>NC_051334.1:124270194-124603485 GCF_015220235.1 Choloepus didactylus
CCCTCCCCCTCACTCAGTCTCACACAGCAGGGAAGGAACTGTGTTCTGTAACTTGCCATTAGGATTCCTTTCACCTCCCAGGGGTCACAGACTAAAAAATCACTCACAGCAGTAAGACAGATCCCCATTGCTTGGAGGTTGGGGGGATAGGAAAGGAGAGGACATCTCAAGGCCTAGAGCAGTGAGGGGTGAAGAGTCTGGGAAAATGTGGGCAGAGACTGTTCCAGTCCTGGGTCTGAAAACTCTTCCCCCATGCTTGAGGAACATAGTGGCCAGCAGCTGGATACTTGCCTGGGGAATGGTTGAAAACTGTGGCAGCTGGGGGAGTCCTCTGTTGCAGTGAGAGTTGGAGACACAGCCACACATTGCCACACCTTGTGCCAGACTTTACCCAGCAAAGTGAGGGCACAGGAAACCTGCAGCTTCAGCCCTGCCCAGTCTAACAGGAGCACCTGGAGGCAATTCAGCCCTGCCCAACCAGACTCAGCAGGGCTTTAAGAGATAATTGAGCCCCACCCTGCCAGGCTTAGCTGGGCTCTAAGAAGTAATTCAACCCCACCAAACCAGACACAGCTGGGTTTGAAGAGGTAATTCAGCCTAGCCCAACCAGACCCAGCCAGGCTACACCAAGTAATTCAGCCCCACCCAACCAGACTCAGCCAGGCTACAACAGGCAATTCAGCCCCACCCAGCCAGACTCAGCTGAGCTCCAAGAGGTAATTTACCCCACCCAGCCAATCTCAGTTGTACTCCAAGAGGCAACTCAGCCTCACCTTCTGTGATGCTTAGGTTCATGTGCCAACTTGGCCAGTTGATGTTGTCCAGGTGTCTGGTCAAGCAAGCAATGGCCTGTTACTGCAAGGACATTTGTGGTTGGTTAATAAACCAGAAGGCTGGCTTATTAAATCATCAGTCAATTGATTGTATACTTTGGTTGGACTGTATGGTGTGTGAATATATCTCAATAAAATTACATTTTAAAAAAGTATCTGCGGGAACTGGGGTTTGGCAATGAGTTTTATATAGTAATGAAGGGCATGTCTTCTGCAATGACAGAATCCAATGAGCTGGATTTAATCCAATCAGTTGAAGACTTCTAAGGGAGAAAGAGAGAGAACCTTCACTTCTTTTCTAGCTAGTCAGCATCCCCTGAGGAGTTCATCAAACACCTTCATCAGAGTTGCCAGTGCACTGCCTGCCCTACAGAATTTGGACTCACACACCCTACCCTATGGAATTTGGACTCATATCCACCCACAGTTATGTGAGACACTTTTATAAAATCTTATATTTATAGCTATCTCTTGTTAGCTCTGTTTTCCTAGAGAACCCTAACTAATACACCTGGTCAGACACAGCCTTGGATCCAGAAGGTAAACACCTTCTGAGGACAATGAAGTCACCAACAGCACCATCTGCTGGGAAGACTTGAAAGTGCAAGGGAATTTTAGGACTTCTCAGAACCTCTCCAGACCTTATCCCAGGCCAAGTGGAGCTGGTCTTCACCCTGTGCATGGGAAAACAGCCCTGTTTAAGTTGAGAAATACATTCAACCCAACAGTTAAAGCAGTGCTATAAAACAAACCCAGGGCATGCTGGCTGGTGAAAAATGGAACACCACTGGGTGCAAGCAGACTTGTTTTATCCACACACAGAGAAATTCCTGTGGTGCCTAGTGCCTACCCACCAGAGGCAGGCTGCTGTGGGTACCTGGATATAGGAGAAGACTGGGGGTGGAGCTAATCTGACAACTGGCCAGCAAGAAAAATATATGGGCAGGCCAAGAACCAAATAACAAGATCTGAAAAAGTTTGATCAGTTAAACAGAAGCTATGTTAGAGTTCTAGAATTAGTTGAACTGAATACCAAAGAACAGAAAGAGGACAAATCCAACCAAAGAGAAAGCCCAAAGTAAAACAGTGAAAACAACCTCTAGAATAAACTAATCAAGGAAACAAGAAGCTTAGACACCAAAAAAATTACAATTCACACTAGGAAAAATGAAGATATGTCCCAGTCAAAGGAACAAGCTAACACTTCAAACAAGATACAGGAGTCAAAACAACTAATTAAAGATGTTCAAACAAACATGCTAAATCAATTCAAAAATCAAATCAATGAGTTGAGGGAAGATATGACAAAAGAGATGAAGGATATAAAGAAAACACTGGGCAAACATAAGGAAGAGCTCAAAATTTTGAGAAAACAAAAGGCAGAACTTATGGCAATGAAAGGCACAGTAGAAGAGATGAAAACACAGTGGAGATGTACAACACCAGATTTGAAGAGTCAGAAGAAAGGATTAGGGAACTAGAGGACAGGACATCTGAAATCCTATACAAAAAAAAGGAACAGGCAGAGAAAAGAATGGAGAATTATGAGCAGGGTCTCAGGTATCTGAAAGACAACAGTAGTGTTTCTATACACTAGTAAGGAACAATTTGAGGAGGAAATCAAGAAAAAAATTCCATTTACAATAGCAACCAATAGAATCAAATATTTGGTAATAAATTTAACCAAGGACAAAAAAGACCTGTACACAAAAAACTACAAGAAATTTCTAAAAGAAATCACAGAGGATATAAATAAATGGAAGGGCATGCCATGTTCATGGATTGGAAGAGTAAATATAGTTAAGATGTAAATTATACTTAAATTGATTTATAGATTCAATGCAATTAATCCCAACAACTTACTTTGCAGAAATAGAAAAAACAAAAACCAAATTTATTTGGAAGGGCAAGATGCCCCAGATAGCCAAAAATATCTTGAGAAAGAGGAATGAAGAGGGGGTCTCACACTACCTGACTTGGAAGCATATTGCAAAGCTACAGTTGTCAAAAGATAGATAAAGATGCATATACTGACCAATGGAATTGAATTGAGTGTTCAGAAATAGACTCTCTCATCTACAATTGATCTTTTATAAGGTGGTCAAGTCAACATAACTGGGACAGAGCAGCCTATTCAATAAATGGTGTTTGGAGAACTGGATAGCCATATCCAAAAGAATGAAAGAGGATTCCTATCTCACACGTAATACAATAATCAAAATTGATCAAAGACATAAGCATTAGAGCTAAGGACATAAAAATTTTAGAAGGAAATGTTGGGAAATACATTAATGAACTTGTGATAGGAGGTGGTTTCCTCTCCCTACACTCAAAGCATGAGCAGTGAAAATGGAAATAGATAAATGGGATCTCCTCAAAACTGAACACTTTTGTGCATCAAGGTCTTTGCCAGAAAAGTAAAAAGGCAGCCCACACAATGGGAGACATTATTTGGAAACCACATATCAGATAAGGGCTTAATATCCAGAATGTATAAAGAGATCCTACAACTCAAAATAAAAAGACAAACAACCCAATGAAAAAATGGGCATAAGACATGGATAGGCACTTTTCCAAAGAGGAAATACAAATAGCTCACAAACATATGAAAATATGCCCAACTTCACTGGCTATTAGGGAAATACAAATCAAAACCACAGTGAGATAAAATCTTACAATCAATAGAATGACCATTATTAAAAAAAACAGAAAATTACAACTGCTGGAGAGGATGTGGAGAAAGAGGCACACTTATTCACTGTGTGAAGTCCATACACTGGATAAAGGGAGCGTGAGCCACTAGGTTTTCACAATCACACAGTCACACAGTGTAAGCTATATAGTTATACAGTTATCATCAAGAATCAAGGCTACTGGGTTGCAGTTTGATAGCTTCAGGTATTTCCTTCTAGCTATTCCAATACACTGAAAACTAAAAAGGGATATCTATAAAACACATAAGAATAACCTCCAGAATGACCTCTTGACTCCATTTGAAATGTTAGCCCCTGAAACTCTACTTTGTTTCATTTCTCTTCCCCCTTTTGGTCAAGAAGGCTTTCTCAATCCCATGATGCTGGGTCTGGATTCATCCCTGGGATGATGTCCCATGTTGCCAGGGAGACTTACACCCCTGGAAGTCTGTCCCATGTAGGGAGGTGAGCAGTGAATTACCTGCAGAGACGGCTTAGAGAGAGAAAGGTCACACCTGAGCAACAAAAGGGGTTCTCTGGAGGTGACTCTTAGGCACAATTATAAATAGGCTTAGCCACTCCTTTGCAGTAACAAACTTCATAATGGAAAGACCCAAGATCAAAGGCTTGGACTACTAAATTGGTAGTACCAAATGCTTGTGAGAATATAAAGAATTCCCCAGTGGGTAAATTTAATATTTCAAAAATTTTCCCCAGTCTGCCAAAGGGGCTTTTCATATACTTCTTTATCCACTGCCAAATTACTCTGAGATGTATTCAAGCTTCCAACTAACCTGTACAAACCAGATCTCAATCCGTATTCAAGGTTCAATGTAACTAGTGTGTTTGAATAAACTGACCATACAAGTTAAATTATACAGCACGCTACAGAAAATAAAGATTTTCCAACAAATAAACATCTTTACCTTTGGCCTCACATGGAAGTTGAAGTTTTAAAATACAGTCAGCATTCACTTAATAATCAGATTATCAAACATTAAAGACAGAGAATCCTGAAAGCAGCAAGAGAAAAGTGATCCATCACATACGCACAGTTTAGACAACCCTTTTTAGGTTCTAAAGAATTGGGGTAGCTGGTGGTGGATACCTGAAACTATCAAACTACAACCCAGAACCCATGAATCTCGAAGACAATTGTATAAAAATGTAGCTTATGAGGGGTGACAATGGGATTGGGAAAACCATAAGGACCACACTCCACTTTGTCTAGTTTATGGATGGATGAGTAGAAAAATAGGGGAAGGAAACAAACAAACAAACAGACAAAGGTACCCAGTGTTCTTTTTTACTTCAATTGCTCTTTTTCACTTTAATTATTATTCTTATTATTTTTGTGTGTGTGCTAATGAAGGTGTCAGGGATTGATTTAGGTGATGAATGTACAACTATGTAATGGTACTGTGAACAATCGAATGCACGATTTGTTTTGTATGACTGCGTGGTAAGTGAATATATCTCAATAAAATGAAGATTAAAAAAAAAAAGTGATCCATCACATACGAAGGAAGCTTGATTAGACTATGTGTGGATTTCTCAGTAGAAACCATGGAGGCAAGAAGGAAGTGGTGTGATATTTAAGATAATTAAAGTGAAAAACCAACAACCAAGAATCCTATATCCAGCAAGACTGTCCTTCAAAGATGAGGGAGAGTTTAAAATATTCTCTGACAAACAGACAATGGCAGAGTTTGTGGACAAGATACCTGCTCTACAGGAACTACTAAATGGAGCACTACAGGCAGATAGGAAAAGACAGGAAGGAGAGGTTTGGAACACAATTTTGGGTGATGGTAGCCCAACAATGTTAATACACTGAACAAAGATGACTGTGAGTATGGTTGAAAGAGGAAGGTTAGGAGCATGTGGGACACCAGAAGGAAAGAGAAAAGATGAAGACTGGGACTGTATAACTCAGTGAAACCTAGAGTGCTCAACAGTTGTGACAAAATGTACAAATATGTTTTTACATGAGGGAGAACAAATGAATGCCAACCTTGCAAGGTGTTAAAAATGGGGTGATATTGGGGAAAAATACAATCAATGCAAACTAGAGACTATAATTAACAGGAACATTGTATTATGTTTTATTTAATGTAACAAAGGCAATATACCAAAGCTAAGTGGCTATAATAGGGGATATAAGGGACAAGTATGGAACTCTTTGCATTGGTGATATTGTCTGACTCTTTTATTGTACTTTAGCTTAATTCTGTCTTTCCTTTTGTTGCTTTTTAGCTTTTATTTTTCTTTCTTTCTTTTTCTTTTGTCTCTTTACCTTCTTTAATTCTTCCTGCTTCTTTGTGGAAGAAACGGAGATGTCCTTACATAGCTAGTGGTGATGGTGGTGAATGCATAAATATGTGATAATACAGGGAACCATCAATTGTTCACTTAGGATGGAATGTATGGTGGGTGAAGAAAATTGTCTTTAAAAAAATGGGTTGATGAAGAAACCTTGAGGGTGCTATTTTGAGTGAAATAAGTCAGACACAAAAGGACAAATATTGTATGGTCTCACTGATATGAACTTATTGTAAACTCATAGACATGAAATATGTTACCAGGACATAAAATGAGACTAAAGAATGGGGAGTGGCTGCTTATTATGAGCAGAATGCCTAACTAGGTTGAACTTAAGTGTTTGGAAATGGACAGAGGTGATGGTAGTATATTATTGCAAGAATAATTAACAGCGCTGAATGGTGTGTGAATTGGTGGAAAGGGGAAGCTTAGAGTCATGTATGTCACCAGAAGGAAAGTTGGAGGTTAAAATATGGGAATGTATAAAACAGTGAATCTTGTGGTGGACAATGTCCATTATTAACTGTACAAATACTAGAAATCTCTTTCATGAACTAGAACAAGTGTATGACACTGTAACTAGAAGTTAATAATGGAGGGGCATATAGGGGAAAATATACCTATTGCACACTATGTACTACATTTAGTAGTATTTTAACATTCTTTCATTAACAGTAACAAATGTACAATACCAATACTATGAGTCAATAATGGAGGGGGTGTGATTAGGGGTATAGGAATATTTGAGTTTTCTTTTTCGTCTTTATTTATTTTCTAGAGTAATGAAAATGTTCTAAAAATTGAAAAAAATTAATTGTGGTGATGGATGCACAGCTGTATGATGGTACCAGGGGCAACTGATTGTGCACTTTGGATAACTGTATGGTATGTGAACAATCTCAATAATATTGAATTTTTTTAAAAAATTGAAAGCAAAATGAAACAAAGAAAAAAATACAGTCAACATCATCCTCTACCCTTTAGTCTGATTTGCCTTAGTCCTAACCAAGGCCAATTCATTCATATCTCTAACTGAAGTCTGATCTCTTTTTCACCTTCTTTAACATTTGCTGTATGGGGTAATATTGACATTCATAGCTACAAAACTCTAGCTGTGAGTCTCAAGTGTCACATAGATACCTGAAGTTCCAGGGACCAACAAGGTTATACACAAGAGCTCAGCATCTCGGAATCTAGAAATAACAATTACAACTCAGGAATAGAGGTAACTGCTATAAGAGTTTAAAATCTAGGAACCATTACAATAAACCTTCCCCTGATAACCTATGCTCTCAGATACAACTCTCAGTTTTAACATTATAGTTAGTCCATATTAGTGAGGCGTTTTTGACATCTGTCTTTTCATTTCTGGCTTATTTCATGCAACATACTGTCCACAAGGTCCATTTACCTAGTTGCATATTTCAGAACTTAATTTCTTCTTGCAGCCACTCAGTATTCCATTGTATGCATACACCACAGTTCACCATTCCATTCATTGGTTGATGTACCATTAGGCCACCTCCATCCATTGCAAATCATGAATACTGCCACCATAAACACCAGTGTGCAAATGTCCATTCTTGTCCCTGCTCTCAGTTCTTCCAAGTAGTTACCCAAAAATGGGGTTTCAGGACCATATGGAATCACATACTTAGCTTTCTATGGAACCACCACACTGACCTCCAGATGGCTGCACCTTTCTACTTCCCTACCATGCCAGTTTGAATGTATTATGTCCCCCAAAATGCCATTATCCTTGATGTAATCTTGTGTGGGCAGACATTTCAGTGTTGATTAGATTGTAATTCTTTGAGTGTTTCCATGGAGATGCGCCCCACCCAACTGTGGATGATGACTCTGATTGGATAATTTCCATGGAGGTGTTACCCCACCCATTCAGGGTGGGTCTAAATTAAATCACTGGAGACATATAAATGAGCTGACAAACAGAAGGAACTCAGTGCAGCTAGCTGAGAGTGACATTTTGAAGAGGAGCTACAGCCAAAAGGGACACTTTGAAGAACGCACTGGAACTGAGAGAGGAGCTTCAGCTTACAGAGACATTTTGGAGATGGCCTTTAAAAGCAGACTTTTGCTCTGGAGAAGCTAAGAGAGGACAAACACCCCAAGAGCAACTAAGAGTGACATTTTTTGAGGAGCTGAAGCCTAGAGAGGAACATCCTGGGAGAAAGCTATTTTGAAACCAGAACTTGGAGCAGACACTGGCCACATGCTTTCCCAGCTAACAGAGGTTTTCTGGATGCCACTGGCCATCTTCCAGTGAAGGTACCCGATTGTTGATGCATTACCTTGGACACTTTATGGCCTTAAGACTGTAACTATGTAACCAAATAAACCCCCTTTTATAAAAGCCAATCCGTTTCTGGTGTTTTGCATTCTGGCAGCATTAGCAAACTAGAACACCCACCATCAGTGATTAGGTACATTTCTCTCTCCACATTTTCTCCAGCTCTTAGTAACACTCTATTTATGTTTTAAACATTCAATCCTAAGTAAACAATCAGCTCCATATAATCACATAGTTATGTATTCACCACCACAATCTGTATGTGGTTATTTCCATTACTTCCACAAAAAAAGGAGAAAAAAGACAAAAGAGAAACAGAAAAGAAAAAATGATGAATAAAAAATAAAACAAAGAATAAAAATAAAGTAATATAAAATACATTAAAAAGTTCAGACACCACCACCACCAAGAATCCCATACTACACCCTTATATCCCCCTCTCATAGACATTTAGCTTTGTTACAATTAGTAAGGCATATTACAATGTTACTGTTAATTATACACTCTAGTTTGCATTGATTGTGTTTTCCCCCCAATACCATCCCATTCTCAACACCTTACAAAGTTGACATTCATTTGTTCTCCATCATGTAAAAACATTCTTATATATTTGTACATTTAATCACCATCATTGACCTCTCTAGTTTTCACTAAGTTATACAGTCCCAGTCCCTATCTTCTATCTTTCCTTCTGGTGTCCTACAGCCCCTAGCCTTCCTCTTTCAACCATACTCACACTCATCTTTGTTCACTGTACTTACAATATTCTGCTAACATCACACAGTATCATGCTGTTTCTGGATCTATACAATCTATGCTATTGAACATTCTATAATCCTTCAGCATCAAATGCCTGATCTCCACCCTCTATCTCTTGATAACCTGTGTTCTCAACTTTAACTGTCAAAGTTTGCTCATTAATGTTAGTTCATAATAGTGACACTATGCAGTATTTGTCCTTTTGTTTCTGGCTAATTTCACTCAACATAACATCCTCAAGGTTCATTCACATTGTTATATGCTTTGTGATTTTATTCTATTTTACAGCTGCATAACAGTCAATCATATGTATAAAACACAGTTTGTTTATCCACTCTTCCATTGATGGGCATTTGGGCTGTTTCCATATCTTGGCAACTGTGAATAATGCCACTATAAATATTGGTGTTCAAATGTCTGTTCATGTCCTTGCCTCCAGTTACTCCAAATATATACCTAGTAATGGGATTGCTGGATTGTGAATCAATTCTATGCTTAGCTTCCTGAGGAACTGCCACACCACCTTCCAGAGTGGTTGCACCATTGTGTGACAAAAAGTAAATGAATAATGGGAGGAATGGGTTCTTTTGGACATTTTTTATAACTTTTATTCTTATTTTTATACTTTTTGGAGTAATGGAAATGCTCAAAAATTGTGATGAATGTGACTAATAAAATTGCAAAAAAAGAGAAATGTACACTTTAAAAAACAATAGCAAATACCCTAATATAGTTCTAACAAAGCACAATAGTGATTGCAGTATCTGGAGCTCCCTTCAAGTCACTGTTTTGAGCCAATTTGCCATGCATCACCAACACTCTTTCAGAAGATCCAGGGCAAAATAGCTAGAAATGTAAATGACTCTTACATTTTGGAGTTGTGGTGAGAAAGAAATGTGTTGGCTAAAAGTTTCAAAGTACAGTATAGTTATGGATAAATCAACAAAAATTATGAATAGTTTAGTGACTAAAAGTGCAAAAGCAGTACACAAAATAATATTTTTGCAAATGGGAATATGTCTTATCTATGTTAACACTGATAGCTCCCAATTGCCAAGTGGCCTTGCAGGAGACAGAAATGTATGACTTTTTCATAGTTTCACTAGAGTACATGTTGGAAACAGCATATAATTGATGTCAACTGTAAAGACAATGGATAATTGGCTCTATTCCAATTTTGGCATGTTTCATTATTGAGTTCATTATTTAGGAGGGTAAGCATTTAAAAAAATTGTTTCCAGAGAAAAGCAGAATACTCTCCCTATAGAGGATTTGTCAGCAACAATGGTCATGCTGAAATTCTCTCTAGGTGAGGACCCTTATAGAGAATAGAGATAAACCTGAATTAAATGTTGTTAAGTATTAAATGTTAAAGTTTAGGGTTTGAGGATTGGTAATTAAACATTGGGATTCTAGAACTAAAAGCATTCTTTTTAATAATTCTTCCTTATTGCTATCCCAGTCTCAAAAATCTGCTTATTTATTAGACTGAGATAAAATTGCATGTCTTTACTCTTAGATCATTCTTCCTATTTCATGTATGAGACCTGAATCTCCATAATTCTGGGCACTTGCCAAAAGCATTAAGGTTGGCCCAGGGATATGACCCATATGACAAACCATCTAATGACATCCAGACCATTTGTGATTTATAGGGAAGGAATTGAGTGAAGCAGAGGAGCAGGATGCAGTAGATCCTCTCTGACATCACAGGTCTTAATATGTACACTTAAAATTTGGATGGAGACTTCTTTGCCTATTGTCAGTGGTCAGGCTGAACATCACAGTAGCACTGACATCTTCCCTACTTCTGCAAATCAGGCTGTATATCCCTGAAGTAGGATTTTGACATGTTCCTTCATAGAAATATATTGTAGTAAAGGAGAAACTGAATATTTTTTCTCCCTTTGCTGTCTTATATTAATGCTCACTATCTTCTCAAAACATACATTCTACTCTTCTTCTATTTATCCTCCTTCATAACTAGCATTAGAAAATTAGTTCTGCTATACATAAAAGTTTGTACAAGCCTGAACTTATTTTAAGCTAGCTTTGTTCTCTTGAAATGGTGGCTCTTTTGTATAATCAGACTTGATCTTATGTTCCTCTTTCCAACATGTGTATAGATCATTGAAAATTTTGAGTTCGTCATTGTGCCAGTTTGGATATATTGCATCCCCCAAAAGCCATGTTCTTTAATGCAATCTTGTGAGGGCAGATATTAATCTTTTGATAGACTGTTTCCATGGAGATGTGACTCAATCAACCATGGACAAGATGATTGATTAAATTATTTCCATGGATTTATGGACCTCCCATTCAGGGTGGGTCTTAAATCACTGGAGTCCTTTAAGAGCTCACAGACAGAAAGAGGAGAGAGCTGCTGAGATAGACTTTTGGAGAAATGCTTGCTGATGCCTTGAGATGCTTGGAGATGTTTGGAGATGCTAGCCCAGAGATGCTAGCTCCTGAGATGCTAAGAGAAGTCCCTGACACTTAGATGCACAGGAGCTGAATAAGCTAAGAGAGACAAGCCCAGAGACATTTTGGAGAAAGCCATTTTGAGACCAGAACTCAAGAGCAAATGACCAGCAGACACCAGCCATATGACTTCCCAGTTGACACAGGTGTTCCAGGGGCTGTCAGCCATTCTTCAGTGAAGGTACCCTCTTGTTTGGACACTTTTATGATCATAGAACTGTAAATTTGTAGCAAAATAAACCCCCTTTAGAAAAGCTAATCCATTTCTAGTATTTTGCATAATGTCAGCATTAGCAAAGAAGAACAGAATTTTGTACCAGAGAAGTGGGGTGCTGCTGAGTTTGAAAATACCAAACATGTTGGAACAGTTTTTTAAATGGATAAGGGGAAGATTCTGGAAGAATTGTGAGGAGCTTGATAGAAAAGGCCTATACTGCTTTGAAGAGACTATTGGTAGAAATATGGACTCTAAATATACTTCTGATGAGGCCTTAAACAGAAATGATGAAAGTGTCATTGCCAACTGAAAGGTGATCCTTGTTTTAAAGCAGCAGGGAATTTGGCAAAATTGAGTCCTGGTGTTGGATGGAAGGCAGAATTTGAAAGTGACAAGCTGGGATACTTAGCTAAAGAGATTTTGAAACCAAATGTCAAAAATGCAGCTTCGCTTCTCCTTGCAGCTTATAGTAAAAAGCAAGCAGAAAGACATAAGCTGATAACTGAACTCTTGGGTACAAAGAAACCAGAAATTGATGGTCTGGAAAACTCTGGGTTTCCAGAAAATGAAATCCCAGTAGCTGCAGCCCCACTTGAGGAGTTAACAAAAACTGGAACAAGCCAGCCATTTCAGTACAAGCCAGGATTGGAGATGGAGTTAATCAGAAAGGATTTGTGAAAGTCCTATTGTCTGACAGTTTTGACCCCTGTATGCTTCATGCCAAGCCAATAAATTTTTGTGAGATCTGTATAAACAGAACCACTGCTAGTCTGGACTGGAGGTGACAGAGAAAGGACAAATTGAAGGAAAAATTTCTTCAAGAAAAAAACCATGGAAGTTAATGTCTGGATTCAAGAATCTCAGGCAAGGAGAGCAGAGCAATCCATGCACATTGAAAGGGTGAGCTTGCCCCAGAGGCAGAGGGTGGGCCTTCTGACTCTATACTTAGGAAGAATGCTGCCACCCCAGGCCTCAAAGAGAGTGGAGCACATTCCGTGGGGATTGGGGAGAGCCTGGCAACTGTTCAGAAAATGAAGAGCATGTGCCCCAGAGATGGAAAAGAGTCTGGGTGCTACCCCGATGCTTGAGGAGGGTGGGTCCAAGAAGAAGATGGTCTCCCCATTGTGTGGATTTCTTGGAGCACCCACTCCAGCATTTGGAGAGAAAAGGGCTGCCACCAAGGCTGTTGGAAAGGGTTGGGTTCCTTCTCTCAAGCCCCAAGGATAAAATGTCATTCTGTAAATGACTCTTAGACTTTGAAATCTACTGATGTTTGCCTTGTAGGTTTTAGGAATTGTTTTGGTCCCATGAACCCTGTTTTCCTTTTGATTTCTCCCTATTGCAATGGTAATGTTTATCCTATGACTGCCCCTCCTTTGTATATTGGAAGCAGATAACTTGTTCTAAGTTTCATAGGTCCACAGCCAGAGGGGAATTTTGCCCTAGGGCAGACCGTGCCTGTAACTGATTTTGATGAGCTCTTGTACTTAACTATTGTTACTGAAATGATTTAAGTTTTTGTGATATTGGGATGGGATGAATGTATTTTGTATTTGGAAAGAACATGTCTTTTTGGGGTCTAGGGGGATGGAATGTGCCAGTTTGGGTATATTATGCCCCCCCAAAGCCATGTTATTTAATGCAATCTTTGAGGGCAGACATTAATCTTTTGATTGTTTCCATGGAGATGTGACTCAACCAACTGTGGTGAGACCTTTGATTAAATTATTTCCATGGAGATATGCACCCTGCCCATTCATTCATTTTGGAAAATGATGTTTTGACTGGATGCTATAAGGAGAAAGACAAAAATGTACATACACACTGTACTACTAGGAGGTAAATTTATCACACAATTATGGTTTAGCCATTCTGAAATACTCTACATGAATTCAAGGGTTGGACAAATAAGTCAATAAATTATAGATAATAAGTCAATAAATGTTTCTCTTTGTCAGAGAAAAGTTAAAATTAGCAAGAAGGAAACATAGAAATAACTTTTGGTGCTAGATTAGAGTTTGGAATAACACTATGAACTCATGTTTAGTTTAGTATATACACAAATGGACAGATACAGAAATATAGATGTGTATTCATGGAAATATATATATTTTCTGGCTCATTCCACCAGAAGGGCCTAGCAGCAGTGATACCCTAATATCAATGAACATACCCAGTGCCCAGATCTTTGTTTCTGAACATTATCCAATGAATGGAACCAGGATTCCTTTGAAAATGCCTTATTCTAGGACCAAAGCAGAGAAAAATACAGAATAAGCCTAGAGCTTCTTGTAGTGGCAGAGTAAAAAAGTTATTTAAAAAAAAAAAAAAAAAGGATGTGTCAAAAGAATACAGGACAGGATCCAACCTTTAAGATTTACCAATGGTCAAAACTGGAAAAATTTGAACAATAAATGATAGTACAGGCATATCCCTCATTTTAATGTAATTCTCTTTATTGTACTTCATAGATACTTCATATTTTTACAAATGGGATGTTTGTGGCAACCCTAGGTTAAGCAGGTCTATCAGTACTATTTTTCCAACAACTTGTGCTCACTTCATGTCTCTGTGCCACATTTTGGTAATCTTCACAATATTTCAAACTTTTTCATTATTATTATATCTGTGATGGTGATCTGTGATCAGTGATTTTTGATGTTACTATTGAAATTGTTTTGGGATGCCATGAACTGTGCCCATATAAGATGGCAAACTTAATTGATAAATGTGTGTGTTCTGAATGCTCTACCATCTGGCTGTTCCTCCATCTATCTCCTTCTCTTAAAGCCTTCCTATTCCCTGAGACACAATAATAATGAAATTAGACCAATTAATAACCATACAATGGCCTCTAAGTGTTCAAGTGAAAGGAAGAGTCACACATCACTTAATGTAAATCAAAAGCTAGAAATGATTAAGCTTAGTGAGGAAGGCATGTCAAAAGTAGAGATAGTCTGAAAGCTAGTCCCCTTATACCAAACAATTAGCCAAGTTGTGAATGTAGAGGAAAAGTTCTTCAAGGAAATTTAAAATGCTACTACAGTGAACATATGAATAAGAAAGTGAAACAGCCTTATTGCTGATGTGGAGAAAGTTTTAGTTGTCTGGACAGAAGACCAAAGCATCCACAATAATCCCTTAAGCCAAACCTTTATCCAGAGCAATGTCCTAACTATCTTCAATTATATGAAGGCTGAGAGAAGTGAGGGAGCTGCAGAAGAAAAGTTTGAAGCTAGCAGAAGTTGGTTCATGAAGTTTAAGGAGAGAAGCTATCTTCATAACATAAAAGTACAAGGTGAAGCAGCAAGTGCCAATGGAGAAGCTGCAGCAAGTTAACCAGAAGATCTAGCAAAGATAATTTACGAAGGTGGAGGTGCTGGTTTGGAGCTGTCATGTACTCCAGAAAAGCCATATTCTTTTACTCCAATCTTGTGGGGACAGACCTATTGTGGGTGGGACTGTTTGATTAGATTGTTTCCATGGAGATGTGACCCTGCCCATTCAAGGTGGGTCTTAATCATCTTTACTGGCATCCTCTATGAGAGGATAAAAAACAGAGACATTTTGAAGAAAGAAGAGAGATGCTTAGTCAGAAATGCCCTGGGAGAAACAAGCAGTGTAGCTAAGAAAGAAGCTAAGATATATAACCCAGAGTTTGCCCCTGGGAGAAGTAAAGAGGACCCACAGGAGCCGAGAGAAGCTAAGACAGAAGCCCAGAGACATTTTAGAGAAAGCCACAGAAACCAAAAGCTAAACCCAGGAGAGGAGGAGCAGACTCTGGCTATGTGCCTTCCCATGTGACAGAGGAACCCCAGATGCCATTGGCCTTTCTTCAGAGAGGGTATTGACCTGTTGATGCCTTAATTTGGTCATCATCATGGTCTTAGAACTGTAAATTTGTGGACTAAAAAACCCTCATTGGAAAAGCCTATTCATTTTGGGTATATTGCATTTTGGCAGCTTTAGCAAACCAGAACAGTGGCTACACTAAACAACAGATTTTAAATGTAGATGAAACAGCCTTCTATTGGAATAAGATGCCAACTAGGACTTTCATAGCTAGAGAGAAGTCAATGTCTGGTTTCAAATTGTCAAAGGACAGGCTGACTTTTGTTAGTGGGCAATGTAGCTAGTGACTTTAATTTGAAGTCAGTTCTCATTTATCATTCCAAAAATCTTAAAGCCTTTAAGAATTATGCTAAATATACTCTACCTGTGCTCTGTAAATGGAAAAACAAAGCCTGAATGACAGTATACTTATTTACAACATGGTTTACTGAATATCTTAAGCCCACTGTTAAGACCCACTGCTCAGAAAAAGAGATTCCTTTCAAAATATTAATTCTCATTGACAAGTCACCTGGTCACCCAAGAGCTCTGATAGAAATGTACAATGAGATGAATGTTGTTTTCATGCCTGCCAGCACATCCATTCTGAAGCCCATGGATCAAGGAGTCATTTTGACTTTAACATCTTATTATTTAAGAAATATATTTTGTAAGGCTCAAGCTGCCATAGATAGTAATTCCTCTGATGAATCAGGGCAAAGTAAATTGAAAACCTTCTGAATGTATTCACCATTCTTGATGCCATTAAGAATATTTCTGGTTCATAGAAGGAGGTCAAACTATCAATGTTAACAGGAATTTGGAAGAAGTTGATCCCAACTCTCATGAATGACTTTGAGGAATTCAAGATTTCAATGGAGGAAGTAACTGCAGATGTGGTTCTAAAGCAAGCGAACTAAAATTAGAAGTATAGTCTGAAGATGTGACTGAATTGCTGCAATTTCATGATAAAACTTTAACAGATGAGGAGTTCCTTCTTATGTATGAGCAAAGAAAGTGGGTTTTTTGAGATTGAGTCTACTCCTGGTGAAGATGCTTTGAACATTGTTGAAATGACAGCAAAAGATTTAGAAGATTATGTAAACTTAGTTGATAAAGCAGGAGCAGGGTTTGAAAGGATTGGCTCCAATTATGAAAGAAGTTATACTGTGGATAAAATGCTAACAAACAGCATCACAAGCTACAGAGAAATTTTTCATGAAAGAAGAGTCAATAGATGCATCAAACTTCATTGTTGTCTTATTTTAAGAAATTGCCACAGCCATCCAAACCTACAGCAACCACCACCCTGAGCAGTCAGCAGCCATCAGCGTCAATACAAAGTCCTCCACCAGCAAATGATTACACCTTGATTAGATGATGGTTAGCAGTTTTTAAGCAATAAAGTATTTTTAAAATTAATGTATGTACATTGTTTTTAGACACAATGCTATTACACACATAATGGACTATGGTATAGAGCAAACATGGTTTTTATATGCACTGGGAAACCAAAATATTCATGTGACAAACTTTATTGTGATATTTGCTTTATTGCAGTGGTCTGGAACCAAACCCACAATATTTTTGAGGTAAGGGTGTACTTGATTATAACTCAAAGAATAAAATAAATATCCATGACTCTATCCTCTTGGGAACTTAGTAAGACAAAATAGGAAATTAAGTATGCGTGATATTTAACTTTTGAATTAAATTGTCATCTGGCTGGTAATCTCTGATGGTTCCTCTCACAGAAGGGACCAGTGAGTCAATCAGCTCATCACACAGTCTCACCATTTTCCTCCCTTCAGGGTTTCAGTAGAACTTATGTTTCTAAAGGAAAAAACCTATAAAACTTTGGCCTTGTATCCAATAGATCTTGTTTCAAAGCTTTACTTCATTCTCCTTCCAGGTGTTTGAAAACTGATTAATTTGTAAACATGTGCAGACTTGAACTGTGGTCAATAATTATCTAATGATGGACATAAGTTTTAAACATAATCCTACAACTCATAATCATGTGAATAGAAGTTTGTCTACTTCAAAATATTTTGATACACACATAAATATGTATGAATATTTAGTGAAATATGAAATCCAAACTGAAAAATATAAATTAAAAAGAAAAAAATGCTCATAGAAGTTTTAGCTGTTTGTTAAGAATGAATAATTATGTTATTTTTATAGCTTAACCTTTCTGTAATGAAAATAAATAACAATAAAAAATGTCTGCCAATAAGAACATATGAGGATTCCCTTATAAGATGCATTGGTTATACAAATATTAATATCTTAATAGCATGATATACACTGTTCTTGTTTTGCTATCCAAAACATGTACATAATCTCATAAACAATGTATCTTTGGAACAAAATTATAAGAAAAATAAACTGTTCCTTATTGACAGAATAAGAAGTTACATCAAAATCAGTTTCAATATGTCACATTACTTAAGTTCACAGTGACTTTCCTGCTGCCAAATCCGATGGTCCTTGTTTTACTCTCATCTGTTTTAACCTCTCAGTAGCATTTCACAGTTGACCACTTTTTCCTTCTAGAAACATTTTATTCTCTAGGTTTTGTGTAGCTATCTTATCCTCATTTTCTTCTTATATCAATGGCCACTCATTCTCCATTCCCCTTTTCTTGCTTAATTTTACCTCTAAATATTAGGATGCCTATGGGCTTTGTTCTTGACTTCCTTGTCTATAGGCACTCTCTCCTTAGGTGATCTCAGGTGTTTATCATTTTAAACACTGTCCATACAAATAAGAACTACAAACTTGTATCTCCATGTCTTGACTTCTCCCCTTAATTCATATATCTAACTGCATAATGGACAGTTCTAGTTAAATGCATAATTGGAATATCAAACTTAACATGCTCAAAATCCATTTTGATTCTACACTGTTTACCCACCTCCCCCCAAAATCCAGCTCAACCTAGTCTTTCCAATCCCACTAAATGGTACTAACAACAACCCTGTTCACACAAAAACTGTTATTCCTTCTTTCCCTTACCCTCCATATCTGATCCATCAGCAAATTTTCTTGTATTTAACATGAAAATATATATGGAATCCATCTGGTCCATTATATTCCTATCACCTAATCCAAGGGATTACTACCTTTTACTTCAAAAAGTAATTACTGAGGTGGGGCAAGATGGCAGAGTGGTGAAGTGTGGGTTTTAGTTACTCCTCCAAGGCAGAAGGTAGAAAGTCAGGAACTGCATGGACAAGACAATGCAGAGCAATTTGACTTTGGGCACACTTCATACAACACTCATGAATGCATGGAATGGCTGAGATCAGTGAAATCTGTAAGTTCTTGTGGCCAGGGGACCCATGCCCCTTCCTGACAAGCTCAGCCCCATGGGAAGAGGGGCCATCAGTGTTGGGAACCAGGAGGGAGAACTGTAGTTGTGGCTGTGATTGAAAACTCAGACTGCTGATCAAGACTCCAAACATAGATAGACTGAGACCAGACACCAGAGAATCTGGGAGCACTCAGCCCAGCATAGAAGAGATAGGGCTAGCAAAAACAGCAAAAAAAAAAACAAAAAAACAAAAAATGAAAACAGAGACTTTTGGAGTTCTGATGAACATAAAATGGACAAGGGGGCAAGGCTCAAACAGAATCAGGCACATATGCAAATCCAGAGGGCTAGAACCCTTGTCTGAAGAGCTGGTTTCTCTGCTTTCTTGATTGTTCCTTAATGGCCCTAAACTCTTGCCTCTTAGCATTTTAATAGCCCATTAGAACTGCAAGAAGGGCCCTTCTTTTTCTTTTTTTTCTTTTTTCTATCTTTTTCTTTTTCTAAAACAATTACTCTAAGAAGCCCATTAAAGAAAGCCTCAAAGACTTGCAATTTGGGCCCAGGCAAGAGCAGAGTTAAGATAGCTCTGAGAGACAAAGCAATAAGTCTAGTGGCTGAGAAAACTCACTAAAAACCATAACTTCCCAAGAAAAGGGGGGCATCACCTTATAGCCATCTTCCCAGTGGGTTGGGAACACACCTGCCTGGCATGAGTGCCACAGCCCAGAGCTGCCCCAAACAACCCAGTGTGATGGGAAGTGTTTCCAAAAACACGTGCACACATCACAATATCTGGTGTGGACAACAGCCTTTCACTCACCTGCAGCTAATTGTCCCAGAGCTGGGAAGGTGGAGCTGTGTGAAAAGGGGAAAATAACATGCACCTTTCAGCCATTCTTTCAGCATGCAGGGAATGCCCCTACATGGATCTGTGGCCCAGAACTTCCCTTGGGGGATGGCACTCACCTCTGATGTAGCACAGTCTACTCTCAGCAGAGGCTCTAGGAGGACACAGCTTGGAAGAGGGACCCACTTGCAAGTCCAAGGGACCATATGTCAATACCAAGGACTTGTGAGTCAGTGGCAGAGACAAACTGTGGCAAGACTTAACTGAAGGATTAGACTATTGCAACAGCTTTAAATGTCCAGGAACACCTGGAAGATTTGATTATTAAAGCCTACCTCCATCCCTAAACACTAAGACACATGCCCCACATTCAGGGCAGGCAGCACCAACTACATATGCAAACTTGGTGTACCAACTGGACCCCCACAAGACTCAGACCCCCACTCACCACAAAGACAAAGTTGGGGAGAACTACCTTGAGGGGAATATGTGGCTCACGGATGCCACCTGCTGGTTAATTAGAGAAAGTGTACTCCACCAAGCTGTAGATCTGACAAATTAGAGATAAGTGTTTGAATCAGCCTACATATCCTAGAAGAACCCTATCAAGTTAATCAAATGCCAAGACGCCAAAAACAACAGAAAATTCTGAAGCATATGAAGAAAACAGATGATATGTATAACCAAAACTCAAACACCCAAATCAAAAGATCAGAGGAGACACAGTACTTGGAGCAATTAATTAAAGAAGTAAAGACAAACAATGAGAGCATGTAACAGGATATAAAGGACATGAAGAAGACCCTAGAAGAGCATAAAGAAGAAATTTCAAGAGGAAATAAAAAAATAGATGATCTTATGGAAATAAAAGAAACTGCTGACCAAATTAAAAAACTTCTGGATACTCACAGTACAAGACTAGAGGAAGCTGAACAGCAAATCAGTAACCTCAAGGATGACAGTATAGGAAATGAAAGAGCAAAAGAAAAAATGGGGAAAAAATCAAAAAATTTAAATGGACCTCAGGGATATGATAGATAATATAAAACCTCCAAATATGAGTCATTGGTGTTCCAGAAGGGGAAGAGAAGGGTAAAAGTCTAGGAAGAGGACTCAAAGAAATTGTTGGGGAAAACTTCCCAAAACTTCAAAACACCATAAACACACAAATCATAAATGCCCATCAAACTCCAAATAGAATAAATCCAAATAAACCCACTCCAAGGTACTTTTTAATCAGATTGTCAAATACTGAAGAAGATGATCAAGTTCTGAAAGCAGCAAGAGAAAAGCAATTCACTACTTACAAAGGAAACAGCATAAAGCTAAGTAGTGACTACTCAGTGGCCACCATGGTGGCAAGAAGGCAGTGGCATGACATATTTAAAACTCTGAGAGAGAAAAACTGACAACAAAGAATTTTTTACCTAGCAAAGCTCTCCTTCAAAATTGAGGGACAGCTTAAATTTTTCACAGACAAATACATGCTGAGAGAATTTGCTAGTGAGAGACCTGCCCTACTTGAGATACTAAAGGGAGCCCTACAGACAGAGAAACAAAGAAAGGAGAGAGAGACATGGAGAAAGGTTCAGCACTGAAGAGGTTCAGTATGGGTACCTTAAACGACATTGAGAGAGAGGGAAAAAATATATCTGACAAATATAAAACAAAGGAAAATATGGCTGAAACAAGAAATGCCTTCACAGTAATAACATTGAATATAAATGGATTAAACTCCCCAAACAAAAGATATAGATTGGCAGAATTGATCAAAAAAATATGAACCATCAATATGTTGTATACAAGAGACTCATCTTAGACAGAAGGACGCAAGGAAATTGATAGAGAAAGGATGGAAAAATATTTCATGCAAGATACAGCAAAAGAAAGCAGGAGTAGCAATATTAATCTGAGCTTAAATAGACTTTAAATGCAAGGATGTTATGAAAGACAAAGAAGGCCACTACATACTAATAAAAGGGGCAATTCAACAAGAAGAAATAACAATCATAAATGTTTATGCACCCAATCAAGGTGCCACTAATTACATGAGACAAACACTGGCAAAATTAAAGGAAGCAGTTAATGTTTCCACAATAATTGTGGGAGACTTCAACACATCACTTTCTCCTATAGATAGATCAACCATACCGAAGACCAATAAGGAAACTGAAAACCTAAATAATCTGACAAATAAATTGGATTTAACTGACATATATAGAACATTACATCACAAATCACCAGGATAAACATTCTTCTTTAATGCTCACAGAATTTCTCCAGAATAGATCATATTCTGGGACGTAGAACAAGCCTCAGTAAATTTTTTAAAAAATGAAATTATTCAAAGCATATTCTCTGACCACAATGGAATACAATTAGAAGTCAATAACCATCATAGACTTAGAAAATTCACAAATACTTGGAGGTTAAACAACATGCTCCTAAACAACAAGTGGGTTAAAGAAGAAATAGCAAGGGAAACTGCTAAATATATAGAGACAAATGAAAATGAGAACACAATATATCAAAACCTATGGGATGCAGCAAAAACAGTACTGAGGGGAAAATTTATAGCACTAAATGCATACATCAAAAAGGAAGAAAGAGCTAAAATCAAAGAACTAATGGAGGAATTGAAGAAGCTACAAAATGAACAGCAAACTAATCCTAAACCAAGTAGAAGAAAAGAAATAAAAGCATTAAAGCAGAAATAAATGACTAACAAAATCAAAAGGAGACAAGACCCATATAAACAAAATAATGAATGAGAAAGGTGACATTACTGCAGAGCCCAAAGAAATTAAAAAAGTTATGAGGATACTATGAAAAACTGTATGCCAACAAACTGGATAATGTAGAGGAAATGCACAATTTCCTGGAAACATATGAATAACCTAGACTGACCAAGGAAGAAATGAGTCCTAAACTCAGTTATGCATTGTTCTTGGCTGTTTGTAGTTGCTTCTAACTTTGTTAATGTAATAGAGAAAATGCACTTCAATTTTCTTTAACTTTAATTTATTTGATTATTATTAAGTCTGAAATACATTTTTCAGTTATATAGGCTTAAATGTAATTTTTGATTAATTTAAATATAAATCTAAATAATGATTTCCTTTAACTTTGAAAGGCAGTTTTAAGTTACTGTTGATAATTTTTGCAGAGAAGAAGACAGATCAGTATGTCTTCATACTATAAGTATTTGGGAATTGTTTTAAAACTTTCTATACATGCATTGAAATTGTAAGAATATATTAAATTGTTAACATTCATCCTCAATGGTGGATGTTTGTTTTTGCAGCCAGGAAACTAAAACATAGATCAATAGAGATTATACAATTCAAAGAGCAGAGAGAAAATAGAAAGAAGAAAAATAAAGAAACCTCAGAAAAATATGGGACATATTTAATTGCACCAGCATACATACAATGGGAGCAACAGAAGGAGAGGAGAAAACAAAATGAGCAAAAAATAAATTTGAAGAAATGTTGACAGAAACTTGCCAAATAGAAACATTGATTTATACATCCAGGAAGCTTAGAAAACCATAAATAGAATAAATACAAAGAGATCAACTCTCAGACACATCATTGCAAACATGCTGAAAACCAAGGACAAAGAGAAAATGTTTAAAGTAGCAAGAGAAAAGTGACTTGTCACATACAAGAGAACCCCAATAAGATTAGTAGCTGACAAATAATGGAGGATAGAAGGCAGGGAATGACATATTCAAAGTGCTGAAAGGGGAAAAAAAACTGTCATCCAGGAATCTTATATCTAGCAAAACTTATAGACATTCACAGATAAACAAAAAATTAAGAACTCATTTCTAAAAAATTATAAAATTATAGAATTATAGAATTGAATTCCCCAGAGAAGTAGAGATGAAAATTCTCTCTTCTGACTGCTGTAATCATCACTTCTCCTTTTAAAGGCTTCAACTGATTGATTAAAATGCCTCTTATTGTTGAAGTCAATCTCCTTATTTGACTGTAATGTAATCAGCCATAGATGAAATCAACTTGATGATTTAAGTTCATGAAATGCCCTCACAGTAACAATTAGGCCAGTGCTTGCTTGACAAACAACTGGGCACCATTACATGGCCAAGTTGACTCATTAACCTAACCATCACAATTTCACTGTAACAAATTAGTATAAAACTGAAGTAGGCTTTGTTCTATAATAGCTGGAGACTTCAATGCCTCACTTTCAACAACAGCTAGAACAACTGGACAGAAGATCAACAAGGAAATAGAAGACCTGAAAAGCACTATACCCAGACTAGACCTAATATGGGACATATTTAATTGCATCAGCATACATACAATGGGAGCAACAGAAGGAGAGGAGAAAACAAAATGAGCAGAACTCATTGAATAGAACTCAATGAATGAATAGAATCAATGAATGAATAGAACTCAATGAATGAATAGAACTCATCTATAGAACTCTCTATCCAACAACAGAATACTTAGTTTTTTCAAGGTGCACATGGAATATTCTTAATGATAGAACAAATGCTAGGCCATAAAACAAACTAGAGTAAATTTAAAGGGACTGAAATCTTACAAAATGTGTTCTCCAATAATAATGGAGTGAAATTGAAAATTAAAAAAAATTGGGGAGATTTTCATTATTTCTCATGTCTTTTTTGTTTCTCTATTCCTCTTTATTGAAATAGTATATTAATGAATATTTTTAATGTGACATTATACCTTTAATGATATTTTCATGATATTCACAAATATGGGGAAATTATACAACACACCACTCTAAATATTCAATGAGTCAAAGAAGAAATCACATTAGAAATTAGAATAAATTTTGAGATTAATGAAAATGAAGACAACATACCAAAACTTATGGGATGAAGCTAATGCAGTGCTTAGAGGGAAATCTATATCTGTAAATGCCTACATTCAAAGGAGAATGCTCTCACATCAACAACCTAAACTACAACCTTAAGACACTGGAAAAAGAGAAGAGCAAACTAAACATAAAACAAGCAGAAGAAATAATAATTAGAGAAGAAATTAATGAAATATAGAAGAGAAAAACAATATAGAAAATCAACAAAACCAAAAGATTGCTGTTTGAAAAGCTTCACAAAATTGACAAACCATTATCTAGATTGACCAAGAAAAAAAGAAATTACTAGAATCAGAAATTAAAGAGAGATATTATTGAAAAATGGTGAGATACTGGGGCAAGATGGCAGCATAGAGAGGAGTGGAAGCTAAGTAGTCCCCCTGGAACAACTAAAAAAAACCAGAAACAACTAGTAAATAATCCAGAATAACTGCGGGGGGACAAACGAGACCGTCCACTCATCATACACCAACCTGAATTGGGAGGAATGCCCAAGATCACAGCATAAAATCTGTAAGTAAAACCTGTGGGATCCAAGTCGTGAGACCCCCTCCCCCATAGCCTGAGCTGCAAAGCCTTGTGGTGCCAGAGGGAAGCTCTCTCCCAGCCAGCAAATATAGCTCAGCTGAGCTCCAACTGGGGTTTTAAGTAGCGAGTGTGAACTGCTCACTACAGGTACGAATCCCCAAAAAACAGACAGAGGCTTTGGGTGATAACTGACCTTGGAGAGCCAGAGGGTCGCCTCAGACTAGGTCTGAAGGGGACCATCTGTTTCTTTTTCGGCTCAGTGGAGAAAGCCCCAGTCATTTTCAGTTTCCAGGGCTGTGACTCAGAGAAGGGTGGAGACAGCACAAGCAGAGAGAGAGAGACCATTGAAATGCTAATGACCTCCCCCTAGGGGGTCTATCTTCTCTAAGAGGAAAGGGGTGGTGCCCTTTCCATTCAGAACCAGACCCCAGAGCCTGGGGGAACACAGCCATACCTCCTCACACCAGTCAAGAATTATAGGCTAACAGGCATCACCTGCTGGGCAGAAAAGCACAGTTAGTAGTATTTCAACATTTTTTCATAAACAGTAACATGTACTATACCAACACTATGAGTCAACAATTGAGGGGGGTTGGTTAGGGATAGGGGAGGATTCAAGTTTCCTTTTCTTTTTTTCTTTTTTCATCTTTCACTTTATTTCTTGTATGGAGTAATGAAAAGTTTCTAAAAATTGAACAAAAATTAAGTGTGGTGATGGATGCACAGCTGTATGAGGGTACCCAGGGGCAAGTGATTTTACACTTTGGATCTTTGGATAATTGTATGGTATCTGAACAATCCCAATAAAAATTAAAAAGGAAAAAAAACAAAACAAAAAAAGCAAATGGCATTTGTGAGGGTCTGTTAAAAAAAAAGAGAGATATTATTACCAACTTTGCAGAAATGAAAAGGATATAAAAGAATACTATAGACAATTATTCAACAAGTTAGGTAACTTAGATGAAATGGACGAATTCCTATAAAGACACAAACTACTGAAAATGAAAAAATAAAAAGGCAATCTGAATAGACCTATAGTAATTGAAGAAATTGAATTAATAATAAAAATGACTACTTACAAAGAAAAGCCCAGGCCCATATGGCTTCATCACTGAAATCTACCAAATATTTAAAAAAGTGTTAATACCCAACTCTTCACAAAATCTTCAAAAAATAGAAGAGGATGACCAAAAGGGGGATGTGAAATGAAACAAAATAAAGCTTCAGTGGCTGAGAGATTTCAAATGGAGTTTAGAGGTCACTCTGGTGGACATTCTTATGCACTATATAGGTTTTAATGTATTGGAATAGCTAGAAGTAAATACCTGAAACTGCCAAACTCCAACCCAAGTAGCCTTGACTCTTGAAGACAATTGTATAACAATGTAGATTATAAGGAGTGACAGCATGATTGTGAAAACTTTGTAGATCACACTCCCTTTATCCAGTGTGTGGATGAATGAGTAGATAAATGGAGACAAAAACTAAATGAAAAACAGGGTAGGATGGGGGGAATGATTTGGGTGTTCTTTTTTCTTTTTCTTTTTTATTCTTATTCTGATTCTTTCTGGTATAAGGAAAATGTTCAAAAATAGATTGGGGTGATGAATGCACAACTATATGATGGTACTGTGAACAGTTGATTGTACACCATGGATGATTGTATGGTACATGAATATATCTCAATAAAACTGAATTTTTTAAAAAATAGAAGAGGAACACTTCCCAACTCATTTTATGAGGCCACCTTTACCCTGATACCAAAATCAGACAAAGACCTCATAAGATAAGAAAACTATAGGCCAGTATCACTTATGATTATGGACACAAAAATCTTCAACAAAATACCAGTAAACCAATTCTAGCAATATATAAAAAGAATTATACACCATGATAATGTGGGATTAATCCCAGGAACGCAAGAATAGCTCATCATACAAAAACCAATATAGAATACATACAATAGCTAGAAGGAAAGAATTGAAATGGTGGAAATGTAACCCATAAAATTCTTTGAAAAAAAATCAATATAATAATCATATAATAAATATAATAATAGCAATATATTATTATATAATAATATAACATAAACATAATAAATCATATCAATAGAACAAAATACAAATATCATCATCTCAACAGATGCAGAAAAATCATTTGATGAAATACAATACCTTTTCATGATAAAAACAGTCAACAAATTAGAAATAGAAGGGAAATTCCTCAAACTGATAAAGGGAATCTGCAAAACACCCATAGCTAACATCATACTTAATGGGGAAAAAGTGGATGTGTTCTCCCTAAGATCAGGATCAAGATGAGGATGACTGCTCTTGCTACTTCTATCCAACATTGTACTTGAGGTTCTAGCCAAGGTAATTAGGCAAAACTAAGAAATAAAAGGCCTCCAGTTTAAAAAGGAAGATGTAAAACTATCTGTACTTGCAGAAGAAGAAAATCCTAAGGAATCCAGTAAAACATGTTAGAACTAATAAATGAGTTCAAAATGGTTGAAGGATACAAGATCAATATACAAAAATCAAATGTATATCCACATAGTAAAACTGCAAATCATGTATCTAGTAAGTTACTTGTATCTAGATATTATAAATAATTACTATAACTTAATTAAAAGAAAGACTAATAATCTAATTAAAACTTGACAAGTATCTAAATAGACTTTCCTCCAAAGAAGGTATGAAATATCCAATAAGTACATGAAAAGATGCTCAACATGATAAGCCATCAGGGAAATACAGAGCAAAACCACAATGACTTGTCATTTCACACAAATGAGGATAGCTCTAATAAAAAATTGAAAAAAAATAAGTGTTATTTCAGAATATGTGGAGAAGTTAGAGCCTTCTACATTGCTGGTCAGAATGTTAAATGGTGCCACCTCTGTGGAAAATGGTTTGGCAATTCCTCAATGAACAGATTACCACATAACCCAGCAATTCCATTCTAGAGATATAAACATGAGAATTTAAAACAAGTGTTCAAACAAAAGCTTTTATACAGATGTTCATAGCAGCAATATTCACAATACCCAGAACATGGAATCAAACTCAATGTCCATCCACCAACAAATGGATAAATAAAATGAATTATATCCATTTAGTGGAGTATTATTAACCAATAAAAATTAATGAATTGTTGATACATGCTACAACATGGATTAACCTTGAAAATATTATGGAAAGAAAAGCTATAACAAAGGACCACATATTATTTCATTGTATTTATATAAATGTCCAGAGAAGGCACTTTTACAGATTCAGAAAGTAAATTAGTGGGTTGTACTGAGCAAGGGAGGGGGGAAATTGGGAATTGGGGGCTGATGGCTAAGGGGTGTGATCTTTTTAGGGTAATGAAAATGTTCTAAAACTGATTGTGGTGATGAATGCACAACTCTGTGAATATAGAGGCATACCTTGTTTTGTTGTGCTTCACTTTATTGTGCTTCACAGATATTGCATTTCTTACAAATTGAATGTGACAATCCTGCATTGAGCAAGTCTGTCAGTGCCATTTTTCCAACAGCATATGCTGACTTCATGTCTTTGTCAAAATTTAAGCTATGTACATTGATTTTTCAACACATAATTCTATTGCACACTTAATAGACTACAGTATACTAAACATAAATTTTATATGCACTGGGAAAACAAAAAATTCACGTCACTCCCTTTACAGTGGTGGTCTGGAACTGAACCCACAATATCTCTGAGGTATGCCTGTATTAAAAGCCATTGAACTGTACATTTTAAATGGGTAAATTATATTGTATGTGAAGTATGTATCAATAAATCTGTTTGAAAATGAACATCAACACTTAACTCACATCATATACAAAAATTAGTTTGAAAAGTATTCTAGATATAAAGGTGAAATTTAAAATTATAGTTGGGAAGATGGTGGAGTAGGAAGCTCCAGGAATCAGTCCCTCTACCTAAACAACAATTGAACTGGCAGAAACTATCTGAAACAACTATTTTGAAACTCTAGAGTCTAGGCAAACACTCTGCAGCATCCAGAGAGGAGCAGGAGGAAGAGACTGGAAATTTGTGGTAAAGACCAGTGAGTTTCACCCTCCCTGCAGTGGCTGCCATTCCCCTTCCCCCAGACTCATGGCCAGCAGCTATGGGGAAGTGGGGGGTGATTATCCTATTTATAGCCCTGAGATCCTGAACAAATCTATAGCACTGTTTATTGGGTTGTTGGACTGTGATGTTAAGAGGCTAGTAACAATTGGTAAAAAGCATAAGTCCTTTATTTATTAGGTTTTTAACTGTTAAATTTTAGTCATTTAGCTTATGATTTTAGAGAATATTGTACAATTTTTGTTGAACTTTAGATAAGTCAATATGAGTTTTGATGTGTTCAGTCCTGTATCAGTGAAGGTTAAATCAGAAAAGTAGGAACCATCATATATATAGAGAGAGAGAGAAAGAGACAGAGAGAGAGACCAAGAGACAGAGAGAGACAGAGAGAGGCTTATTACCAGGAATTGGCTTACACACTTGTGGGGAATCACTATGCAAGGGTGAAGTCCATAGGGCAGGAAGGAAGGGAAGATCACAAGCAGGATTTGACTCCAAGGGCATGGGATAAGAGTTGCTATCCACAGGGCATCAGGAAGAACGATTACAAGCAGGCTGTAACTCCATAAGCATAAGCTGAAACTTGTCCACAGGCCAGAAGTCAGGAAGGATGATAAAGATGGAAGGGAGAGCAATTGCAAACTCAGCTATTCTTTGGAGTCGAGGTTGAGAGAAGATGTAAACCCTCTTTTAAAGGGCTCCCAACTGATTAAGTCAAGCCCACCAATGATAATCTTCCTGTTGATTAGCTTGAAGCCAACTGATTAGGGACCTTAATTATATCTGCAAAATCTCTTCATAGAAACACCTATATTAGTGTTTGATTAAATAACTGTAAGGCAGTATATATATGCTACAAAATGGTGCTGTCTCCTTTCTATCATCCAACCCTCATGAGAGAATATCCTTGTAGCCCACTGTAGCTGGAAATATACCAGAAGGGAATTATGGGGATTGTAGTTCAGCATAGCCAAGCTGATGCATCACAAAGCCAATATGGGTCTCCATAATTCTGCTTATATCAGAAGAAATTTTCTTGCCCATAAGAATATTGACAATTCTTTGAGTTATTCAATTGGGCTTGATTTATACAGAAGGATCAGTCAATATCAAAATTAGCTGTTCCTTGGCTTTTCTGTCACATGGAAATGCACATGGCAATGCCTTCTCCTTTCTTCAGGTTCTGTTCATGCTCCCGGTGGCTTCTCCCTCCCAATGACTTTCACTTTGTTTATGAAGGAATCCAGCAATCTAGATTAAAGTAACATGATTCAGTTGGGCCACACCTTAATTGAAATAACATCTTGAAGAGATTATAATTAAAATGGGTTGACACCAACAGGACTGGGGATAGGGACCTGAACTTGCCTTTTGAGGGGGATATGATTCAATCTCCAACAATCTACCTTTACGTTTACTGACTTTTCTTCTGTCAGCTCATATCTACTGTTAAGCCTTTTTAATGAATTTTTGTTTCCATTAATGTACTTTTCAACTCCAGACTTTCCATTTGATTATCTATTATAATCTCTGTCTCTCTATGGGCATTCTGTATTTGATGAGAAATTTTATTCCACTTTCATTTACTCTTTAATCAAGTTGTCCTGTAATTTTTTGAATATATTTATAATTACTACTTGGAAGTGTTTGTTAAATCTATGTCTATTTGGTCCCACAAGGAGTTTCTGTTGCCTTCCATACTTCCTGTGTATGAGTCACACTTTCCTATTTCTGCAAGTCTCATATTTCTTTTTGTTTATTACTGGACAATTTAGGTAATTGTTATGGGTTGAATTTAGTCCCTGAAAATATTTTTCTGTTTTCTACAGTGGCTACACCATTTTACATTCCCACCAAAAATGAACAAGTATTCTTATTTCCCAATATCCTCTTCAACACTTATTTTCTATTTTTAAAATAGTTGTCATTTTAGTGCATGTGAAATGATACCTCATTGTGGTTTTGATTTGCATTTCCATAATGGCTAATGATGCTGAGTATCTTTTCATATGCTTTTTGCCATTTGTATATCTTCTCTGGAAAATTATCTATTCAGATCCTTTACCCATTTTTTAATTGATTTTTTGTTGTTGTTGTTGAAGCATAGGATTTTATTTTTTAATATATTCTGGATACTAAACCCTTATCAGATATGTAGTTTTCAAATATTTTCTCCCATTCTGTTGGTTGTCTTTTTATTTTCATGATGATGCATTTTGATGAAGTTCCAGTTATCTATTTTTTTTTCTTTTGTTACTTGTGTTTTAGTGTAGTCTAAAAAATATGGCCTTATACAAGGTACTCAAGATGTTTCCCTATGTTGTTTTCTAGGACTTTTATAATTTTTTTTCTTGTATTTAGGTCTTTGATTCATTTTGAGTTAATTTTTGTGTGTGGTGTGAAGTAGGGGGCCACCATCATTCCCTTGCACATGGATATCCAGTTTCTCCAGCACCATTTGTTGAAGAGTCTATTCTTTCCTCATAGAGTGGACATAGCACTCCTGTCAGAAATCAATTGGCCATTGATGTGAGGATTTATTCCTGAACTCTTAATTCAATTGCATTTGTCTCCATGTCTGTCTTATGCCAGGATTACACTGTTTTGATTACTGTAGATTTGTAATAAGTTTTAAAATCTGGAAGTATGTGTCCTCCAACTATGTCCTTATTTTTCAAGATGGTTTTGGATATTCAGGCTGATTAACTTCTGCATATATTTGATGAGTGCATTGAATCTGTAAATTGCTTTGTGAAGTGTTTTGGTGTCCTGGGATGCTCAGGCAAATACCATGCAATCATTCAGATTAAACAATGGGAATTTATTTGTTCATGGTTTTGGGGCTAAATTAAAGTCCAAATCAAAGTGTCATCAAAGCAATGTTTCTTTCCCAAAGACTGGGGCATTATGGGGTTGGCTGCTGGGAATCCTTGGTCCTTAACTTGTCACATGGTCAGGCATATAATGGCATCTCCTGGTCTTTCCTTTCTCTCCTGGGTTCTGTTGATATTCAGCTTCATGCTTGTGTCATTTCTCTATGCCTGAATTTCATTCCTCTTACAAAGGACTCCAGTGATAGGGTTAAGACCCATCTTGACTGAGGTGGGCCACACCTTAACTGAAGTAAACTCATCAAAAGGTCCTTGTGCCGGTTTGAATGTATTGTGTCCCCCAAATGCCATTATCTTTGTGGTCTTGTGGGACAGACGTTTTGGTGCTGGTTAGATTTGCTTGGAATGTGCCCCACCCAGCTGTGGGTGGTGACTTTGGTGGGATACTCCCATGGAGGTGTGACCCCACCCATTCAGGGTGGGCCTTGATCAGTGGAGCCATATAAAACATGCTGACTCAAAGAGACTGACTGGAGTGCAGCTGTGAGTGACGTTTTGAAGAGGAGCAAGCTTGCTAGAGAGGGATGTCCTGGGAGAAAGCCATTTTGAAACCAGAACTTTGGAGCAGATGCCAGCCACGTGCCTTCCCAGCTAACAGAGGTTTTCTGGACGCCATTTGCCATCCTCCAGTGAAGGTACCTGATTACTGATGTGTTACCTTGGACACTTTATGGCCTTAAGACTGTAACTGTATAGCCAAATAAACCCCCTTTTTATAAAAGCCAATCCATCTCTGGTGTTTTGCATTCTGCAGCATTAGCAAACTAGGACAGTCCTACTTACAGTGGGTTCACACCCATGGGATGGATTAGGTTGAAGAATATGTTTTTCTGGGGTACATTCAGCTTCAAATCACCACAAGTAGAATTGATTTCTTAACAATACTTAGTCTTCCCATCCATGAATATGGAATGTCCTTCCATTTATTTAGATCTTTTTAAAAATTTCTTTCAGCAAACTTTTGTAGTTTTCCATGCACAAGTCTTTTATGTTCTTGGTTAAATTTATATCTAGATATTTGATTCTTTTAGTTGTTATTGTAAATGGATTATTTTTCTTAATTTCCTCTTCAGATGAGTCATTTCTAGTGTATAGAAACACACTGATATTTGCATGTTAATAGTTCTGGATATTATATGGAAATTCTTCAGGTGATGAGATGCAAACACAGATAGCCAGACACATGAGAATGCATGAAAAGGACAGTTTAATTAGATTAAAGGGTCTGGAGGGGGAGATTGAAGAATGAGGGTGGCAGAGAGGCCCAGGGCTTATCTAACCTAAGCTCCCACTAGGGTCAGTGAAGGGGGCATATTAGAGAGTATGTTATGGGATCTTGCATTTATTGTGACCCAGAGGGGAAGAGAGGGGCTTTCCCACTGATTTGGGGGATTGGCAGCTTTAAACTATCTGGCATGAAAAGCAGAAGTGGCAAGGGCCCTTTGAGGAAGCAGAGGGTGGAATTATGGACCTTGCTGTTGTGGCTATGCCCAAAGCAGGGTTAACTGGAATGGTGACTCAAAGGGGAACTTATAACTAAGCTGGGCAAGAGGATGAGGCACAAAATATAATTTATTTTCCACCATTATATTTATTTTGTACACCATCACTTTGCTGAATTCATTTATAGGCTTAGTAACTTTGTTGTGGATTTTTCAGGGTTCTCTATGTATAGGACCATGTCATTCACAAATAGGGAGAGTTTTATTTCTTCCTTTACAATTTAGATGCCTTTTATTTCCTTTTCTTACCTAATTGCTGTGGTGAGAACTTCCAGTACAATGCTGAAGAACAGTGGTCACAGGAGGCATCCTTGTCTTGCTGCTGATCTTAGAGGGAAAGCTTTCAGTCTTTCACTGCTGAGTATGAGATTAGCAGTGGATGTTTTACATAGGTGTTTTATCATGTTAAGGATGTTTCCTTCTATTCTTAGTTTTCTAAGTGTTTTTATAAAGAAGGGGTGATTAATTTTGCCAAATACCTTTTCTATATCAATTGAGATGATCATGTTTTTTCCCCATCATTCTGTTATTGTGGTTTGTTACATTAATTGATTTTCTTAGTTGAACCACTCTTGCATACTTGGGAGAAGTCCCACTTGATCACGGTTTATAATTCTTTTAATGTGCTGTTGCATTTGAATTGCTATTGTTTTGTAAAGTTTTTTGCAGCTATATTCATAAGAGATATTGGTCTGTAATTTTCTTTTCTTATGGTATCTTTATCTGGCTTTTGGTATTGGGGTGCTGCTGGCCTCATACAATGAATTAGAAAGTTTCCCCTTCTCTTTAATTTCTTGGAAGAGTTTAAACAGGAGAGTTGTTAATTCTCCTTGGCATGTTTGGTAAAATTCACCAGGGAAGCCACCTGATCCTGGGCTTTTCTTTTTTGGGAGGTTTTTGATTACTGATTTAATCTCTTTATTTGTTATTGGTCTGTTGAGATGTTCTCTTTTTTCTTGAGTCAATGTGGGTAATTTTTGTGTTTCTAGGAGCTTGACCTAGGTTATAACCATCTAGGTTATCTAATTTGTTGGAGTACAATTTTTCATTGTACCTGCTTATCATCATTTTTATTTCTGGTGACTGGCAATAATGTACCCCAATTTCATTTCTGATTTTAATATTTACATCATCTCTCCATTTTTTGTCATTTTAGCTAAAGATTTGTCAATATTACTGATCTTTTCAAAGAATCAACTTTTGTTTTTTTAATTCTCTATTTTCTTATTCTCTTTAATTTATCTCTGCATAATCTTTATTTCATTCTTTATGTTCACTTTAGAATTATTATGCTCTTCTTTTTCTTCTTCCACTAATGATAGATTTAAGGTGCTAGAGAAAGAAAATTATAATCTTCAGACTCAGATCATATGGAGGTGTTCAGTATTTGCACTGGTTTTGAGGCTGTATGGAATTCGAGATCTCATTCAGCACAAGAACCTGCTATTTCAGCTTCTAAAGTTGTCCTGACTGTAGACTGCAGCACTGTTTGGTGTGTCTGAGAGGAAACTCAGAATGATCAGCCATCTTTCTGTTCCACTTTAACACATTGTTTCAAAATTTTTTGTATTACTGAAGTGGTGATTTTTTGGGGACTTGCTTATACAATATCTTCTAATATTTTATTCATTTATTTATTCATTGGAATGATTCTGAGGAAGATTTTGTACTTCTCAGCTTCCATGGAAACCCAATGTCAAGCTGATTGTTATGCTGATATTCTGGTTTCCATGACAACTGGTATATGCTATTTGATGACTGGAGGTGTAAAAAAATTATCAGGGAGGTATACAAGCAGAAAAGGTTGCATACCTGCATTTATAGGAATCCTATTAGGGGTCTTCCATCACTGTGACTGCTTATGTATGTTTATGTCTGAGAGTGTTTGAGGCAGTGAGTTAATTTACAGGAGAAGCTGAGTTTGGTAGCCCCCATTACTTTGGAGAGATTGTCAGCTCCTCCTGAGTAGAGCAGGAAGTAAATGAGTAATCTGTTATTTATACAGTTCAACTGTTTCTATGTACCAAAATAGCCTGACATCTGTGCAGAGCCTATTAAGCTAGATTGTGGGTCTTGATATCTATTTCCCCTTTCCCTATGCCAAGAACATTTGAAACTCTCCATATGGTTTGTAAACAGTTATATATCCAGTCCTGCTTGACTCTCCTCTAGTGGATCCCATATGGAGTGGGATGATTTGTCTTGCTCTAGAGTCCCAGGTTCAGCAATGTTCCAGAGGCTCTAACCCCAGCACATGAGAGCTGATTCTGTGCATCACTCACCAACTCAGCATTCAGTGACATCAGTTGGTAGCTTTAAAGCAGCCATGATGGGGGTAGTTACAACAGGGAAATTGGAAAACACTGGAATCAGAACTGCATTTCTCCCCTCCCGAGGTATCAGGACTGACCACAGAAGGGTCTCCTCTAAGCTTATTAATAGGAGGAAGTGCTGCATCATAGTGCATCCCTGTCTAATGTGAATGACTGTGTGACAGAAACTGTGTATTCTTGTGTATCTTGATGATGTTTCTGCATCCTCATGCACCTTACTGAAATGTATTTTTTTTTTAAATCATAATGTGGTCATAAAAGCCCTACCTCTGAGCATACTTTTCATTGGCATTGTGGTCTCAACATTATATAGGCAGAGCAGATTTATAAATGTGAGAGGTTCAACTTTACCTCCCTGTGGCCCTAAGGCAAGGGGCACTTTGTGAGAGTTTTTTTCTCTTCTCAGGAACCATTTTGTCCCTGTAACCCTATCAATGCACATTTGTCCAAAGGTAGACCCAGCTTCCTTTGGCTCAGGCAAGACCTGGGTTTCTGGTTTAACTTCCTGTGACATCCAGGTATTTGATGCCATTCTATTCTCATATATTTTCTCCTCTACATGCCATTTAAAAGTGTCTGACAATCCTTGAGCTCCCACCTGCACAAATGTACCTGGCCTTTTGTGTTATGGTAAGTGAAAGGTAGATTGTAACAGGAACTGGAACATGAGTCTGTGTATCTCACAGGAGATCCAAACTTGTTAACCCACTTCACTTCCGCCATAACCCACTGTGTGAAAAGCTCTCTTCCCTCAAATGCCTTTTTCATGGAGAACTTTGGGTATTGTCTCTAATATTTCATCCATTTGTTTGTTGAATCATTCATTCATTGGATGGGTCATGGTGTAAGGGACTGAGAGAAATGTCAATGCTCTGCTTCTGTGGATCTATGTGTACTTTCCCTTTCCTTACAAAGCTAACATCAAAGGAAACATTTGGATGACATTTGATTTCTATGACAACTGGGACATGCCATTCTATTCTGGAGGCAGAATAATTTAACACAGATATTTACAGGATGGAAGGAGGGATTAACAGCAAAATATGAGGCTTAGTAGCTGTCTACTATCACTGATTTAGTGTGCATGCATGTCTGTATGATTGTGCATGCATGTGTGTGTGTGTGTGTGTGTGTGCTGGGAGGGAGAGGTATTTAGTTGGTGGTTAGGAACTATCACCCCTTCTGTTTTACTGAGGAGGCTGGCAGCTTCTACTGAAGGGATTCTGAGGTGATTGAGTCACCTGTCCCCTTTTCTGTGTTTCTATGCCCAAAGATGACACCTTTTGTGTTAGGAGGTTGTGATCTGAGTTCTTTAAAGCAGATGTCTCCAAGTATTTCTGATCTTGCACCACTGTTTAACAAAGGTTTTTCTTTTTTTCTTGTACCCTTGAAGATATACTTTCTTCATTTTATAGATACTTCTAATGAAAAATTATTATGTATACATTATGGGAGAGAAATTACTAGAGAAGATAATTTTACATAACAATAATGGTTCAATCCACTGGGAAGAAATAATATTAAATTATGTACACAGTAAACAACAGAGCCTCAAAATACAAGAAGGAAAAACTGATAGTGGTGAATGGAGAAATAGGCAATTCCACAATTATAGTTGGGGGATTCAAAACACAACTCTCAGCAATGGGTAGAATTATTACACAGAAAATCAACAAAGATATAAAGAACTGGAAAACACTATCAACCAACATCATTAAATTCAGATTTATAAAACACCCATCCAAAATGAGAAGAATACACATTTTTTCCAAGTGACCATGGAACTTTCATCAAAATAAACCATATCCTGGGCCATAAAACAAACCTCAAAAAATAAAAGAATTGAATTCATGAAAGTATGTTCTGTGAATACAATGCAATGGACCTATAAATAATCTCTGGGTCAAAAATAACTCTAAAAGATATTTAAGAAGTTAGAACTGAATGAAAATGAAAATACAATCTACCAAAACATGTGGGATACAGCTAATGTAGTGCTGTGAAGTTATACCACTAGATGCTTTAAAATAGAAGACATATCTTATATCAATTACCTAAATTCCTATTTCAAATAGAAAACAAAGCGTCAAATGCATGCAAAGGAAGCAGAATGAGGGAAGTAACACTGATAAGAGCAGAAATCTATGAAATTGAATACAGGAAATTACTAGAGATGTCAAAGATACAAAAGGTTGATTCTTCAAAAGAATCAATAAAATTGATAAGCCTCTAGAAAGATTAACAAAGATAAAAAGAGATGACATAAAACACCAATATCAGGAATGAAGTAGGATATATCATTACAGACCCTATAGCCATTAAGAGAAGATGGTGAAGGAGGGAGCTTCATGACTCAGTCCTTCCACCAAAACAACTATTAAACAGGCAGGAACTGTCTCAAACAAATATTTTGAAAGTGTGGAGGCCAGAAGAACACTGTACAGTATCCAGGGAAGAATAGAAGGAAAAGGCTGAAAAATTACAGTAAAAAAGAGAAAATTCTTCTCTCCATGCAGCAGCTACAGATGCCCATCACCTACTGTCATGGTGGGCTGCCATGGGGTCTAGTCCCTGGATAGCTCACTGGTAACAGAAAGGGATATAAAAATCCTCTTCCCCAAGAACACAGCTGAGCATAGCTGATCACTGATCACAGCATTTGATTAGCAAATTTGGATCTCTAGGGGCCTGGCTCTGAGGGTAGCTATTGTTTCAACCAAACCCAGAAAGAGACCGTGGCAGCAATACTTTCAATCTGTCTAAACAAAGGCAGCAACAGCCATTGTTTCAACCCTTCCCAGACAGGGGCAGAAGCAGTGGAGATGTAAAGATGCAGTGCTTCCTTAGGGCTGCATGGCATAATTTGCTGAAGAGCTACATTTGCTGGGCAGGCCAAGAAAGCTCAGTTTGGGGAGCTGTCTGAGAAGCCCTTGGCACACTACCTGATCCCCTCCCCAGGGCACTTTGGAGCAAGTCTGAGCCCCCTTCATGGGTCCCAGGCCCTATTAGGCTGGGGACAATCTGACTTTGGGAAGTTCTCTCAGGATGCCTGTCCTCCCCAGATTTTCCCTCCAGGCAAATGCAACTTAAGACAATAAAAGGAATGTAAAAAACTATAGAGCTACAGTCTGGAACAAAAGCCTGCTGGCTTCAAACACATGGGAGAAGGAGGTCTGTCTTCTGGGAAACAGAGAGGACAACTGAACTCCCATAAACAGGGGAACTCCAAAACAACTAACAAGCAAAAGTCAAGGACAATTCAGATGCTCAGAAATGTAGGGAAAACCCTGCACACTGCATTCACCATGGGCACACCTTCCTTATAGGAGGGCTGAAGCTCAAGAAAATCTCTATCTTATTACCAACTGTTTACAAAACCAAGAAACAGGCATCATAGGGAATAAATCCCAGAGTTAATATTTTTAAATATTAAAGTGCACAGTGTGCAACAAAAGTACAAATCAAAGAAACAGGAAATTATGGCCCTTCCAAAAGAAGAGAATAAAAATCCAGAAAACAAAAATGAAGAAGAGAATGTGAACATTCTGGGAAAAAAACACATTAAAAATGACTGTAAAAATGTTCAGGGAGAAGAAGGAAAATACAGAGAAAGGATTTAAGGAAAACAATGAATGAGCAATATGAGAGTGTAAGTAAATAGAGACAGAAATTTGAAAACAGAACCATATGGAACTATGGGAGTTGAAGATCACAATAACTGAAATGAAAAATGCCCAGGAGAGTTTCAAGAGGAAATTGGAGCTGGCAGAAGAATGAATGAGTGAACACAAAGGCAAGACAATTAAAATGAGTCAGTTGGAGGAGCAGAAAGAAAAAAAATATTAAAAGTGAAAATAGCCTAAGACACCTGTTGGACAGCATCACATGGACCAATATATGCATTATGAGAGTCCCAGAAGGAGAAGAAAGAGAGAAAGGGGCAGAGGGTCAGGAAAAGAAATGTCAGAAAAGTTCCCAAACTTAGCAAAAGACTTGAATATGCACATCCATGAAGCTCAGAGAACACAAAATAGGATAAATATGAAGAAAAATACACCCCATCACATATTAGTCACACTATCAAATTCAAAGGACAAGGAGAGAGTTCTGGAAGCTGTAAGAAAAAAGCAACATGCTATGTACAAGGAAGTCCCAACTAGACTGAGTGCCAATTTCTCATCAGAATCCATGGAGGCAAGAAGGCAGAGAGTTGAAATACTTAAAGTGTTGAAAGAAAACAACAGGCAGCCATGATTTTATATTTGGCAAGGCTCTTTTAAAAATGAGCGAGAGATTAAGACATTCTCAGATAAACGAAATCTGAGTGATTTCATTACTACTAGACCTGCCCTACAAGCAATGCTAAAGGGAGTTCTTCAGGCTGGAATGAAAGGACAATAGATAGTGGTTCAAAGCATCATAAAGAAATAAAGACCTAAGGTAAAGGTAAATATTTGAGAATTATAAATGCCAATATTATCGTATTTTTTGGTATGTATTTTTTGGTATGTAATTCCACTTCTTACTTCCTACAGGTGCTAAAGTGCAAATACATAAAAAGTAATGATAAATCTACAGTTTTTGACATACAACATACAAAGATATAAATGGTAAGAAGTAGAGAAAATGGTGAGGGAACAGGGTGCATAGGAAAAATATCTGTGCATACTACTGAAGTTAAGTTAGTACCAAACCACATATGATTGTTATATATTTAGGGTGTTAAATTTTAACCCCATGGTAACTACAAGTAAAATAGATGAAAAATATATTCAGGTAGAAATGAGAAGGCACTCAATATGGTACAACACAAAAAAGCAAATAAATATAAAGGTAGATAAAAGAAGTGAGGGACAAAAAAGTTATGACAGAAGAAAGTCCTATATTATCAGTAGTGACTTTAAATATAAATGGACTAAACATGCCAGTCAAGAGGCAGACATTTGCAGAATGGATAAAAAAGCATTAGCCAACTATATGCTGTCTGCAAGAGATGCACCTTAAAGTCAAAGAAACAAGTAGGTTGAGTGAGAAAGGACAGAAAAAAATACACCATGGAAATAGTAACCAAAAGAGAGCTGGGGTGGATATAATACACTTTAAGTCAAAAACTGTTAAGAGGTACAAAGACGGTCATTATATAATGACAATGTGAACAATTCAACAGGAAGATATAACAATTATAAATATATATGCACCTAAGAACAGAGCCCCAAAATATATGAAGAAATTACTTAGATATTTGAAGGGAGAAAAAAACAGTTCTACATTAATAGTAGGAGTCTTTAACACACCACTCAATAAAGGATAGGACATCTAGTAAGAAGATCAATAATGAAGTAGAGGGCTAGAATGATACACTATACCTACTAGAACCAATAGACATAGAATAGCACTGCACCCAACAAAAACAGAATACACATTCTTCTCAAGTGCACATAGATCATTCTCCAGGATAGACCATATGTTGGGTAAAAAAGCAAGTTTCAATAAATTAAAAAATATTAGAATCATACAATGCATATTCTCTGACCACAAAAGAATAAAGAAATCAATAACAGAGGGAGAAATGGAAAGTCACAAATATGTGGAAATTAAACAACATACTCTTTAAAAATGAATGAGTTAAAGAGGAAATCACTACCAAAATTAGGAAATATTTTGAGGAGAATGAAAATGAAAATACAACATACCAAATATTATGGGATGCAGTGAAAGCAGTGCTGAGAGGGAAATAGATACCTCTAAATGCTTACATTAAAAAAGAAGAAAGACATTAAATCAGGGACCTAACCTCATAACTGGAAGAACCAGAAAAAGAAGAGCAAATGAAATTCAAAGCAAGCAGAAAGAAGGAAATAACAAAGATTAGAGATAAACAAAACAGAGAACAACAAAAAAAAATAGAAAAAAGCATCAATCAGAAAAAGCATTTGACAAAATCCAGCATCCTTTCTTAATAAAATCACTTTGAAAGATCCTCAACATGATAAAGGGTATATATGAAAAACCCACAGCTAATAAGGTACACAATGGTGAAAGACTGAAAGCTTTCCCTTTAAGATCAGGAACAAGACAAGGACATCCACTGTCACCACTCTTATTCAACATCATACTAGAAGTCCTCACTAGAGCAATTAGGCAAGAAAAAGAAATAAACTGCCTTCAAGTAGGAAAGGAAGAAGTAAAACTTTCACCATTTGCAGATGACATAAGCCTATGCTTTAAAGTCCTGAAAAACCTATGACAAAGCTACTAGAGCTAATAAATGAGTTCAGTAAAGTGGCAGGATACAATATCAACATGAAAAAAATGGTAGTATTTCTATATACTAGTAATGAGCATTCTCAGGAGGAAATCAAGAAAAAATCCCATTTACAACAGAAACTAAAATATTCAGATATCTGGGAATAAATTAAACCAAGGAAAGACCTGTAGTCAGGAAACTACAAAAAAATTGCTAAAAGAAATCAAAGAAAAACTAAAGAAGTGAGAGGACATTCAATGTTCATAGATTGGAAGATTAACTATAGTTAAGATGTCAATTCTACGCAAATCAATTTACAGATTCAACACAATCTCAATGAACATTCCAAAGGCCTACTATGAAGAAATAGAAAAGCAAATCATCAAATTTATCTGGAAGGGCAAGGGGCCCAGAATAGCCAAAAACACGCTGAAATTGAAGAAAAAAGTTGGAGGATTCACACTTCCTGACTTTAAAACATATTACACTGATACAGTGGTCAAAATATAAAGACAAACATACTGGCCAATGGAACCAAATTGAGAGTTCAGAAATAGACCTGCACATTTATGGGCAATTGATTTTTGACAAAACATCCAAGTCCACTCAACTTGGACAGAACAGTCTTTTCAACAATTGGTGCTGGACATTCATATGCAAGAAAAAAGAAACAAGACCCCTATCTCACACATTATACCAAAATTAACTCAAAATGGGACAAAGACCTAAATACAAAAGACAGGACTGTAAAACTCCTATGATGAAATGTATGGAAACAACTTCAAGATCTTGTGGTAGGCAGAGGTTTATTAGATTTGACACCCAAAGCACAAGCAATGAAAGAAAAAATAGATAAATGGGACCTCCTAAAAACTGAAGACTTTTGTGCATCAATGGACTTTGTCAAAAGGGTGAAAAGGCAGCCTACTTAATGGGAGAAAATATTTGGAAACCACATATCTGATATAGGTTTAATATCCAGAATATATAAATAAATCCTACAACTCAACAATAAAAAGACAACCCAATTAAAAATGGGTAAGCTACTTGAACAGACATTTTTCCAAAGAGGAAATACAAATGGCTAAAAAGCACAAGAAAAGATACTCAACATCACTAGCTATCAGGAAAATGCAAATCAAAACCACAGTAAGGTATCACTTCACACCTACTAGAATGGCCATTACTAAACAAATAGAAAACTACAAGTGTAGGAGAGGATGTGGAGAAATAGGAACACTTATTCATTGTTGGTGGGACCATAAAATGATACAACCACTGTGGAAGACAGTTTGGCTCTTCCTCAGGAAGCTAAGTATAGAATTGACACATGACCCAGCAATCCTGTTACTAGATATATACTCAAAAGAACTGAAAGGAGGGATGAAAACAGACATTTGCATACCGATCTTCACTGTGGCATTATTCACAATTGCCAAAGGATGGAAACAACCCTACTGCCCATCAACTGATGAGTGGATAAGCAAAATGTGGTATATACATACAATGGACTATTATTCAGCAGCAAGAAGGAATGAAGTCCTGAAGTATGCAACAACATTAATGAACCTTGAGGACATTATGATGAGTGAAATAAGTCAGGTGCAATAAGACAAATATTGTATGATCTCACTAGTATGAGCTAATTATAAGTAAACTCAGAGTTAAAATCTAGAATGTAGGTGTGTCAGTTTGAATGTATTATGTTCCTCCAAATGCCATTATCTTTGATGTAATCTTGTGTGGGCAGACCTATCAGTGTTAATTAGATTGTAATTCTCTGAGTGTTTCCATGGAGATGTGCCCCACCCAACTGTGAGTGATGACTCTGACTGGATAATTTCCATGGAGGTGTTGGCCCGCCCATTCAGGGTGGGTCTAAATTAAATCACTGGAGCCATATAAATGAGCTGACAAACAGAAGGAACTCAGTGTAGCTGAGAGCAACATTTTTAAGAGGAGCTACAGCCAAGAGGGACAGTTTGAAGAATGCATGGAAGCTGAGACAGTAGCTGCAGATGAAAGACAGTTTGAAGATGGTCGTTGAAAGCAGACTCTTTCTCCAGAGAAGCCAAGAGAGGACAAACACCCCAAGAGCAACTGAGAGTGACATTTCAAAGAGGAGCTGTGGCCTAGAGAGGAATATTCTGGGAGAAAGCCATTTTGAAACGCAACTTGGAGCAAGCAGATACCAGGCACGTGCCTTCCCAGCTAAGAGAGGTTTTGCGAACACCATTGGCCATCCTCCAGTGAAGACACCCAATTGTTGATATGTTACCTTGGACACTTTATGGCCTTAAGACTGTAACTGTGTAACCAAATAAACCCCCTTTTATAAAAGCCAATCCATTTCTGGTGTTTTGCATTCCAGCAGAATTAGCAAACTAGAACAATAGGTTACCAGGAAACAGAATGAGGGTAGACAATAGAGAGTAGATGCTTAATGTTCACAGAATTATCAACTAGGTGAATTTACCTGTTTGGAAATGGATAGAGGTGATGGTAGCATATTACATTGAATGTAACTAACAGCATTGAATTATGCACGTGATTGTGGTTGAAGAGGAAACTTAGAGTCATGTATGTCATGGAAGTAAAGTTAGAGGATAAAACATGGAACTGAATAACACAGTGAAACTTGTGGTGGGCAACGACTGTGATTAATACTTCAAATATAAATGTTTTCTTTCATGAACTAGAACAAATATGTGTCTTACTACAAGGAGTTAATAATAGAGTGGCATATGGGAAAAATACGCCTATTGCAAACTATGGACTATAGTTAACAGTAATATTTTAAAACTTTTTCATCAACAGTAACAAATGTACCACACCAATGCTAAGGGTCAACAATGGGGGAGGGTGGATAAGGGGTATGGGATGTTTTGAGGTTTTTTTTTGGAGTTATGAAAATGTTCTAAAATTGTGGTGATGAATGCACAACTATGAGATGATACTGTGAACCACTGATGGTATATTTTGGATAGAATGTAATGTATATGAATATATTTCAATAAAACTGCTTAAAAATGAAATAGAAAAGAGAAAAAGGAGTGAGAATCAACAAAATCAAATGTTGGTTCTTTGAAAGAATCAATAAAAATGAAAAATCTTTAGCCAGACTGACAAAGAAAAAAAGAGAAGAGAAACGTAATGAAAATCAGGAAAAAGGGGGGGACAATACTACCAACCCCACAGAAATAAAAAGAAATAAAAAGGAATATAAGAGGATACTTTTATCAGTTGTATGTTGTGCTGGCTTGGATGTATTATGTCCCCCAAAATGCCATGTTCTTTAATGCAATCTTGTGGGGGCAGATGTGTTAGTGTTGATTAGGTTGGAATCTTTGGATTACATTGTTTCCATGGAGATGTGACCCACCCAGCTGTGTGTAATGCCTTTGATTAGATTATTTCCATGGAGGTTTTGCCCTATCCATTCAATATGGATCTTGATTAATTTACCAGAGCACTATAAGAGCTCAAACAGAAGGAGCTCAGTGCTGCGGCTGAGATAGACATTTTGGAGATGGCCGTTGAAAGTAAGACTTTTGTTAGTCCAGATTTTGCCTGGGAGAAACTAAGATAATGCCCCCAGATGCCAAGAGAAATGTCCTTGGAGAAAGCCATCTTGAAACACAACCTGGGAGCAAGCAGACACCAGCCAGTGCCTTCCAAGCTAACAGAGGGTTTCCAGATGCCAATGGCCTTTCTGCAGTGAAGGTATACTCATGTTTATGCCTTGGTTTGGGCATTTTTATGGCTGTAGAACTGTAAATTTCCAACCAAATAAACCCCCTTTATAAAAGCCAATCCATTTCTGGTATTTTGCACAATGGCTGCATTAGCAAACTGGAACATATGCCAATAAATTAGATAACCTAGATGAAATGGACAAATTCTTAGTAACACACAACTACCTACATTGACTCCAGAGGAAATAGAAGATATCAACAAACCAATAACAGGTAAAGAGGTTCTATCAGTAATCAAACCCCCCCCCCCAAAAAAATGCCCAGGTTCAGATGGCTTCACAGGGGAATTCTACCAAATAATCTAAGAAGACTTAGCTCCAATTCTGCTCAAACTCTTCCAAAAAATTGAATGGGAGGGAAAACTACCTACAGCATTCTACAAGGCCAATTTCTCCTTCATACCAAAGCCAAATAAAGATACCACAAGAAAAGAAATCTACAGACCATTATCTCTTAAGAATATACATGCAAAGAATCCTCAACAAAATACTAGCAAACTGAATCCAACAACTTATTAAAAAGAATTACACACCATGAACAACTGGTATTTATCCCTGGCATGCAAGGTTGGTTCACCATAAGAAAATCAATTAATGCAATATATCAATTAACAGAATGAAAGAAAAAGACCACATGATCATTTCAATTGATGTAGAAAAGGAATTTGATAAAACACACCACCCTTTCTTGATAAAAACACTTAGAACACTAGGAATAGAAGGAAACTTCCTCAACATAATAAATGGCATATATGAAAAGCCCAGAGCTAACATCCTACTTAATGTTGAAATATTGAAAGTTTTCCAAGATCAGTAATAAGATAAGGATGCCCACCATCACCATTATTATTCAATATTATATTAGAAGTTCTTCCCTGAGCAATTCAGCAAGAAAAAAAAACTTAAAGACAACCAAATTGGAAAGGAAGAAGTAAAACATTCCCTTGGTGCGGATTGATAAGATCCTATAAAAGAAAATCCTGGGAAAAAAAAACAACAAAAAAAACTCTTACAGCTAGTAAATGAATTCAACAAAGTGGTGGAGTACAACATCAACACTCAAAAATCTGTAGGGTTTCTATACACAAGCAATGAACAATTGGAAGAAGAAATCGGGAAAAAACCTCCATTCACAATAGAAACTAAAAGAATCAAATATCTAGGGATAAATCTAACTAAGGGTGAAAAAGAATAGTACAGAGGAAACCAGAAAACTTTGCTAAAATAAATTAAAGAAGACCTAAATAAATGGAAGGACATTCCATGTTCACAGATTGGAAGATTAAATATCATTAAGATGTCAATATTACCCAAAGAAATTTATAGATTCAATGTAGTCCAATCAAAATTTCAACAATCTTATTTGCAGAAATGGAAAAGCCAATAATCAAATTTGTATGGAAATGTAAGGAGCTCTGAGTAGCATTCTTTCTGCCCCCTTCTCTGTTTCTTCTCCTTCTAGTACTCCCATAATGTATATAATGGTAAGCTTGATGATGTCTCAGAGTTGTCTTGGGCTTTTTACACATTTTTGTATTTCTTTTTCCTTTCTGCCACTCAGCCTCACTCATTTAAAGTGCCTGATTTTCGAGTTCACTGATTTTTTCTTCTATCTGCTCCAATCTGCTCTTGAAATCCTCCTGGGAATTTCTCATTTCAATTACTGTGGTTTTCAATTCCAGTATTTCTGTTTGGTTCCTTTTAAAAATTTCTGTTTTCTAAAATTCTTGTTGTTCATTCATTGTTTTTCTTATATCCTTTAGCTCTTTGTGTTTTACTTCATCTCCATGAGCATTTGAAAGATCATTTTCTAAAAGACTTTCTTCTTTATTTTTGAAGTCTGGTCTTTGTTGGTGTTTTCTGTATTTTTTCTTCTTCCTTTGCATGGGCTATCATTTTCTGTTTCTTTGTTTTTCATATACTCTTTTCTTGCACACTGTCTATTTTAATATTTTAAACTGTTAACTCTAGAATTTCTTCCTTGAAGTGTCTGTTTCTTGATTTTGTAACTGGCTGGTGATAAAACAAAATTTACTTGAGCTTCAGCCCTCCCATCAGGAAATTCTTCCAAAGGCAATGCAGTGTGCAGTGTCCTCCCTGTCTTTCCTGGACATGTGTTTTTGTCCTGGGCTTGGGCTTGTTAGTTCTTTTGGAATTCCTCTGTTTCCAGGGGTTTCAATGTCCCCTCCATTTCCCAGGAGACAGACTTCCCTCTCTAAGGCATTTAAAGCAAGCAAGCTTTTGTCCGGTATTGTTTGCCTCTATAGTTTCTCAACTTCCTTTCATTGTCTCAAGCTGCTTTTGACCAGAGGGCAAATACTAGGAGGAAGGGCACGACAGAGAGGAGTTTCCCAAGTCAGTCTTTCCCAGCCAAACCAGGGCCAGGGATCCATGAAGAGGCTGCAGACTGGCTCCAAAGTGCCCTGGGGAGGGAGTCAGGAAGGTCACCAAGATCTTCTTCCATGGCTCCCCAATGCCAAGCTTTCTTGGCCTGCCTAGCAAATGCAGCCCCCCAGACAACCACCTCCTGCAGCCCTGAGGAAGACCAATGTCTCCAAGTCTCCTGAGTCCCTGCCTTTGTCTGGGGCATGTTGAAACAATGGCTGCCCTCCAAGTTGGGCCCAAGTGATCCAAAGTAACTAATCAGAAGCCATGATCTGTGATCAGCTATGCCCACCCCTGGTCTTGAGGAAGACGTGCCACCCCTGGTCTTGGGAAAGAGGATATTTATGTCTCATTTTGTCACCACTGAGTTAGCCTGGGGATGCACCCCACTGTAGCCTTCCACAAGAGTGGGGGATGGGCTCCAGTACCCACCATGTGAAGACAGCAATTTACTGGTCTTTATCATAATTTACCAGCCTCATCTTCCCTCTCTTCACGGGATTATGTATGGTGTTCTACTGGCCTCCAGAGTTTCAAAATATTTGTTTCAGACAGTTCTTGCCTAAATAATAATTATTCTGGTGGAAGGACTTTACCCTGGAGCTTCCTACTGCACCATCTTCCCACAGTTCTTTCCCGCACATCACCTCTTTTTCATTGCAGATTTTTGTTGAGAAAAAAAAAGTCTTGTGTTCTGTTCAGTTTCCCATAGTCTGGATTTTCCTGAATGCAACATTTTGGTGTCCTTTATCATATTCTTTGTCCCTCTGTATTTCTTTAAATTGTTAGAGATAAAAGCTTGATCCAATAAGGTTTTTTGTTTGTTTTGTTATTGTTGCTGTTGCTGTTGTTGCAATACCACTCCATAAGTGGTGATGTGTACTTCCATTAGGAAGTACCTATTATGTGGTTATATCCCTTAGTGCTAATGTTGGCAGTCATTAATAACCATCTGTTCTATCCATTAATCCACTAGGGGGTTCATGAGCTCACCCCTTTAAACTCCACAAAACCCTGTTAAAGTATCAAACACACTGTCACCCAAACCCCTGCCTTTTATAAGCATTTGAGTAGCAGTATCCAATGGTGATTTTTTTTTTTTGTAACTTTATTGCCAATTCAGACCATGGACTATCAGTGCCATCTTGATCATTGCAAATGCAGTTATTAGTGCCTTTGAATCTAATAAGATTAGAGAACTAATTCCCAAAACACCAGGACCAACTCAGAAATCTCATCATTAATATTCTGTTTCTCAAGAACCACTCTCGGTACCAAATCTGCATTAGTAGGGTTCTCCAAAGAAACAGAACAGATTATGTATATATACATAATGTAAATATTCTGAGATTTCTTATAGGAATTTGCTAGTGTGGATGTGGGGATTGGCAAATCTGAATTCTGTAGGGCAGGCTGCAAGCTGGAAACTCCAATGAAGGTTTCAGTGAAGTCCCCAGGAGAAGCTGGTTGGCTGAAGTTGAGATAGAAATTCTTCTTTCTGACTCCTGAAATCATCAGTTTTCCCTTTAAGGTCTTCTACTGGTTGGATGAGACTACTCTTATCACTGAAGGCAATATCCTTTGTTGATTATAGATGTAATCAGCCATAGATGCAATCAACTGACTAATGATTTAAATCATTGAAATATCCTCACAGTAACAATCAGGCCAGTGCTTGTTTGATCAAACAACTGGACACCATAACCAGCCAAGTTGGCACATGGGGATTCTATAAAATTTAAAAAGATGATTTCTATTAATATAAAGGAGATTACTGGTGACACAGTCATGGGACATCAAGTCTCACTGGACATAACCATTAGTGCTATCCACCTCATGAATGTCCCCATGGTCCTCACCCCACTGTACCTACAGCTCCCAGTGGTGAGGATGGATGTCTTCTTGGGTCACTTGTTTAATTGGAATAAGGCAAAAACTTTGGCACTCTTGGGGGCCTTCCAAGATGGGATCCGGTAGATTTGCTACTACCAGTTAAAATAGTCAATACTTCCTGTTTTAGTTTCCTAGGCTGCTGCAAGCAGGTACCATAAAATGGTTTGTGTGATAATGGGAATTTACTAGCTTACAGTTTTGAGGCAGAGAAAATGTCTAAATCAGGGCACCATCAAGGCCCTACTTTCTTCCTGAAGACTAGCTGCCAGCAATCCTTGACTCCTCTGCCACATGGCAAGGTACTTGGCATCATCTGCTGGTCTCTCCCTTCTCTTCTGGGTTTCATTACTTTCAACTTCTTGCTTTCATGGTTTCTCTTCTCTCTCTGTATTCATCCTGTTTATAACAGACTCCGTAAAAAGATTAAGACCCACTCTGGGCCACGTCTTAACTGAAGTAACCTCATGAAAATCTACGTACAATTGGTTTACACTTATAGGAATGAATTAACTTTAAGAACATGATTTCCTGGGGTACATACTTATCCAAAATGCCACATTTCCCAATACCATTTGTAACAAATTGCAGAAGGCCTTTGCCTTGTTATCCAGGATCTCTAAAATTAGGGGTTATTGTTACCACAATCTTCCCATTAATAGCCCAGTATAAAGGCTGGTGCTTAAGGTGGATATAAATGAATGGAGACTCATTATTATCATAACCTAAATGCTGTGATCCCACCTATCAAGGCCCTCATTCCAAACATTATTGAAATGACAGATGACATCCAACATGCCTCCAGCAAATATATTGCTGACATTGATCTAACCAACATGTTTTACTTGGTCTCCATTTCTGCAACCTCTCAGCCTCAATTTACCTTCACCTTTGACAGAACCCAGTACACCTTTACCCACTTTACCTCAACAGTCCAATGGTGGCTCATAATTTATGCTGGCAAGAACTCAACCAGATCCACCTGGAGCTGGCATTATATTAATGATATTCTTTTAAGGTCTGACTCACTGCAGCAAGACTTGATCACCCTAATTGCCAGTTTTCCAAGTAGTGGTTGGGTTATTGCCTCCCATAAAGTTCAGGGCCCCTGCACTTTAGTTAAATTCCTGGGTGTTGTTTGGTTCTCCAAGGGTAGACAGATTCTTGATGCAGTCAAACAGCTCTTCCTCTTATAAATTCCCCAGAAACTCAAGTGTTCTGGTGAAAATGCATACTACATCTCTTACTGTTCTTGGAGCCAACTTACAAGGTCACCTTTAAATCTGCCACCTTCACATGGGGGACCCAACAACAACACAAACTGGAGCTGGTGCAATTGGCCCTAACACATGCCCTTCCTCTAGTGCCTCCTGTCCCAATTCTGAGCCCTGGCCACTGAGGTACATGCCTCTTGGAGTTTATGGACCAATTATGCTGCTCACTGGATGTCCATGGGGTTCTGGTCCAGACACCTACCTCCTGCAGCCTCTTGCTATATGCCTTTAGAGTGCCACCATCTAACAGACTTCTGAGTGTTATTAGAGACTGAGACCATTACTGGCTTTTAGATAATGAGGTTCAAAACCCAAGTGCCCATCATGCACTGGGTTATCAAAACCTCAGCATGATTACTGAATCCTCTCTGCTAAAATGGAAGTGGTACCTTCAGGAGAGGGCTAAACCTGATAAAGCAGGTCTTCACAAGCTGCAGGAGGTAGTGACCTCCCTGTACTCAGCTCTTTACCTATCGATTATGGGATAACACCAGTGGCTCCCCACTGCAGCTGCCCCTCACTAAATGGGGAGCCCTTTGGGTCCAACTGTATGAGACAGGATTTCAGTATACTTCACTGACGGAAGTACTACTACCATTATCAGTGATGGAGCATGGTGCAGAGTGGCTGTGTCCCATCCAGTCATGAACATGTCTTTGACTAAGGATGGCACTCATGATTAAGCCCAGTTGGCTGAGATAGAGGTCATTAATCTGGCCATCCAAGATGCAATATGGCAAGGACTCTCAAAGAGGTGTGTTTATTCACTGACTCCTGGGTGATAGTCAATGAGTTAACTATATGGTTTGGTCAATGGAAACGAGATGATTTCCTCATCCAGTGCTATGCTCTATGGGGACATCCCATCTAGCAGCAACTTATAAATTGTCCCCTGCTTTTATGGGTGACCCATGTATCTTTCCATACCAGAGCCCACACCCCAGACACCCAATTCAATGCCCAGGCTGATAAATTGGCACAAATGTTAGGCATATAATCTCTCACTGGTGCCAACTGCTCTAACACTGATAAATCTCCCTCTAGAGAGGTAATCCCCAAGGCTTATGACTATACTTCAACCATGCCCCTACATCTAATGAAATGGATCCATGAATCTTAGGCCACCATGGCACTGATGTTCTGTCAAAGTGGGCCTATTCCAAGGACCTCCAACTTGGCCCCCTTCTGTTAGAGGTCATTTTACTACAATGTGACTTCTGCAGCCAAATGAGGCACTGGTGCCTTTCTAGATGGAGTGTTATTCCCCAAAGGATCCTGATGCATGGCCAATGGCAAATTAATTATATCAGGCCTCTTCCCCCTTCATCTAGTGGCACACATATGCCCTTACCATGGTGGACACCTAAACAAACCTATGGCTGGCCAATCCCACACAACATGCCAGCACCAAAACCACCATTCTAGGCCTAACAAAACCTTATTAATACCTTTCAGGGTACCAGATATCGATTCTTATCAGGTTCCCACTTTATGGCCCTAACAGTACAGCACTGTTGGCTGGTTTAATTGAGAGGCAATAATGGGTTCCTCAAAAAACAGCTATTTAAATTACAGTGGTAATTGGACTCCTTCTACCCCTCGCTGTATTTCAGTACTCTCAAAGGCATTGGTTAGTATAAATTCACATCTCCTTGGGACACATGCTCTCTACACCAATGCCACCCAGCTCCCTCATTTGCCTTTATTGGCCATAAAGGGCAACACATCTAAAGTTCATGTTTTTGGAAACCAACTCATCATGAGGCCAATCAACATGGCTCTCCCTATCAATATAGTTTTTTCATCCTGCCAATCTTAAAAGGACTGGCTGGAGACCAGATTGAGGGTGTATTATTTCCTACAACCCATCAGTTATAGAATTCCCACTGCAATAACCCACTCATCTATTTTAAGATTCTACCCAAACACATATACACCCTTACCAAAACCCGAGGTCCTGCCTATGTTTTCAGGGTATAAGGGGTAGCTCTTTAACCCTGGCTTCCCCTCTGATCCCTCACAGGCAATAGAAATCTTAGCTCTGGCCCCTACTTCTTGCACAGTGCGGATAGCAAAGAGAGGAGATGAGGCTTTAAATTTGGTGAATGGAAAGCACATTTGCCAGTAATGGAAACACAGTATATCTACCCCTATAGTCCCCCTTACCTGGCAAAAAAGCTGAACCCAGTGGCCCTAGTAATCATCATGCAGGCCTTGGATAAGCCAAACAATAAAGCTACAAGATGTCACTGTATGCTTTTATTGTGTTTTGTGGCTTTGCTGTTATGATGGGCATTGGCTCTTGTGTGATTCCCAGTTTCTGACCATACAACTCAGCCAAGGCCACAACCATACTTGGAACATCATGAGACTTGTCTGTCACCAATCCTGGCTCTTACACCTAATTTTGAGAATTTTCCATACACATTAACTAAATAGTTAAGCCTATAAAAGATGGCAAGAATAGCAAGCTTGTTTAAATAGGGTCCCAGGAAAGGTACAACTCCTCCAAGTGCTAACCGGGAAAAAATCAATGCACCTGGTCACCTGCAAACATATTCCCCCTGGGGCCCTAACTTTAATTTACAAAAGGGCCCCAGAAATTCTTCTTAGGAGAAGATTTAGACTGATGGGGAACACATACACCAGGCTAACCTTTGAATCACATGTGGGCATGTGCCCAATATTCCCTAGTTCTGAACTTCCTCTGGAAATGCCCGCAGGATATTAGGGCTCTAGTATCCTGTGCCCCAAATGAGTCCTGAAACTTATGAGAAATTTGTAACATCTTATTTTGCAAAGATTATTGTCCACAGATGCTCAACCGAGTTCAGGGGCTATGTTTAAAGATCCTTCACTCTTGAGCTACCACAGACAGCATGTGAGTATCCAAGTCCAAGAGAGATTGCCATCAACCCAATACAGTGCTGGAGAGATGACTTCGCCTTCAACTGAAGAGAGCACTGAAAAGACAATGTCACCATCAAACCAAGATGGTATTTGACAGATGGCATCACTGTTGCCCTCCAGTGCCACAGCCAAACTCTCCAGCCTACCTCCTGCCCTCAAAACCCCAACTATCCACCAGTTACCTAGTGTCACACCATCAGCTACCCAATACGCCAACTATATATGCTTCCAAGAGTTTGATATCCTGTACTCTTTCCTATTCCCAGAATTTGAATTGTGCCTAACCTCAAACCAAGCTTCCCCTCATATATAGGCCTTCTGCCAAATTGTAAGTAACAAACTACACTGTACAGTACCACTCTAAGTCACCTAGTGACACACTGGGCCAACAAACATTGCATGCTAAATAACTCTGCTGCTTTCCTAGGGCCCCCTCCTCTGCCTAAAGCTCCACTTAGAGGATGTCCCAAGCCTCTTAACACTCCTATATATACCAAGGAATGATGCCATTTATTGGGTCCAGCTACCATCATGCCAACTTTAGTCCTGGTCTCCCCAGGCAAACTGACATTGACCTGGCCCCCTACAACCACAAGGAGACTTCTGGAATCTCCCACAACAATATCAACAAGTCCCCCTTGCCCTCTCAGATGCCCTGAGTGTTAACCAACACTTCTTGCTTGTATATCCATCTCATGGAAACTATAGCCTGGGCACTGCAAGCCCACAACTTATGGGCCTGCCATATCAGCTCCCTTCTGTAGACTCATGCTAAACAAGCCTACACCACAGATAAATTACTTGGCCTAAAAACTACCTGGCCATTGGTCAGTCAGAACCAAATATCTTATTCTAAGACACTCTCCCTGTCCCATTTTTCTCTGGTGCAGCCCAACTGTACCCATCCTGTATTGACACACAACATATATCATCTTCCTCCTTTGCTCTGACAAGTGAGTTATTTGGCCCATGCCTACTTCCTCCCAACACATAAATAATCTCTAACTAGGTAACAATATGTTCCTAGCCTCCTCTAAAATTATGATGATGGTCTATTGTGGTCCAGATAAATATGGGAGACATATATACTAAACCCTACTCCATCCCCTCTACTCTTTCACCCCCTGTTAAGTAACAAACTACACTGTATAGTGTGTCACCTAGTGACACACTGAGCCAACAAACATTGCATGCTAAATAACTCTTTGCTGCTCTCCTAGCGCCCCTTCCTCTGCCTAAAAGTCCACTTAGAGGATGTCCCTATCCTTTTAACACTCCTATATATACCAAGGAATGATTACATTGGCCTTACCCTTAAGTTTCTGCACACTTTCCTGTAATCCAACCTCCTGCCAAAGTTCCTTTCCTGAGTCCCTTGTTCTTGGAGGCTGCCACCATATTAAACACTATCAGCATTGTACTAGGCACTGTTAGCTTAGTATAGCAATAAAAAACCATTACTGCCAACCATAAAATGGCAACAGACCTATCCTCATACATGTATAAAGCCTCCCAAGTCCTATGCCTATTAACTCAGAGCTAAGACTCTTTAGCCCAGTTGATATTAGACAACTGCATAGCCTTGGACTATTTCTTAGCTTCCCAAGAAAGAACATGTTCATTGGAGGGAACTATTTGTTATATGTGGTTCAACAATACCAGTAAAGGACAACAGCACCGCAAGAAAATGAAAACTGACATTAAGGTAGTACATAAAGTTACACAAATATTTTAAAACATATTAATAGTCCCAGAAACCATATCTCTGTTCTTCTGACTGTCCTCTACCAAATGGAGTCAATGGCCATGCACAGGTCTCCAAACCCTAATAATAGCCATTGTAACTTCCTGGTCAAGTGCCTATTTCACTTCATAGGAGACAGCTCCTACTCACTAGAAGTCCCAGTCATCACCAAGGCTCAAAGTAGTGGCAACACATTAAAGGGGTAAATTATGATATAAGGCCTAAATTTAAGGCCCAATATTTTTCATCCATTGACATATGTGGAAATCCAGGAAGTCTTCAAGTGGCCTAACTGTGAGTTCCCCTCCTTATTGTGGATAAGGTCCCCTAGTCAAAACACTCTCCTTATCACAGGAACCAGGCACAGTGCCTGCATATAATTGAGTAGCAGATTTCAGTTCCCTGCCAACCCATTGAATTTTTCAGATCAGGCAATCACATATTCCCGTTGGAACCAGGGGTACCTCATCCTATTGTTACTACAAAGCCTAACTCTCATAGCCCGTACTTGTTCACTCTGTTCTTGAGTGCAGCCCCTGTGTTGCAACCCTGTGCATGCAACCCTTGCATGGTATGCCATGTCCTCTACCATGCATGTATAAGGATAGGGCTGTGGCCATTTTCTGGTTGTAAGTGAGTTACTGTGTATGTGAGCAAATTTGCATGTATGAATGAGTGTGTAAGCACTGTCATGTGCATAAGCATGTTAAATGGAGTATATTTGTGTGTTTGAGAGAATGTGTGAGTGTATGTGAGTGTCTATATGTGTGAGTAAATTTGTGAGTATTTGTGAGTGAATGTACGAGCTTGTTAATATATGTTCATGTTAGTATATATGGCTAAGCCTGTGTGAGTAAGTAAAGTTGTGAGCATGATATGTGAGTGAATGAGCATGTTTCTGTGAATTAATATGTGAGCATATATCAGTGAGTGTATATGAGTGTGTCTCTACATGTGATTAAAATTGTGAGCATGTTTGTGTGAATGAATGGAATGTGTTAGTGTGACTCAGTGAATGTCTGAGTGTGTGAAAATATATGAACATGTTCTTATGTGGGAGGTAACTGATGACTGTGTCCATCTGTGTGACAACATAAGTGTGTGAGTGAATAATGAACTTGGTTATTGTGATGGCTAAGCTCATGGCTCAAGTGCTTGGTAATGGTGTCCAGTTGTTTGATCAAGCAAGCACTAGCCTGATTGTTACTGTGAGGGTATTTCATGGATTTAAATCATTGGTTGATTACATCTACAGTTGATTACATCTACAATCAACAAAAGACAATGGCTTCAGCAATGAGAGAAGTATCATCCAATCAGTAGAAGGCCTTAATGGGAGAACAGATGATTTCAGCAGTCAGAAAGAAGACTTTCTATCTCTACTTCAGCCAGTCAGCTACTCCTGAGGAATCCATTGAAACATTTATTGGAAATTTTTTTGTTTCTTGTTCCTACAACCTTAAGCTCTGCTGCTTCTACCAGGAGACACAACAATGATTCCATTGAAGTTGAAGTTAAGACTGTCACCTGGCCACTTCAGGGTCCTCATGTCTTTGCATCAGCAGGCAAAGAAGGGAATTACTGTACTGCAATGGATAATTAATCATGATTATCACAGGAGAATAGGACTGCTACTACACAGTGTAGGAAAAGGAGAGTTTGCCTGGAATGCAGGAGGTCCCTTAATGCATCTCTTAGTACTACCATGCCCTGTAATTAAACTCATTGGAAAACTGAAACAACCCAATCCAGGCAGGACTACCAATGGCCCAGAAACTTCAGGAATGAAGGTTTGGGTCACCTCACCAGGAAAAGTACCCGACCATCTGCAGTGCTTGCTGAGGGTAAAGAGAAGATGGAATGGGTCATGAAAGTAAGCAGTTATACATATAAGCTATGGCCATGTGACCAGTTGAAGAAAAAAGGACTGCAAAGGTTATGAGTATTTCTTCTTTGATTTGTTATGAGTATGCTTGTATATAACCATAAAACAATTACCTTTGCTTTCTTCCCTATCTTATTCCCTTATCATATAACATAAGTTGTATTAACTTTATGTCATAGAATTCAAGTTACCCAATGTCAAGTTTAATAGTGAATACTACCTCAGTTCTTGCATCCTCTTCTGGTGAAAGAGTTAGTGTGTTCTGATTGTCTGAAGGGCCATTGAATTATTTAGGTGAGAATATGACTGTTATTGGTTTTATTTAGAAACTAAGTATGGTTTAAGGAGATGTCTATGTGTGACAAGTTGACAAGGGATGGACTGTGATGTTCAAGTTCAAGTGTCAATTTGGCTAGGTTATAGTGTCCAGTTGTTTGGTCAAGCAAACCCTGGCCTGATTGTTACTGAGTGTATTTTGTGGATTTATATCATTAGTAAATTGATTACGTCTATGGCTGATTACATCCACAATCAACAAAGGACACTGTCCTCAGAATGAGAGAAGTCTCATCCAATAATTTGAAGGCCTTAAAGGAGGAACTAGTGATTTCAGTGGCTAGAAAGAATTTCTATCTCTACTTCAGCCAGTCAGCTGCTCCTGAGGAATTCATTGAAACCTTCATTAGTGTTTCCAAATTGTGGCCTGCCAAATTCAGATTTGCTGATCTCCACGGTCACATGATCCAATTACTATAATAAATCTCTTAATATTTACATATATATGTGTAAGTATGTGTGTATATATATATATATATATATATATATATGTACATAGTCTTGCCAGTTCTGTTTCTCTTCTGAATCCTGACTAATATAGTTGCCTATGTGAGCATGTTATTATGTGAAAGTGACTGAATATGTGGTGGTGTTCAAAGAATATATGTGAGGTTGCCATTGTGTGAGTGCATTTGTGAGCATGTCTATGTGAGTTTATGTGTGAGTATGTGAGTGTGTGAGCACATTAGGTTTGAGTGTGCTCATGTGTATAGTTGAATATGTGATTGTGTTTATGTGTGTGGGTGAATGAGTGGCCACATTTATGTGACAATTTTCAAGTTTTTTGTTATGTTAATTTGCATATACCTCTGTATTTGAGTGAATGTAGGAGTGTGTATATAAATGTATGTTGTATCTATGCATGTGAATAAGCTTATATGTTCATGAAAGTGAGTGAATGTGTAAACATGTTCACATGCGAGCTTGTTAATGTATGATTATATTTATGTGAGTGTATATATGAGCAGGTGCATATGAGTGTGAGGGCATCTATGTGTGCAAGTGAATGTGTGAACACATTCATGTGTGAGTGAATTTTGAGGATATTTCTGTTTGCATTAATGTGCATGTTGATTGTGTCCATGTGTGAATATGAGTGAGTATGTGAGTGTGTTAGTGTATGTGAAGTAGTTCTTGTGCAAATGATGTGTGTGAGTCATGTGATCATGTCGGTGTGAATGTGTGACCATGTTCACAAGTATGTGTTAATATGAGTGTACATGTGTGTTTGTAAACAGCTTAATTGTTTATATGTGAGAATTTGTTAATGTTTGAGTACTTATTCATGTGCACAAGATTGTGTGAATATATATGCATGGGAACACATTTATGTGTTTGAATGAATGTGAGTATGGCCATGTGTGTATTTATATGTGAGTGTGAATAGATTTGTACATGTATGTGGATGTGTTAATGTGTAAATGAATGAGCAGTGATGTGTGTGAGTAAATGCATGAACATGTCCATGTGTATGTGAGCATGTTAAAATGTGAATATGAGTTAATGTGGTTGCATGTCTGTGTGAGTAAGTGAATGTTTGACTACACTTGTGGGGGGCATGTTAGTGTATTCGTTCATGTGTGAGAGTGAATGAGCATATTCATGTGTGATTGAATGTAAGTGTGCTTGTATGAGCGGTTGTGTGAGCATGTCCATGGGTGCACTCAATTTGAAATGTGAGTGAATGTGTGGATGTATGTGAGCATGCTCATGCATGAGAATTTATATCTTTATGTGAACATAGTTAATGTGTGAGAATGCCAAAGAGTTTGATGGAGTGTTTGAATGTACACTTGAATGTACCATCATGTTAATATTTCAATATAATCATGTTTGTGGGTGAATGTACAAGCATGTTCATGCATGTGTGAATATTTGCATTGTGTAAGAATGTTCATGCATGACTACTGGGCATGTCCATAAAGATAAGTCAATATGTGAACTTATCCATGTGTTTGAGTTAATGTGTGAATTTGTTTGTCTATGTGAGCAGGTTCTTGAGTGAGTGAATGTATGATCATGATTGTGAGATTCTGAGTATAAATGTGCAAATTTGAGTGTGTGGATGAGTGTGTGTATAGGTATATGAGTTAATTTGTGAGTGTGTTTATGAATTTGTTAATGGTGAGCATATATATGTGTGTAAGGATGTTAAACTCTGAGTATATTAGTGTATATAAGTGAATGAGTATTTGTGAGTGAATATGTGCATGCATGTAATCATGTTCATGTGCATGAATGAATGCATGAGATTATATGTGTGTTAAAGTGAGTGTGTGTGATTGAATGTGCAACCATGTTTGTATGTAAGTGAATGTGTGAGTGTGCAATATGTGAGTATGATCATTTCTGTGACTGCGGTAGCAAGTTACATGTGAGTGAATTTGCGAGTATGTTTGTATACATGAATATGTGCTACGTGCATATATTATTGAACATGTGAGAAAGTTTGTATGTGAATGTGTTAATGTATAGGTGTGAATGTGTAAATATGAGCATGTGATTGCATGTTTATCTATGTGCTTGTGTAAATATGTGAGCATGTTCATGTAAGCAAATTGTGAGCCCATTATTGAGAGTTAGTGAATGTGTGAAAATGTGCATGTATATGAGCATGTTCATTTGTGTTAAGGAATGTGTGTGTGTCCATATGTGTGTTTTATGTGTGAGTGAATGGGAGCATGTTTTTATTTGTGAGCAAATTAATAATCAAGTGTGACTGAATGTATGAGGTTGTGCCAATGATTATACATGTGTGTGTCAATGTATGTGAGTGAAATTTTGAGCATGTTTGTGTGTGTGTAAGCAAATGTATGAGCATGTGAGCATGTTAATGTCAAGTGTGCTCATGTGCATAAGTAAATGTGTGTGTTGATGCAATGGTTGAGTGATTTCATGTATGCCAATATATTCAGTTGTGTACATGAATATACGAGCATTTTCATATGTGTGAGCATATTAATTTGAATATATTTGTGTTTGAGAGGATGTGTGAATGTGTATAGGAGTGAATGTGCATGTGTCTGTGTGTGAGTAAATCTGTGAAAATGTTCATGTGATTTAATGAATGTGTACATATATATGAGCATTAGTGAATTGTGATCATGTGATTTGTAAGCATAAGGGTAATATGCTCATGTGTCTGAGTTCATTGTTAATGTGCAGATGTGTGTGAGTGAATGTAGGAATGCCTTCATATATGTGGCATATTCTGATGTATGAGTAAATGTGTGAGCATTTTCATATGTGTGAGTATACTAGTTTCAGTAAATTTGAGTGTTTGATTTAATGTGAGTCTGTGTTTGAGTATAAATGTGTGTGTCTATAAGTGTGAATAAATTTGTGAGCATGGCCATGAGATTGAGTGAATGTGTGAGGTGGGTATGAGAATGTCCATGTCTGTGAATGAAATCATCAGTCTGTTTATGTGTGAGAGTAGGTTAATGTGAGTATATTCATGTTAATAAATATTTTGCATGTCTGTGCATATAAATATGTGTGAGTGAATACTGAGCATGTATGCGTAGGTGAGCATTTTAACATGCAAGTGTGACCAAAGGTGAGAGCATGAAAATTGTTAAATGTGAGGGTTTCTGTGAATGTGAATGAGTTTATAAGCATGTTTGTGGGTGTGAGTGAATGTATGAGTATGTAAATATTTGAGCATGTTATGGTTAAGATGGTTCATGTGCATGAGAGAAAGTGTGAGTGTGATGATGCAGTTGAGTAAATATGTGAATGAATTCATGTATGTGAACACACTTGGGTTTGTGAGTAAATGTGTGAGCATTTTCAAGTGTGTGAAAATGTTATCTTGAGTATATTTGTGCATTTGAGGAATCTATGAACATGGGCATATCTGTGAGCATGCTCATGAGTAGGAGGGTATGTGTGAGCATATTCATATGTGAAAGTATATTAAAGTGGGCATATTTGTGTGATTAAGTAATGTTTGTCACCATTCTTATATGAGTGAATTTATGACAATGTACATGGATTTTAGCTTGTGTGAGTATATTTGTATGACTGAAAGTATGAGTTTATGCATGTGTATTTATGTGAGTCTGCATGTGTAAATGGATGTGTGGGCTTCATGGTAAGTGAGAGCAGATTCATGTGAGTGAATGTGTGTGCATGTTCCTAACTGTAAGTATACTGTGCATGTGTGAATGAATGTGAGTGTGCACATGTAAATGGACATGAGTGTGTCTTGTGGAATGAATTTGTGAGCATATTCAGGTGAGTGAGTGAATGTGTATGTGCAACATGTGAACATATACATGTATGAAAGTGAATGTGTGAGCCTGTTCATATGGGTGTGTGTACCTGTGTGCATCTTGTCTATGAGTAAATGTGTCAGAAGTTTCAGGTGAGTGAATAAATATATGAGCATATCAATGTGAGAATTAATGTATGAGCATGTGCATGTAGGTGAGCATGTCCATGTATGTGAATATGTGAGCCTGTTCATGTCTAAGTGTGTTATTGTGACTATGTGTGTTTAAGTAAATGTTTATGTGTGTTCATCTTTATGAGAGAATTTGTGAGCATGTGCAAGGATATTAGCATGTACATGTATGTAAGTGACTGTGTTTTCACTTGTGTGACCTTGTTAATGTGTGAGTATATTGTGCAACCGAATGTGTAAGCATATGCACATGAGTGTATGTGAGTGTATATATTTATGTGAGTGAATGTATGAGCTTCACAGTGTAATTTCATTTGTGTCTATGTGAGCATGTTTGTGAGTATGTTAGTGAGTATGTGTGTGAGTAAATGTGTATGTTCATATGAGTATATGAATTTTTCTGCATGTAAGTGAATTTCTGAGATAGTGCATATGAATGAATTTATCAGCATGCTTGTACATGGAAACATTTTAATGTTTAAGTGAAAGTGAATTTATTATTGTGTGCAAAGAATATATGTTAGGGTGTCTGAAAATTTGTGAGCATGTTCATGTGAGTGAATATGTAAGCGTGTGTGTATATGAGAATATTAAGATCAAGTGAGCACGTGTGAGTGAATATGTTAAGTATTGATGCATGTGAGTGAATGTGTGAGCATGTCCCTGTTTGTAATCATGCTAATGTGTATAAGTAAATGTATGATTGTGCTCAAGTTAAAATATATGAGTGTGTCTGTTGAGTAAATTTGTGATCATGATCATGAAGCGTGAATGTGTGAGCAAGTTAATGTGAGTCCCTGAAGGTGCATGTGTGTGCATATGAAAATGATTTTGTGTTTGAGTAAATTCATGGGAATGGTCTTTTATGTGAGCTTGTATATGTGAGTGAATAGTAACCACATTTATATACGTGAGTGTGGTAATGTACAAGTGTGACTAATTATGTGAGTTTGTGGAAATGATTATAAGTGAGGTTATCTGGGTGTATAAATGAATTTGTAAATATGTTACTGTGGGAGTTAATGTCAGAGTGTGTTCATGTGTCTAAAAGTGTGAGCATATTCATGTGTGAGCAAATATGTGTTTGTATTCATACGTGTGATTGAATTTGTGAGTGTTCTCATGTGGGAGTGAATGCATGAGCATGTCTGTATTGTGATTGTGTTCATACCTAAGTGTCAGTGAATGTATGAGCATGTGAATGTAAGTGAGGTGGTTCACGTGTGACTTGTGTACCTGATTATACCTGTATGTGAATGTGTGCTCATGTTGATGTGTATGTGTGTGTTAATCTCTGTACAAGTGAGTGTTTTGTGGACAGATTGTGTGTATATGTGAACTTGTGCAAGTGATTGTATATGTGTAAGTATATGTGGGCATGATCACGTGCTTGAGTGAATGTGTGAGCATGTCTGTGTGTTCAAAGGTAAATATAAATGGATGGTGTGTGTGTTTGAGTTTGTGTGTGAATGACTGTACAAGTATGCTTTTTGCAAGTAAATACATGAGCATGTCTGTTATGAGAATGTGTTGAAATGATAATATGAGTAAATGTTTGAGCATGTGTGTGTATGAGGGCATGCTGATTTGTATGTTCATTAGTGAGTGAACGGTTAGCATGTTTGTCTGTTATTGAATATCTGAGTGTGTTAATGTGGATGTGATTGTGTGAACATGTCAGTGTGTGTTCATGTGAAAGTGTGACAATGTGTGTGAGTGTGGGTGAACATGTTTGCATGTGAATGTATGACAATGTTCATTATAAGCATGTTAATGTATGAGTATTTTTGGAAGTGTGAGGGAATGTGTGAATTTGTTCATGTGCAAGTGAATGTACTGGTACATAAATGTGAGCATAATTGTGTGTGAGTAAATGTGCAAGCAGGTTCATATGTGTGAATGAATGTGTGAGCATTTTGGTTCATGTGAGCATGTTTGTGTATGAATAAATGCATATGGGTCAATATGTGAATTTATCTAGCTGTGTGAGTGAATGTGTGAGCTTGTTTGTATAAGTGAGCAGGTACTTGTCTGAGTGAATGTGTGAGAATTATTGTAAGGGCGTTAATGTGAAATTCTGAATGAACATATGGGCATGTGAGTGTGTGATTATGCCCATGTATGTGAGTTAATTTGTGGGTATGCCTTTCTGATTTAATGTGTGACCATGTTTGTGTGTGTGAGCATATTTGAGTTTGAGTATGTGTTACATAAATGGGCCAAAGATGACCCTGTGACATGGCTCCTGTGGCTCCCATGTATTTTACTTCTTCGTAGCAGACCAGGACTATTAGCCCAAAGCCTACTGTGGCCCAATTCAAATTATTACACATCAATTGCTTTAAATTTAGCCAAAATAAGCATGTCTAGTCATTTAGAGTCTGCCTTCTTTCTATACTTTACAAAACTGCACCCAATTGTTAACCATGGATAAGACAAACCATGTTTCTATCAAAAAATATCCAAACCACTGCTGTCCTTCAGAACTCTCTGACCCAGAGACTCTTCGCTTTGTTGCCAAGAGATATCACCTAGACATGTAAGCCCCCTCTCCCAATCCCCACTTCCCCAGGAGTTCCCTTGCCCTATTCACCTTCTGGGAGGTGGCTTCACACCACTGTCTCTGAAAGATATCTTGCATGTAGGGACTTCTATTCTAATTCAACCCAGTTCATGCAACACCCAATAAAACTTGTGTTACTTCCTCTCATGGTCCTACCTCTTCCTTGGCCAATCTCAAAATCCTCAAATTTACCCACAGTACGTGTGTATGAGTGAATGTGTGAGCATGTTATTGGTAGTGTATGTGTACATGTAAGCATTTTTGAGTGTGGATAAATGTCTCAAAATTATCACATGTGGGAGTGTGTTAACATGTGAATGTTGCTGTGTGAGTAAATGTGGGAATGTGTGCAAGTGAATACATGAGCATTATCTCTCTGTGTGAATGTGTGAGCTTGCTTATGTGTGGGAGCATGTTCGCCTATGAGTAAATATGCATGTTTATATATTCATTTGTGATTAAAGATATGAGTGTCTGCATAAATATGAGCTTGTCCATGTGTGAGAGTAAATGTGTATGTTTGCATGTGATAGTATAATATGAGCATATTTGTGTGATCAAGTATATGTTTGCATGTATTCATTTGTATGATTGAATTTATGAGATTTTGCATTGACAATGGTATGTTTGTATGTGTGTGTGAGCTTGTTAATGTGCGAGAATATTTTGTATGAGTGAATATTTGAGGGTGTATATGAATATATGTGAGTGTCTCTACGCATGTGAGTGAATGTGTGAGCTTCTTGGTGCATATGAGCAAGTTCATATATGAGTGGATGTGCAAGCATGTTCCTGTCGAGGTTGTGTTAATAACATCTGCAAGTGAATGTGTAAGTGTGTAGATAAAATGGTATATGAATGTGTCTGTGTGTGAATAAATTCATGAGCATGTTCATGTGCGTGAGTAAATGTGTGAGCATTTCATGTGTTTGCATATTTGTGTTTATGTGAGCATATGAGATTATGTCTACATGTGTGAGTAAACTTGTAAGCATATGCATAATTGAAGGAATATGTAAGCATGTCAATATGAGTCAGTGAATGTGTGAGTATGTGCATGTATGTGGGTGTGAGTGTATATCAGAGTGTGTGAGAATGATAAAGTTGGTATGCTAGTATGCTTACATGTGAGAGTGACTGTGTCAGTGTGTTGATGTATGAGTGAATGTCTGTGGCTTTGTATAGATGATCATGTTCATACATGACTGAATGCATGAGCACTTCTGTGAATGGTAACATGTTACTTTTAATATATTTGCATGTGCAAGAGAATGTGTGAGTGTGAGAGTATTTGTGTATTCCAGTGTGTGTGTAAATCTGTAAGCATGTTTGAGTGAACATGTGCATGTATGTGAGAATGAGGATGTGTGAAAGTGAATGTATAAGACTGTTCATGTGTGATACTTTGTTAATGTGAGCATAATTGTGTGTTAAAAAATGTATGTATGTGTCTTCAGGTGTATGAGTGAATTTATAAACACAGGCATGGGTGTTAGCCTGGTCATGTATGTGTGAATATGTGAGAGTGCATGCTCTTGCTAATGTATGAGTATATCTGTGTTTGAATATGTGAGCTTGTGCACATGAGCATCTTAATTGTGGGTGAGTATTGTATGAGTGTGTACATGTGAGAGTATATGAGATTTCCTGTGTGAATGAATTTGTGAGCATGTTCATGTAAGTGAGTGAACATGTGAGCATGTTTAAGTGTATGTGAGTGTGTTTGTGTTTGAGTAAATTTATAAGCATGTTCTTGTGATTGAGTATATTTGTGACCCTGTTAATGTGAGTAAATATGGGCGCATATGCCTATATGTGAGCATGTTCGTTTCTAAACTGAATGTGGAAGCTAATTCAATTGTGTAATTTTGTTAATGTTTTAGTAAATTATGCTGAGTGGATATGTGAGTGCATTTTAGTGTATTTAAGGGTGTGAGTGAGCTTCATGGTGAGTTCAACATGTTCCTGTATGAGTGAATGTGTGATCATATTCTTGTTTATGAGTGCATTAATGTGCATATGTGAGGAAGTGTGAGTATATGAGTGGCTGTTATCAGTAATGTGAGGATGTATGTATATGAATATTTGAGCATCTTGGAGTGGGCCAACGAATGTGTCAGCATTTGTGCAAATGAGTGAATATGTGAGAATGTGTGTGTATATTTGTGAACTTGTTCAGGTGAGTAAATATGTCATTGTATCAGTGTGAATCAGTGAACATATGAGCATGTACAGTTATGTGAGCATGGTCTTGCATGTAAATGTCTATATGTGTGTTCTTATACATTAATACATATGTGTGTGAGTGAATAGTGACCATGTTTGTATGTACGAACATGTTAAATTGGGAGTGTGACTGAATATGTTTGTTAGTACAAGTGATTATATGTGATGGTGTTTATGTATATGAGTGAATCTGAGAGCATGTTTGTGTGTGTGAATGGGTGATCATGTTAAGATTGAGTGTGTTCATGTGTGAGTGAATGTGAGTGACTTAGTGTATGTGAGCATGTATGGGTGAGTGAATGCATAAGCACAATGATGTGGAAGAACATACAAATTTGAGTACTTTTGCATGTTGAAGTGAATGCATGAGTGTGTATGAGGCTATCTATAAATTTATGAGCATGATTGTTTAAATGAATGTGTGGGCATGTGAATGTATGTCAGCGTAAGTGTGTATGAGAGGGAATGTGAGAGCCAGTTCATGTGTTAGTGTTTATGAACATTTGTGTATTCAAGTAAATGAGGTATTCATGAATGCGATGGTTAGGTTCACATGTCAACTTGGCCAGGTGATGGGCTCCAGGTGTCTGGTCAAGCAAGCAATAGCCTAACCATTACTGCAATGACATGTGTGGCTGGTTAATAAACCAGAAGGCTGGTTTATTAAATCATCAGTCAATTGACTGCACCCATGACTGATTACATCAACAAAGGGCATGTCTTCCGCAATGAGAGAATTCAATCAGCTGGATTTAAGTCAATCAGTTGAAGACTTTTAAGGGAGAAAGAAAGCGAACCTTCACTTCTTCTTCAGCTAGCCAGCAAAGCATTTCCTGAGGAGTTCATCGAACACCTTCATCGGAGTTGCCAGTTCACTGCCTGCCCTATGGAATTTGGACTCATGCATCCCCACAGTTTCACGAGACACTTTTATACAATCTTATATTTACAGATATCTCTTGTTGGTTTTGTTTCCCTAGAGAACCATAACAAATACAATGTGTATGAGTGAATTTTCAAATATGCCTATGGATGCTAGCATGTAGGTATGTGTGAGTGAATGTGTAAACATGTTCATACATGTGAGATTGTTAATGGGTGGTTATATTAAATGAGTGAGTGTGCATGTGTGTGAGCACATTATGTGTGCATGAACATTACTTTCTTGGTAAGGGTGTGCATTTTCAGGTACAAGTGAATGTGTAAGCATGTTCCTATTTGAGAACATTCAATCACATGTTTGAATGAATTTATAAGTGTTTACATGTGAGCTTATATGATTGTGACTGTGAGTGTGAGTGAATGTGTGAGGATGTGTGAAAAGTAAATGTGTGAGCATTTTGGTGTGAGTATATGTGAATATCTGTATGTGTTTTAGTAAATTTGTGAGCATGTTGTATCAATCAGTGAAAGTATATGCGCATGTATGTGAACTTATTCTGTGTGAGTGTATCTGTGACCATGTTTGTGTGTGAGCATGTATGTGTGTGTCAGTGAATAGTGAATATGTTTATATTTGCAGACATGTGAATGAATGTATGAACGGTGCAAACGATTATATGTGAGGGTGTCTGTATGTGTGAGTTAATTTATAAGTATAATTGTATTAGTGAATGCATGAATATGTGAGAGCATGAGCATGTTAAGGTCAAGTATACTCATGTATGTGAGAGAATGCATGAGTCAGTTGATGTACGTGAGTGAATGTGTGAGTAACTTGGTGCATGTGAGCATATTTGGGTGTATGAGTGAATGTGAGCCTTTTCATGTGTGTAACATGATAATCTGTGTATATTTTTATTGGAGAAAATGTGTGAATGTCTGTGTGTGAGTAAATTTGTTAGCATATTAGTGTGACTGAATGAATGGGTAAAGGTATTAATGTGAGTCAGTGAGAGTGTGACCATGTGCTTGAATGTGAGTGAATGTATGAGCTTCTTAGCATGAACACTGTAACATCATGTATGCTCATGTGTATTGATGTGTATGAATGTGTGAGTAGCTTTGTGTATGAGCATAATTACATATTTGAGTGAATTTATGAGCATGTGTGTAAATGTGTGTCTGCGTGTGAGTGAATCTGTGAGCATGTTCATGCAAGTGAATGTGTGATGGTATGCACATATGTGAACATGTCCATTTCTGTGAGTGAATGTATGACCCTGTCCACATGTGGGAGTACATTATGAGTTTATTTCTGTGATTAACTATTTGTCTTTGTTCATGTGTATGATTGAATTTATGTGCATATGCATAGATGTTAGCATGTTCATTTGTTTGAGTGAATGTGTAAGCATATTTGCTTGTGTAAGCTTGGTAATATGCATATACAATTAAGAATGTGGGTTGTGCACGTGACTATATGGGAGTGTGCCTCTGTGTGAGTTAATTTGGGAACATGTCCACGTGAGTGAATGTATGTATAAGCAGGTTTGTATGAATGAGTGAGTGAGAATGTGAATGGTGGTGTATGTGAGTGTTTTATATGCGCAAGTAAATTTATTAGCATGTTCATGTGAGTGAATGAATGTGTGAGCAAGTTAATGTAAGTGAATGTGTGTGTATTTGAACATGTGTTGAGAGCGAATAATTGAGACTGTTCATATGTGAGAGTGTTAATGTGTTTATTGTTAGAGTAAATTGAGAGTGTATATATGTGATTAAGTAAATGTATATGAGTGAATTTGTGAGCATGTGCATGTGTTGGGGATTGAATCATGTCCCGCACAAAAAGGCATGTTCAGATTCCAACCACTGGTCCTGTGGGTGTTAGCCCATTTGTAAATAGGACCTCTGAAGATGTTATCAGTTAAGGTGTGCCCAAACTGAATGAAGGTGGGCCTTAATCCAATATGGTTTCAGTCCTTACAAGCAAGGAAATTGCACAGGGAAAATAAACCATGGGAAGCAGTCAGAACCTAGAAATCAATGGAACCTGGAAGAGAAAGTAGAAGATGATGCCATGTGCATTATCATGTGACAGAAAAGACAAGGAACTCCAAAAATTGCCATCAGTCAGAAGATACTGACCCCAGGACAAAGCAAGCCTTCTACTCTCTGAAACCATGAGCCAATAAATTCCTGTTGCTAAGCCAACTTGTATGATATTTGTTTTAGCATCCAGGAAACTAAAACAGCATGAAATTTTAGCATATTCATGTGTCTGAGTGAAGGTGTAAGTGTGTTACTTTGTGTGAGCTTGTTAAGGCATGAATATATTTGTGCATGTATATGTGAGCTTCCATGTGTGAGTATATGTGAATGTGACTAAGTGAGTGAATATCTAAGCTTCATGGTACATACAAGCATATTCATGTGTGAGTGAATGTGTGAGCACATTCCTGTTTCTGAGGGTAATAACACATTCGAATATTTGAGCAAGCATGTGCATGTGTATGAATGTCTGTAAGTGAATTTCTGATTATGTTCATGTGAGTGAATGAATGTGTGAGTATGCTTATATGAGTGAATATGTGAACATACTTGTGAAGAAATGTGTGTGCAAGTGAGTTGAGTACATGTAAACATGCTGTGTGTGTGAGTAAATCTGTGAGTGCTTCTGTGCAAGTGAATGGGTAAGCAAGTTAATTTGTGAGTCAATGAATATGAATGCATATATGTGAGCATTATTTTGTCTTTGAGTGAATTCGTGAGCATATTCATATGTGTGAGCATGGATTTGTGTATGAGTAAACAGTGACCATATTTGTATATAAGAACATGTAAATGGGCAAGCAAGACTGAATGTATCAGTGTGTGCAAATGATAATACATGAGGGTGTATCTGAGTGCAACTTTTAAGAAAGTTTGTGTGTGCAAGTGAATGTGTGAGCATGTTAAGGTTAAGGTCAAATTGATGTATTTCAGTGAATGTATCAATGTGTTGATGGGTGTGATTGATTGTTAGTTACTTCATGTATGTGAGTATATTTAGGTATGTGAATAAATGTGTGAGATTTTCATGAATGTCAGCATGTTAGTTTGGGTATATTTGTGTATTTGAGTGAATGTGAGTGTGTTTATATCAGTGTGTCTGAGTGTGTGAATTAATTTGTGAATATGTCTATGTGAGGGAGTGAATGTGTTAGCATGTTTGTGTGAACATGTTAATGTCTTAGTATATTCATGTGTGTGTGTCTGAGAGTGCTTGTGTATGTGAATGAATGTGAGTGCATATATTTATGTGAACATTTTTGTGTGAGTAAATCTGTGATCATTTTTGTTAGCACAAACAGGTTAATGTTTATGCTCATGTAAGTGAATGTGTGAACATGTATATGTGTGAGTGAATATTTGAGCATGTGAGTATATACCAGTATATTAATGTGGATGTTTGTGTTTGAGTGAATATGTGAACATGTTCATCTGCAAGTGACAATATGAGTGTATCTTTGTGTGAGTGTGTAAATGTATATGACTTTGTGAATCTGTGAACACATTCATGTTGTGACTGAATGTGAGTGCATGTTTGTGTGTGTGAACATATTCATGTGTATGAAAATGTTAATGTTCAAGTTTGAATGAATGTGGAAGCATGTCCTGTTATTGTACGTTTGTCTATGTGTGTGAGTGAATATGTGAGCATGTTTGCATATGTATGTGAGCATGTTAATAAGTATGTTCATGTGTGAATAAATGCATGAATGTGTTCATTTGGGAGTGATTGTGAGCATGTCTCTATGTGTATCTTGTCATGTGCAAGTATGAGTGAATGTGTGGTTTTATTGAATATTTATGTGTAAGTGTGTGAGTGTGTTCACATTTGTGAATGAACATGTGAGTATATATGAACACATTCATGTGTGAGTGACTGAGTTTGTGAGTGTAAGTCATCCTCGGTGTGTGAGCATGTTCTTGTGTGTTGTGTTAATATGCACGCACATGTAAGTGTTTGTGAGCATGTTTGTGTGAATATGTAAACTTGATGTATATGAACTTGTTCATGTGTGAATGATTATGAGTGCATACATGTGTGTACTTGAGCACGTTGATGTGTTTCAGTGAAAATGTGAATATGTCCATGTGTGTGAGTGAATCTGTGAGTATATGTGAGTCTTTGTGTAAGTTAATGTGCCAGCATAGTCAGGTGTGAGAAATGCATGAGAATACTTCTGTGTGTGCGCATGTTAATGTGTTAATGTGAGTTAACTTATGAGTGTGTTATGTGAGTGAATGTATGAGCATGCTCCTGTGAGTGAGTGAATGTATCAGCATTTTAATATGAGAGCATGTGTCAGACTGTGTTTCTTCCTCTTGGGACTTTTCTTCATACCTCAGGGTTAGGACTCAAGTATGATCACGGATTTGAAAATGTACAGTAAACTGTAAAGCACTATGCACAAATAAATTTTTTTTGTTCCCTATTGGCTTAAAGCTGCTTATACCCAGCTCTACAGCAAAGCTGTTAGTCTCTGTTTATTACATCACTGCAGCTATGGAAACAAACATGTGACCCTTGGGATTCGGCCTGCTGGCTTGACTGTAGGCTGACTGCTCAGAGGTTTAGCTTTAAAGAGGGAAATGTGTATTCCAAGCCCAATGCTTTAGAAAGCAAAGTGCTACTGGGAATAAGTATCTGAATGACAGCTGAGAAGTAAATGAGTCTCTGCATTAGGATGCAGCAGAGATTCCAGCCTTCAAGGCTACTGTGAACAATCCCCAACAAAGTGCTGTGTAGTCACAGTGGTTTCTACAAACACAGTTCTTGATTACTGCCATTCAGGTTCACTGCATGCCTTTAGAGAACAGAAATTAAGTTAGGCAGGTAACAAGTCCCAGCTAGGCTAGGCATCCAGGCTCCCTTCCCACCCCAGTGTCAGACTTCTCATCCTAGACTATTCATCATCACTGAGGCAAGTCCATCCCTTATGACTGAATCCTAGGGACCCTAAAGGAATAAGGCAGAACCCTGTCCAAGGACTCCCAGCTGAAGTGGGGCAAGTGGGAGCTGAAATGCCGTCCACATTCCCCTCACCAAGCCATGTGCCCTGGCAAGGGGATCCAACTGAGAGAAAAAAGAACTTTTTCTACTTTATGCACCCAGTGGGGCACCTTAAGTGTAGTAGTCAGGGTGACAGCTTAGCTAAAATGATCACTGAGAGTAATGAGAAGCCTCCAGGTAAGGTGCCTAATGTCATCTTTGGAGTTATGGCCTCAGTATCATATCCCATTGCTGCCCCCTGATGAGCTCAGGAAGACAGGAAAAGTAGTGGGGTAACCACTTTCCCACCCTCTTCAAAATTTCACTGCTCCAACTCTTCTTCCTCCATAGCTCCCATCAGAGTGCCAATGTTCAAAGAACAGATGAATGAAGGAATGATAAAAATGTCTCATTCTTCTTTTCTTCATGCCACAATATCAGGGTACCTATGTTGTGCCAGGTGCTGGGTTAGGCAGTGCATTCATGGAAGGCCTTTCACAACACTGTGGAGCCCCAGTTATCTTAACCAGAGGGAAGCGGCTTTGCTAGTTTTCCCTGTCTCCTGCTTTTTCTCTTCTTTCTCTTCTCAAACCCCTTTCTCAAGGAAGTAATAAGACTTGCATTTGGACCTAATCAAGACAGTTACTAAGACCTCTGTGTGTGAATGTGTATAGTTTTGGGTAAGCTCCAAAATTCTACTCTACCTCAGGCACAGATAAAAAACTGACTTTGAGTTTAGTGGGAGGCCTCACAGGAAGTCCTGGGGATCCCAAACCCTGAAGCTCTTGGCCCAGTCTTCCTGAGGTTCTGCTTGAAAAGGGAAATGAGGGTGGGGTCTGTTGAATCTCTCAAAGGACTTGTGTCATGCATGGAGCCTTATTACAATTGTTGACCTGGCAGACTTGGGGATAAACTTAGGCCTAACTTGCCTGTGGAGCAGGCAATGGTTCTAATGGGTTTTAAGTGCTATTCATATACCAGCTACTATTTATTTGGGTACTGTTTTCATTCCTATCCTCATTGCTCTTCTTTACCTCCATCTCTCTTCTTTACTGCCTGGCTTCTCTATTCATCCCTGTTCAGTATCAGTGCTCATTCTCCTGCCTCATCTTTCCTGCTTCCATCAAATGAAATTCAATATGTAATCTAGTATGTTTGCTCCTTTATTCCTAGAGTTTCACTCTTTCCCAGAATCAAGTTGTTAATCCCTGCCCAAGTCCTCTTTTCTCCCAGCTAAAACACCCAGAGAAACTTCTACCTTGCCTCTGTGGTGTTTACAGGATATCAGGAGGTACTCATTCTCCTCTTCTCCTGCTCCCCTGGGCTGGGCTTCCTTTCTAGGGCATGCTACAGTTGCTGATCAGGTGAGGGTTCTACTTTGAAGGACAGGGACTTCACACCTTTGCAGCACAGTGTTCTGATTTGTTCTCTGCTCCCACACATCCCTGCCATCCACTCCCTTCTGAGAGTGCCATTCCCCCATCTACTGGCTCCTTATCCCCCAACACATACGCACAGTTGCCCCAGACTTAGAGCCTGTATTGCCTCTCTTCTGTCTAAATGCTAGGTCTTGAGCTGTCATTGCCCTACAACCTTTATTTACCATTTGGACAAATGAATATGGGGACCCATCTTTTCTCATATGTCCCAGGTCTGCACGCCAACAAAGTTTAATGTAACCTGCCACATGCCCCCTCACCCCCATCTAACTTAGCCATCAGGTATAAACAAATCAGAGTCTGCTTGAGAGATGGTGGTGAGGTGCCTCAGAGATAATGTGGACCATCCACACCTGACAATTCACAGAGGTTGGCCCTTGCCCCGGCTCCCTCCTCCTGACCCTGAATGCCTGCTGAGATCGCAATCTGACCTTAAAACAGTGGGGAGAATGTGCTTGGTATACTTAAATGGTTGTTGGTCAGCCTTTGCTGAACAATATGAGAGCAAGGAAAGAAGAAAATGAAGTAGCTATTCCCTTGACACCCACCTGTGCTTAGCACAACGGATCCAAAAGCCAATGTTGTGCAAGTGGGTGCTGGCTGTGCCCTAACACTGGAATTCCCACGTACTCAGACCTTGTTCCCTCAAGAGTCTTAGCCTCCTACCTAGAGGACTCACCCAGAAAAGGTGCTGCTGATATTACATTGTGACATTATTGAAAGAGCCTGCCTTCTGCCCTCTCCAACCCCAACTTCCAAATCCTCAGGTGTGCACTCACCTTGGATCCTGTGGGCTGCAACTTCTGCCCTCACATTCTGGAGGGAGCAATGGAGCAAAGGGAAAGCACTAGTCAAGTGACCCACCTTGAAAGCTCAAAGTCATAGACTTGGCTTTCAAGGTGGTTCCCCAGGCCAAACACAGGGCTCCCAGTCTTCTAACACAAGGTGCCAAATCCTCACAGCTGTGCACTCTTTAGGGTTGAAGCACTGTGTACTCAGAAGATATCTATTCCTTTGTAGAAATATAAACAATTAGCATTCATTAACCCCTTAGAGTGGTTATTTAGTTAGACCTCCTGCAGGAAGCCTGGTGCCTTCTTTGGTTTAGCCTCTCTTTGTTCATTAGCTCATTTCCTGTCTCCTTTTAACCAGAATGTGACTAACCTCTCTTTAATGCACCCCTTCTTTTGTCTATTCTTGGTTTAGGCTTCCTGGGTATCTGCTGGGCCAGAGAATACTACTCCTATTCTGAGGTGTCAGAGTATGTTTCCTATCACTTAAAGCTGTGTGGCCCAGGCCAGTTGTCATTTCCAAGAAGGCAAGGAAGGAATATAGGAAGAAACTGATGCACACACTGGCTTCCTGGCAGTTTATTCAGTTTCCTTGCCATTTCTCATGTCTACTCTAGAGATCTGAATGCTAGACCAAAGAGATTGGAATTTTTTTGGTAGTTGAACTCATATTTCCACTATCTGAGGTAGATCTGGGCATTTTGATAAACCTCTATTTTTAAGGACTGTGCATATGGCATATGGTGCAGAGATACCATTGTTCATATAGGAAAGATTTGTGACCTTCACTCAACCAAGCCATTTCAGATTTTGGGGGCTAGTGGAATCAGCAGTAGCCCTGCAGAAAACTGGCCTTTCCAGAGGACTCTTACCTGCTCACCCAAAATACTTGAGACCTTCAGAGAGGCTCTTTGCCCCAATAGAGGCTTGTGAATGAGAACAGGCCATGAGCATCACTGTAACTTCTAGGATCATACACACATTGACCAGGGAACACCAGCCCCTACATATCTCAATGTGTGTGTGTGTATGTGCCTGTGTGTGTACTCACTAGCACAGTCTGGGATGTAGCATTGAGGGTACTGTAAGGCTATCTGCTGGAACCTTGCCGAACTACCTCTTCTTTCTGGGACCTTGTTCATTTCTGATTTTCCATTTTAAAAATTATTCTCAATCATCTTTAAGCATAAAATTTCATTCTGCAATACTCTAAAGAGTGTGCATGAATCATTCCCTAATAAAGTAATGTATTCCCATCTACTTCCATCCACACATTACCCATGTGCCAGCACTCAGGATCTGTCACCACCAACATCTTTTCAAATATTCACAGACCCAAATACAATTGAAATCAATCATAGAAAATATAAAACTGTATCTTCAAATGTTTTCACAGGAATAAATACAAAAGCACACCCATTTCAGGCCACACACTATACAGCCACATATCACACTATCTGGGCTCTGATGAGGCTGAGTTAATAATTTCTATCTGTGGCAAAGAAAAGGGTCCCCCAGCCCCTCAACACATACACATGCATGTCCAAGGGAATGGGCTAAAATCTAGACTTCCCAGTCCTAAGGTGTGCACTCACCTTGGATCCTGTGGGCTGCAACTTCTGCCCTCACATTCTGGAGGGAGCAATGGAGCAAAGGGAAAGCACTAGTCAAGTGACCCACCTTGAAAGATGTCAGGCACCCCAGTAATAGGTGGACTGAAGCACAGGGCTTCATCTCAACTGGTCGCCCCCTCTCCCACAGCCAACCTTCTCCAGGCACCGGCAGGCAGGGTGCCTGCTCAAGGACTCGGCTAGCCTGGGTCCGAGTTTCCCCCAGCCCGCTCGTCCAAGAGTCCCTAGGCAGCCCGCCCTCCCCTGCCGCCTGCCTTGCCAGTCTGGCAGCGTCCGCTTACCAATCAAAGAGGTCCAGGACGACTCCTGGAATGGCAGAGGAGAGGTCGAAGTGGAATTTCAAAGTGAGACTGAAGTGATTGGCTCAAGGAAACAGGTGAGAAGGAGGAGCACGGCCTGCCTCGGATGCCCATGGCCGCAATCTCTGAGGGGCAGACGGTGTGGGAGAAGGCTGTGGATGGCCGGAATAGACTAGCTCTTCTGCGTAGAGTTGCCTCTAAGGAGAGAGCCGCCAGGGCAGGAGGAGCAAGCAGGGAGGGCGGGAGTAGGCCTGGAGCCGGAACTTGGGAACAGTGGGTAGAGGAGCTCCCAGCAGCTCTGCCTCCATTCGCACCCCACAATTTCCAGGTGGGTTGGGTCTGTTATTGGTTAGGCACCCAGCGGGGTGGGTGGCTGGCTCCGCCTGCCCCAACAGCAGGGCCAGCGAACCAATCCGGCTGGGGGCCCAAAGCAGCATAAAAAGGCGAGTGGCCCTGCTTTCGCCCAAAGCTTCCGCCCCGCCCGTCCTCGGTGCTCACAGGTCCTGTAGTAGTGCCGGGGGATGCGGGCTACCCGCCAGAAGGTTACACCAGGGGTCGGCAACTATGGGTACCTCTCCTTGCGACATGATTTTGAAAAACTGCAAACTGTGCGTTTCTCTTGGAACAGCGTATGCCCAAGGGTTTGTTTTTTTGTGTGTTGATTTGTCTGGACTGAATCTGCATTCCGAAAGACCTGGGCGTGTCCGGGTTTCAAGAGGTAACCAACTGTTGATCCTTTAGCCTCCAGTAACCCCGGGTGCCTCGCCTCTGGGTGTGGTGGAGGGGGATTACCAATGGCTTTTATGACAGGTCTCTGACCACATCAGGAGTGCCTCTCCATAAGGACAGAAATTGGGCTCCAGGAGCCCAAAAGTTACTTGAAGAGTTAAATTTCTTAGAGTGTTCTTTTCCTCATGTTTAGGTCCCCACGGCAAAGCTCAGGGAACTTCACCAACTGGGCTCACCCTCAGACGTGACCCCATCCCATAGTCAGAGTATGCAGAGTTAAAGTGAGGGCCCAGGGCTGACATCATGAAAGGGAAAAAGATCTTGCAGAGAGTTAGGCCCTGGAAACGAGGCCACTCCAATGTTCCAGCATTCTGGCCCCAAAGAAAAGTCTGGCATTTTCGCTAGAGGGCTCCTATTCTTTCAGCTACCCCCAAACACTGCCCTGAGGAACAGAAGGATCTCATAGGATAAGGAAATGCCTCCACTCAATCCCCTCCATCCTTCCAAGTTCAGGTCTATGACAAATCAAGTTCAGAAAGAGGCCCCTTAGAGCCCATCAGCCACATAGGCAATCAGCAAATAGAGGGGTCATGTTCACCAGTGCTGGACATACTAAGGTATGCCATTTAGAAGGGTTGAAACAAAAACTGATTCCAAGTTCACTCTTGATTAACTAGAACATTCAAACAGAAACACAGTTCTCTTCCCCTTTCCCTCTGTATTTGGTGAAATAAGTTGGGACTGCTCCTGCACAGCATATTGTGAAGTTTCAGTTGCCCAAACTCCTGGTAGTGCCTTAGTGTTTTTGCACAGTCAAGGATTAAAGTATTTACCCACCCTTTTACATACCTCCTCTCATTTTAGAACCCAATTTTTAAAAACTGTGTCTCATAGTTTCCTGCCTTCTTTTAATGAGCAGAGCATCCTCATACCTTCTTTTACCCTCTCCTTTTCCTCTCCCTTTCCCTTCCATTGCAGCAATGCCTCCTTCCCATATGGGTGCAAGTGAAGGTAAAAGGTTGGGGAACCCAAATATCACTACCATCACATACAGAAGTCGGTCAATTGAACCCACCCTTACTGCTAAGATTTCTTGTCCCCATTGTCCCTGGTCAGCCAGGCACCCTTGTAGAGAACATCCTTGCATGTAAAAATCAAAGGGCCAGTTCAGGTTTCTTTGTCCAAGCTGCTGAATTCTACATATGGAGAAACTGAGGCCTAGAGAAGGAAGAGGGATTGGTCCAAGGTTACATAGTGGAAGAAGCCAAATCTAGAACCCTACTTTTAGCTTTGTCTACTTCCAGAACAGTGTGTTTTTCAATGTAGCTCAGCTTTGACTGGAATTTCAAGCAACCACCAGCAGATTGAGTAAATTTATAATGATGGGAGTTGTTCTCAGCATGCTGGAATCAAATTCCACAGGCAATCAGTTCCTCATTTGCAGGTAAAACAAGTCTGAAGCCCCAAGTTTTGTTCCTAGATGCTTTTGTGACCTTGGAGATTGAGAAAAGGTGATGGTAATGATGAATTCACTTCCAGAGCTTACAACCCAGAGGGCCTCCCAAACCTCTGCTCTCCTCAGAGGTAATGTTTGTTTGAAATTTCTGACTCACATGACAGGTAGCCCAAAAGGCATTAAAAAATATGCAAATGCAAATACAATGGTTACTTCTTGAGTTTTGTCTAGTTAATTTACTAGAATATCCAGACAGAGTGGACTTAAACCTGAGTATGAGATCATGGTGTAGGGAAAAGAGCACTGACCTGGCAGTTAGCCCATCTGTGCTCTGACTCAGCTCTGCAACATGACAGTGAGTATTCCAGTTTGCTTGGAGTGTAAGATGAATTGGGAAGTAAGGCAACAGGTAAAATGGGTAAGAAGCAAGAGAATAGGTAGCACCTGGCCTAGTAAGGGCCACACACTCAGTGCATAATAAATACTTGTTCAAATGAATAAAAGACACAAGAAAGGGAGTTTTAGACACAATTATCTGAACTAAGGAATCTGATATTTATTTTAGAGTCCACAATAAACTTTTGAAGTATTTGTACAAGGGAATGACCCAGAGTGGTGCCATAGGAAGAAACTTTTGATTATTTTGTGAAGGGAGAACTGGAAGGAAGAGAGACTGAGGACAAGGAGAATCCTTAGGAGGGTAATGCATACCTCTATTCCTGGTAATGGCAGGCTAGGTAACTTGGACTAACAGTCCCAATGTGGGCAACTAAATAAATTGGATGAAATATAAAAAGAAATTGTCTTTATTAAGAGCTAGGGAGGGGGATGGGACAAGATGGCAGTATAGGGAGGTGTGGAATTTAGTTAATCCTCTAGAGCAGCTAGTAAATACTGAGGAACAACTAGTAAACAGTCTGGAACAATTGTTTGGGAGACATTCATGACTGGACATAGACTATACTCCAGTCTGGAATGAGTGAAAGGGTGGCATAGAACTCTGAGTAAAGTCCCTATACTGCAAAGCTGGTGCCCCTCCCCCACTGGCATGGCAGGCTGAGTTGGAGCAATTGCCTGTGGGAAAAAAAAGCAGTCTCTAGAAGGAGCAAGAGAAGGTAGCTCAACCAACTCCAACTGCAGTATTAATTAATAAATCTGGACTACTGAATAAAAGCTATGAGCACAGATAACCCCAGAGCAAGCAGAAAAGGAACCATGAGGTCTCTCCTGGTAGAGAGGATGCAGAGCTGATGGAGTAATAATTAAATAACATTAAACAAATAAAAACATCAGCTGAGCTCAGAATACTGGAAAAGGAGTGTGTCCTCAGAAAAGGGGCACATAGAACCAGATACCAGCTCTGGTTCTTGACTGGTGAAACTGGAGGGCTGGAAACTGGCTCTGAAAAGGGGATTTCTTTCTTTTTTCCTTTTTTTCTCTCATTCTAAGTAGCTCAGAGAAAGCCTCAGGCATTTTCAATTGTCAGTATTGACCCAGGGAAGGGTGGAGTTAATATAGTCAGAGAGACAAAGGAAGAAATTATGTGAAGGAGATAATTCCCTAAAGGGCATATCTTCTGTAAGATTGGGGTGGGGCCCAGCTCAAGTGGTGGCCCTCCCTCAGAGATTTCAGACCCTAGGGCCTGAGAAAAAGAAAAACAGAAAAAGTTTAAGCTTGGCTTTTCACTCATCCTTATTCCCTGGCAGGGACAGGGACTAGTGAGTATTAAAGGCACCACACCTCTTTACACTGGTGGGGAACTGCAGGCTGACAAGTGCCACCTGCTTGGAAGGATAGGAGAAACAAAGAGCCTAGAGTCCTCACAGGAAAGTCTGACAGTCTTCTGGGTCTCGTCTTCAGGGAAACTTGACACTGATTTCACCCTCCTCCTGAGAACTGGGCCCATCTAATCTGGTAAAATCTGATTGGGGTAATCAAGGAAACCAGATGCCTAGACAAAAAATTATGAGTCATACTAGGGAAAATGAAGATATGGCCCAGTCAAAGGAAAAAATTTACTCTTTAATGAGATACAAGAGTTAAAACAACTAATTAAGATGTCCAAACAAATATGCTAAATCAATTCAAAAATCAACAAGTTGAGGGAAGATATGGTAAAAGGAATGAAGGATATAAAGAGGACATTGGGCAAATATAAGGAAGAAATAAGTTGGCAGAACTTACAGGAATAAAAGGCACAATAGAAGAGATGAAAAACACAATGGAGACATACAACAGCAGATTTGAAGAGGCACAAGAAAGGATTAATGAACTGGAAATCCTACACACAAAAGAACAGATAGGGAAAAGAATGGAAAAATATGAGCAGGGTTTCAGGGAACTCAATGACAACAAGAAGAACATGAATATATGTGTCATCGGTGTCCCAGAAGCAGAAGAGAAGGGAAAGGAGGCAGAAATAATAATGGATGAGATAATCACTGAAAATTTCCCATCTCTTACAAAAGACATAAAATTGCAGATCCAAGAAGTGCAGCGTACCCCAAACAGAATAGATCTGAATAGACCTACTCCAAGACATTTACTGATCAGATTGTCCAATATCAAGGACAAATAGTGAATTATGAAAGCAGCAAAGGAAAAGCAGTCTATCACATACAAGGGAAACTTGATAAGACTATGTACAGATTTCTCTGCTGAAACCATGGAGGTGAGAAGGCAGTGGTATGATATATTTACGATACTGAAAGAGAAAAACTGCCAACCAAGAATTCTATATCCTGAAAAACAGTCCTTCAAAAATGAGGGAGAAGTCATGCATCATACAGTAGCCCAGAGCGAGTGGAACAGCTGAGGTTGCAGCAAAATTTGTAAGTTCCCCCAACCAGGGGTCTGGCACCCCTCCCTGCCCAGACCCTATGGTTTGTCTCACAGCCAGCTCCCTGAAGGGAAAAAAACCAATCTGCTGGGAAAAAAGAAGGAGGGCTCAATCCAGCCTCAACTGCAGAATTAATTAAATTGTGTAATTAACTTTTGGAATTGGGGGTGCCCAGGGAGGCTTCGGGAAGCAAGGGCACATAGAAGCGAGCATTCATCCCATGGCTCCAAAAAGGCTTGTTTTTTGTTTTTTTTTTTTGGTTTCTTTTTCTACATTTTGTCCCCTTTCCTCTATTGTTCTTTGACTCCTTATCTTTTCACACTTCAATAGCTCCCTGGCAAGGGAAGAATTAAAGCTGTTGGAGAAACCTACAGCTGGATCCCTGAGGGGAAAAAACCATCTGCTGGGACCAAGAAGGAGGGTTCAACCCAGCCTCAACTGCAGAAGTAATTAACAAATTACTTAATTAACTTTTGGAGTTGGGGGTGTCCAGGGTGTTAGAGAAGGGCTATGCTCTGGAAGGGGGTTACAGAGAAGTGGACACCCATTCCGTGGCTCCAAAAAGCCTTGGGTTTTCTTGTTTGTTTGTTTGTTTCTACATATTGTCCCTTTTCTTTATTGCTCTGTGACTCCTTATCTTTTTACACTTCACTAACACCATGGCAAGAGCAGAATTAAAACTATTGGAAACTAACCATCCAGGTGAAAGAAACAATACTCTAAAGCACACATTTTTAAATAATCCATACTGACCCTGGGGAAAGGCCTCAAAAAGGGATTTTTTCTTTTTCTTTTTTTACTTCTTTCTTTTTAAAATAACTATTCTAAGTAGCTCTTTGCAGAAAACCTCAGATATTTGCAACTGGCCCCTGAATACAGGCAATGGAGAGCTGAAATAGATCTGACAGACAAAACAATCAACCTAGTGGGGGAGACAATTCCCCAAAAGGCATAAATCCATGAAGAAAAGGGGGTGTGGTCCAGCTCAATTGGTAGCCCTCCTTCAAAGAACTCAGAACCCAGGGGATGGAATTCAGAAACCAACTTCAATCAGCCATGCTCCTGAGAGGCTCAGATTCTGCAGAGAACTAAAGGCACTGCTCCTCCTTACACTGGTGGGGGAGCTGCAGGCTGACAAGTGTCACCTGCTGAACAGGAGAGGAAAAGCACAGAATCTAAAGGCCTCACAGGAGGGTCTCATCATCAGGGAAACTCCATACCCTCCTCCTGACACCTGGGCCTCTCTAGTCTGGGAAACCTGACTGGGGTTGACCATATCTGAGGAGACCATCACACAAAAAAGGGCTACATAGAGGCCGGAAAAGAAACAGAAAAACCAGAGGTGAAAAACTCTGATCAACAAAATAGAACCTAAGTTAGAGGCCTAGAATAAGTTGAACAGAACACCAAAGGTTAGAGAACAAGCCAACCAACAAGAAAACCCTAGGTAAAAGAGAGAAAATGAGCTCCAGAATAAACTAATCAAGAAAATCAGATGCCTAGACAGCATAAGATAATGAGCCATACTAGGAAACATGAAAACATGGACCAGCCAAAGGAACAAACTAATAGTGCAACTGAGATACAGGAGTTGAAGCAATTAATGCCAAATCAATTCAATGAACTGAAGGAAGAACTAATTAAGGATGTTCAAAGAAATCTAAATCAATTCAAAAATCAACTCAATGAACTGATGGAAGACATGGCAAAAGAGATGAAGGATATAAGGAAGACACTGGATAACCATAAACAAGAATTTGAAAACTTTAAAAAACAAATTGACAGAACTTATGGGAATGAAGGGCATAATGGAGGAGATGAAAAACACAATGGAGGGATACAACAGTAGATTTGAACAAGTAAAAGAAAGGATCAGTGAATTGGAAGACAAGATATCTGAATTCACACACATGAAAGAACAGATGTGAAAAGAATGGAAAAATACTAGCAGGGTCTTATGGAGCTGAGAGACAACATGAAGTGCATGAATATATGTGTTAAGGGTATCCCAGAAGGAGAAGAGAAGGGAAAAGACACAGAAAGAATAAAAGATTAAATATTCACTGAAAATTTCCCAACTCTTATGAAAGACAGAAAACTACACATTCAAGAAGTACAGCATACTCCAAACAGAATACATCCCAGTAGACCTATGCCAAGACATTTACTGATAAGATTTCCAATGTCAAAGACAAAGAGAATTCTGAAAGCAGCAAGGGAAAAGCAATCCATCGCATACAAGGGAAGCTTGGTAAAACAATGTACAGATTTTTCTGCAAAAACCATGGAGGCAAGAAGACAGTGGTATGATATGTTTAAGAAATTGAAAGAGAAGAACTGCCAACGAAGAATTCTACATCCAGCAAAACTGTGTTTCAAAAATGCAGGAGAGATTAAAATATTTTCAGACAAACAGACACTGAGAGTTTGTGAATAAGAGACAGGTGCTACAAGAAATACTAAAGGGGGTGCTACAAGCTCACAGGAAAAGACAGGAGAGAGTGGATGGACAAGGGAGTAGAAATGAAGATTATCAGGAATGATAAAAGGGAGAAAAAATAAGTTATAAAATTGAAAATACAATATGGTAGAAGAAAGTACTGCCCTTTCAGTAATAACACTGAATCTTTTTTATAATTTTTATTTTGAAATAATTTCAAACATATAGGACATTTGCAAATACAATACAAACCCCACACAGAGAACTCAACCCCCCCACACCCATGGGTATCTGTATCTACCAATTTTACATTTTGCTACCTTTGCAGTACCTTTCTTTCTCTTTCCTTCCTTCCTCCCTTCCTTCCTTCCTTCCTTCCTTCCTTCCTCTCTCCCTCCCTCCCTCCCCCCTCTTTCTTTCAACTGTATCTATTATCTTTCTGTCAATTATCTATCTATCCATTTATCATCTTCTGAACAACTGAGAGCAGGTTGCATATATCATACTCCTTGAACTCATAATAATTCCATGTACAATTCCTACGAACAAGGATATTAACTTATGCAATTAACTTGACTGCAGTTAACTCAAGAAAATTAATATGGATATAAAGCTTAAATTCTATATTCCAATTTTTCCTTATGTCCCCCTTGAGCTTTTCTCCTCCATTCTTAGCTCCACTCCAGTATCATACATTGCATTGATTGCCATTAACTCAACTAACTTTTTTCTAAATTAACTACCTCAAAAAATTTTTTTGAAAAAAGATATACAATAAAAAAAAACATTTCAAACAAACCATAATAATGGAGTAAGAAAAAGACAACTAACCTAAAATAACTACTTTACTTCCAACATGTTCCTACTCTACCCCAAGAAAATAATCTAATATAACAACAATTCTGTGAACTTGTTGCTACCATACCCATCAGAAATTAACAAAGCATAGTCATTCCTGGACATTCCCAGAATGTTAAATTTACCCACAACAGCTTACCTCTTCTTATTGGGTTATCATTCCCCCTTCATTAATTGCTCTCTATCACTAGTTCCCCTACATTCTACATTATAAACCATTTATTTTAGGAGTGTGTAGTTCAACCTCCACGTGTTTGTGAATTTTCTAAGTCTCTGATGGTTATTGACTTCTAATTGTATTCCATTAAGGTCAGAGAATGTACTTTGAATAATTTCAATGTTTTTAAATTTAGTGAGGCTTGTTTTATGTCCCAGCATATGGTCTATTCTGGAGAAAGTTCCGTGATCACTAGAGAAGAATGTGTATCCTGCTGATTTGGGATGTGATGTTCTATATATGTCTGTTAAATCAAATTCATTTACCAGATTGTTTAGGTTTTCAATTAACTTATTGGTCTTCTGTCTGGTTGATCTATCTATAGGAGAGAGTGATGTGTTGAAGTCTCCCACAATTATTGTGGAACATCCATTGCATCCTTTAGTTTTGCCAGTGTTTGTCTCATGTATTTTGTGGCACCATGATTGGGTGCATAAACATTTATGATTGTTATTTCCTCCTGTTGAATTGTCCCTTTTATTAGTATGCAGTGGCCTTCTTTGTCTCTCCTAACATCCTTGCATTTAAAGTCTATTTTATCTGAGATTAATATTGCTACTCCTGCTTTCTTTTGGCTGTAGCTTGCATGAAATATTTTTTCCATCCTTTCACTTTCAGTTTCTTTGTGTCCCTGTGTCTAAGATGAGTCTCTTGTAAGCAACATATTGATGGTTCATATTTTTTGATCCATTCTGCTAATCTGTATCTTTTGATTGGGGAGTTTAATCCATTTACATTCAATGTTATTACTGTGAAGGCATTTCTTGAATCAGCCATCCTATCCTTTGGTTTATGTTTGTCAGGTATATTTTTCCCCTCTCTCCCTTAATGTCCTTTAATGAACCAATATTGAATCTCTTTAGTACTGAACCTTTCTCCATATCTCTCTCTCCTTTCTTTGTTTCTCTGTTGGTAGGGCTCCCTTTAGTATCTGAAGTAGGGCAGGTCTTTTATTAGCAAAGTCTCTCAGCATTTGTTTGTCTGTGAAAAATTTAAGCTCTCCCTCAAATTTGAAGGAGAGTTTTGATGGATAAAGTATTCTTGGCTGGAAATTTTTCTCTCTCAGAATTTTAAATATGTCATGCCACTGCCTTCTCATCTCCATGGTAGCCACTGAGTAGCCACTACTTAGTCTTATGTTGTTTCCTTTGTATGTGGTGAATTGGTTTTCTCTTGCTGCTTTCACAACTTGCTCCTTCTCTTCAGTATTTGACAGTCTGCTCAGAATATGTCTTGGAGTGGGTTTATTTGGATTTGTTCTATTTGGAGTTCACTGGGCATTTATGCTTTGTGTATTTATATTGTGTAGAAGGTTTGGGAAGTTTCCCCCAACAATTTCTTTGAATACACTTTCTAGACCTTTACCCTTCTCTTCCCCTTCTGGGACACCAATGAGTCTTATATTTGGATGTCATATCCCTGAGGTTCATTACAATTTTTTTTATTTTTTCCCCATTCTTTCTTTTGTTCTTTCATTTCCCATTCTGTGGTCCTCGAGGTCACTGATTCGTTGTTCAGCTTCCACTACTCTTGTACTATGAGTATCCAGAGTCTTTTTAATTTGGTCAACAGTTTCTTTTATTTCCATAAGATCATCTATTTTCTTATTTACACTTCCAATTTCTTCTTTATGCTCTTCTAGGGTCTTCTTCATGTCCATTATATCCTGTGCCATGCCCTTCTTCATGTCTTCATATCCTGTGCCATGCTCTCATTGTTTGTCTTTAGTTCTTTGATTAATTTCTCCAAGTACTGTGTCTCCTCTGATCTTTTGATTTGGGTGTTTGTGTTTGGGTTATCCATATCATCTGGTTTTATCATATGCTTTAAAATTTTCTGTTGTTTTTGGCCTCTTGGTATTTGCTTTACTTGATAGGGTTCTTTTAGGATATGTAGAATTATTCAAGGATGAATCTCTAATTGCCAGATCTACAGCTTGGTGGTGTACACTTTCTCTAACAAACCAGCAGATGGCATCCAGGAGTCACCTAGTCCCCTCAAGTCAGTTCTCCCCAATTTTGTATTTGTGGTGTGTGGGGTCCAATTGGTGCACCAAGTTTGGGTGTGTTGTTGGTGCTGTCCACCCTGAATGTGGGGTGTGAGTCTGAGCAGTTAGGGAGGGAGGGCAGCTTTAATAATCAAACCTCTCAGGTGTTCCTTGAGATTTAAGGCTGTTGCAAGAGTCTAAACCTTTATTTCAGTCTCACCACAGATTGTCTATGCCACTGACCCACAAGTCTTTGGTATTGGCATATGGTCCCTGGGATTTCTGAGTGGGTCCCTCTCCCAAGCTGTGCTCTTCTAGGCCTCTGCTGAGGGAAGGTTGTGCTATGCCACAAGTGTATGCCATCCCTCAAGGGAAGTTCTGGGCCACCAGGCCATTTAGGTGCATTCCCAGCCTGCTGTAAGGATGGCTGAATGGGGCATGTTAATTTCCCCCTTTTCACACAGCTCCACCTTCCCACCTCCAGGACAATTAGCTGTGGGTGCACGAAAGGTGATTGTCCATGCCTGATATAGTGGCATGTGCATGTGTTGTTGGAAACACTTCCTGTCCCGCTGGGTTTTTCAGTGCAGCTCCAGGCTGTGGCTCCAGCACTGGGCAGGAGCATTCCCAGCCTGCCAGGAAGATGGCTGCAAGGGGTGTGGTTTTTTCCCCTTTTGGCTAACCTCTGCCTGCCTTGCTGTAAGACAATTATCAGTGGGTGCACAAAAGGCTATCTTCCATGCCAGATGTTGAGGCATTTGCAGAGCCCATTCCTGCTGTGTTTCACTGTGTGGTTCTTGCTGCCATATCTGCAGCTGCTCTTGGGTTTTTTTAAAAAAAAGTACTAGTCCACCTCCAAATACCAATCCTCAGTTTCCCCACACTGCAGCAAGGCTGCTGTATATTCAATGGCTTACTCACTCATTTCAGAACACAGACTCCTGGTTCCACCAAGTTCACAGTCCCTGTGGTTTTAGCCAACCTTGTCCTGCTGGTGCATTGCTGGAACTGGTGTTCTGGGTCACTTTCTTGCTTTTGTCTAGTTTTTTTCATGGAGGTGTTTCTTTTGCCCTTTCCCTCCTAGCTGTCATCTTAGGTTCTCCAACACTAAATCTTAATGGATTAAACTCCCCAGTAAAAAGACATAGACTGGCAGGATAGATTAAAAAACAGCACCATCTATATGCTCTCTATAAGAAACTCATTTTAGACACAAGGACAAAAAGAGGCTGAAAGTGAAAGGTTGGAAAAAGTTATTTCATGCAAACAGCAAGCATGAGAAAAAGCAAGAGTAGCTATATTAATATCAGACAATTTGGACTTCAAAAGTAAAACAATTAAAAGGGACAAAGAAGGACACTCTATGTTAATAAAAGTGTCAATTCATCAAGAAAACATAACAATCATAAATATTTATGCACCAAGCCAGAGTGCCCCCAAATTCTCAAGGAAAACACAGAGAACACTGAGAGGAGAAGTAGATACCTCTACAATAGTGAGAGACTTCAATACACTGCTCTCATCAATGGACAGAACATCTAGACAGAGGATCAATAAGGAAACACAGATGTAGAATTGTATGATAAATGAACTAGACTTCACAGACATTTATAAAACTCTAGACCCAACAACAGTAGGATATATATTTTTCTCAAGTGCTCATGGAACATTCTGTAAGATAGACCACATGTTGGGTCTCAAAGCAAGTCTCAACAAATTTTAAAATATTGATATGATACAAAACACTTTCTCAGATCATAATGGAATGAAGTTGGAAATAAATAACAGGCAGAATGATGTAAAATTCACAAATATATGGAGACTAAACAACACAGTCTTAGAAAACCAGTGGTTAAAGGACAAAATTACAAGAGAAATTAGTAAATACCGTGATGCAAATGACAATGACAACACAACATATCAAAACGTATGAGATGCAGCAAAAGCAGTGCTGAGAAGGAAATTTATTGCCCTAAATGCCCATATTAAAAGACAAGAGAGAGCAAAAATTGAGAAATTAACTGTTCGTCTGGAGGAACTAGAGAAAGAACAGTAAACTAACCCCAAGTCAAAGAGGGGGAAAGAAATAACAAAGATTAGAGCAGAAATAAATGAAATTGAGAACAGGAAAACAATAGAGAGAATCAGCAAAACCAGAAGTTGGTTCTTTAAGAAAATCAATAAAATTGATGGACCCCATAGCTAGGCTAACAAAAAAAAAAAAAAAGAGAGAGAGAGAGAGAGAGAGAGAAAGCAGATGCAAGTAAATGCAATCAGAAATTGGAAAGGGCACGTAACTAATGACCCTGCAGAAATAAAGGAGATTAGGAGATTATGAGAAGATACTATAAGCAACTATATGCTAATAAACTAGACAACTTAGATGAAATAGACAACTTCATAGAAATGCATAAACCAACATTGACTCAAGAAGAGACAGATGACCTCTTCAAACCAATCACAAGTAATGAGATTGAGTAAGTCAACAAAAAGCTCCCAAAAATTAAAGCCCAGGACCAGATGGCTTCACATGTGAATTCTACTAAGCATTCAAGAAATAATTAGTACCAATCCTGCTCAAACTCTTCAAAAAAAGACAAACAATGACAGCATGGCAGAGGATATAAAGACATGAAGAAGGGCATGGCACAGGATATAATGGACATGAAGAAGACCCTAGAAGAGCATAAAGAAGAAATCGGAAGTGTAAATAAGAAAATAGATGATCTTATGGAAATAAAAGAAACTGTTGACCAAATTAAAAAGACTCTGGATACTCATAGTACAAGACTAGTGGAAGCTGAACAATGAATCAGTGACCTCGAGGACCACAGAATGGGAAATGAAAGAACAAAAGAAAGAATGGGGAAAAAATAAAAAAAATTGTAATGAACCTCAGGGATATGACATCCAAATATAAGACTCATTGGTGTCCCAGAAGGGGAAGAGAAGGGTAAAGGTCTAGAAAGTGTATTCAAAGAAATTGTTGGGGGAAACTTCCCAAACCTTCTACACAATATAAATACACAAAGCATAAATGCCCAGTGAACTCCAAATAGAACAAATCCAAATAAACCCACTCCAAGACATATTCTGAGCAGACTGTCAAATACTGAAGAGAAGGAGCAAGTTGTGAAAGCAGCAAGAGAAAACCAATTCACCACATACAAAGGAAACAACATAAGACTAAGTAGTGGCTACTCAGTGGCTACCATGGAGATGAGAAGGCAGTGGCATGACATATTTAAAATTCTGAGAGAGAAAAATTTCCAGCCAAGAATACTTTATCCATCAAAACTCTCCTTCAAATTTGAGGGAGAGCTTAAATTTTTCACAGACAAACAAATGCTGAGAGACTTTGCTAATAAAAGACCTGCCCTACTTCAGATACTAAAGGGAGCCCTACCAACAGAGAAACAAAGAAAGGAGAGAGAGATATGGAGAAAGGTTCAGTACTAAAGAGATTCAATATTGGTTCATTAAAGGACATTAAGGGAGAGAGGGGAAAAATATACCTGACAAACATAAACCAAAGGATAGGATGGCTGATTCAAGAAATGCCTTCACAGTAATAACATTGAATGTAAATGGATTAAACTCCCCAATCAAAAGATACAGATTAGCAGAATGGATCAAAAATATGAACCATCAATATGTTGCTTACAAGAGACTCATCTTAGACACAGGGACACAAAGAAACTGAAAGTGAAAGGATGGAAAAAATATTTCATGCAAGCTACAGCCAAAAGAAAGCAGGAGTAGCAATATTAATCTCAGATAAAATAGACTTTAAATGCAAGGATGTTAGGAGAGACAAAGAAGGCCACTGCATACTAATAAAAGGGACAATTCAACAGGAGGAAATAACAATCATAAATGTTTATGCACCCAATCATGGTGCCACAAAATACATGAGACAAACACTGGCAAAACTAAAGGATGCAATGGATGTTCCACAATAATTGTGGGAGACTTCAACACATCACTCTCTCCTATAGATAGATCAACCAGACAGAAGACCAATAAGTTAATTGAAAACCTAAACAATCTGGTAAATGAATTTGATTTAACAGACATATATAGAACATCACATCCCAAATCAGCAGGATACACATTCTTCTCTAGTGATCACGGAACTTTCTCCAGAATAGACCATATGCTGGGACATAAAACAAGCCTCACTAAATTTAAAAACATTGAAATTATTCAAAGTACATTCTCTGACCTTAATGGAATACAATTAGAAGTCAATAACCATCAGAGACTTAGAAAATTCACAAACACCTGGAGGTTAAACAACACACTCCTAAAATAAATGGTTTATAATGTAGAATGTAGGGGAACTAGTGATAGAGAGCAATTAATGAAGGGGGAATGATAACCCAATAAGAAGAGGTAAGCTGTTGTGGGTAAATTTAACATTCTGGGAATGTCCAGGAATGACTATGCTTTGTTAATTTCTGATGGGTATGGTAGGAACAAGTTCACAGAAATGTTGCTATATTCGGTTATTTTCTTGGGGTAGAGTAGGAACGTGTTGGAAGTAAAGTAGTTATTTTAGGTTAGTTGCCTTTTTCTTACTCCCTTATTATGGTTTGTTTGAAATGTTTTTTTACTGTATATCTTTTAAAAAAATTTTTTTTGATATATTTAATTTAAAGAAAATAGTTAATTAAGATTTAATGGCAATCAATGCAATGTATGATACTGGAGTGGATCTAAGAATGGAAGAGAAAAGCTCAAAGGGGCATAAGGAAAAATTGGAATACAGAATTTCAGGTTTATATCCATACTAATTTTCTTTAATTAACTGCAGTCAAGTTAATTGCATAAGTTAATATCCTTGTTCATAAGAAATGTACATGGAAGTATTATGAGTTGAAGGAGTATGATGTATGCAACCTGCTCTCAATTGTTCAGAAGATGATAAATGGGTAGATAGATAATTGATAGAAAGATAATAGATATAGTTGAAAGAAAGAGATGGAGGCGGGAGGGAGGGAGGAGGGAGGGAGGGAGAGAGGAAGGAAGGAAGGAAGGAAGGAAGGAAGGAAGGAAGGAAGGAAGGAGAAAGGTACTGCAAAGGGAGCAAAATGTAAAATTGGTAGATAGAGATATCTGGGGGTGGGGGGTGTTGGAGTTCTCTGTATGGGGTTTGTATTGTATTTGCAACTGTCCTATATGTTTGAAATTATTTCAAAATAAAAATTTTTAAAAATGTGCAAATATTAGAATGTTATTACATGAGGGAGAAGACATGAATATCAACATTGCAAGACATTGAAAATAGGATGGTATAGGGGAAAAATACAATGAATGTAAACTACAGTATAGTTAACAGTAGCATTCTAATGTGCTTCTATTAATTGTAACAAAGGCAATATACCAAAGCTAAATGTCTATATGAGGGGGATATTAAGGAGTGATACTGGACACTTCGTGCTGTTGTTCTCTAACATTTTAATTGTATTTTATTTTACTTTTATTTTTTCTTCTTTTCTTTTTTATTCTTTTCTTTCCTCCTCTTCCACTTTTTTGGCCAAAGAAATGGAAATGTCTTAATATAGATGGTTGTGGTGAATGCATAACTATTTGATTATACCAGGAATCATTGATTGTTTACTTAGGAGGGATTGTATAGTGTGTGAATAAGACTTTCTTTAAAAAATAAACAGAGGGATAAAAGTGCTGGAGAAAATGTGGAGAGAAGGATGTACCTATTCACTGTTGGTAGGGAAGTAGAATGGTGCAGCCCATCTGGAGGGCAGAGTGGATATTCCATAGAAAGCTAAGCATGAATTTGCCATATGGTCCTGCAAGCCCAGTAATGAGAAGTAATGAGAGCAGGGACACAAATGGACATTTGCACACTGGTGTTTATGGTGGCAATATTCATGATTCTCAATGGCTGTAGGTGGCCTAAGGGCTTCATCGACTGATGAAAAGAATGGTGAATTGTGGTGTATACATACAAAGGAATATTGGGTGGCTGCAAGAAGAAATGAAGTTGTGAAGTATGCAACTAAGTAAATAGGCCTTGATGACAGTATGCTGCCTGAAATAAGCCAGAAACGAAAAGACAGACATTATAACTCCTCACTAATATGGACTAACTATAATGTGCAAACTCTGAGAATTGAATCAAAAAGCATAGATTATCAGGGGAAGGCTTATTGTAAAGGTTCCTAGCTCATATGTTCTTACACAAGTCACCTCTATTCCTGAGTTGTAATGGTTATTTCTAAATTCTGAGATACTGAGCTGTTTGTGTATAACCTGGTTGGCCCCTGGAACTTCGGGTATCTGTGTAATTCCTGAGACTCAGAGCCAGGGTTTGGCAGCTATGAATGTCAGCATTACCCCATACAGCAAATATTAAAGAAGCTGAAAAAGAGATCAGAATTCAATTAGAGATATGAACAAAATGTTCTTGGTTAGGACTAAGGTAAATCAGATTAAAGGGTAAAGGACAATATGATGGTGTTTTTAAAACTTCAGCTTGTGTGTGAGACCAAAGGGAAGAGATGTTTATTTGGCGCAAAATCTATATTTTCTGTAGCACATTATATAATTTAACATGTATGGTCAGTTTATTCAAACACCATAATTGCATGGAACCTTGAATTGGGAGTGAGATCTGGTTGGTTTTTACAGGTTAGTGTGAAGCCCTAATACATCCCAGAGTAGTTTGGGCAGAGAATAAAAAGTATTTGCAAAGCCCCCTTGAGGGACAGTATAAAAATGTGGAAATATTAAACTTCCCCACCTGGGAAATTCCTGATATTCTTGCAAGCATTGGGAACAACCAGTTTAGTAGGCTGAGGCCTCAATCTTGGGGCTTGCCCTTATGAAGCTTGTTACTGCAAAGAAGAGGTTAAGCCTACTTATAGTTGTGCCTAAGATCACCCCCAGAGAACATCTTTTGTTGCTCACATGTGGCCTCTCTAAGCCCACTCAGCAGGTGGACTTGCTGCCTTCCCCCCTATGTGGGACATGACTCCCAGGTGTGCAAATCTCCCTGGCAACATGGGAAATGACTCCTGGGGATGAGTCTGGACCTGGCATCATGGGATTGAGAAAGCCTTCTGGACCAAAAGTGGAAAGAGAAATGAAACAAAATAAAGTTTCAGTGGCTGAGAGATTTCAGATGGAGTTAAGAGGTCATTCTGGAGGTTATTCTTATGCACTATATAGATATCCCTTTTTTGTTTTTAGTGTATTGGAATAACTAGAGGGAAATACCTGAATCTGTGGAGCTGCATTCCTGCATCCTTGACTCTTGAAGACAATCATATAACAATATAGCTTATATGGTGTGACAGTGTGTGAAAACCTTGTGACTCACACTCCCTTTATCCAGCTGTATGGACAGATGAGTAGAAAAATGGGGAAAAAAAGTAAATGAATAATGGGTGGGGGGAGGAGGGGTATGTGATGTTTTGGGTGTTCTTTTTTACTTTTATTTTTATTTTGGAGTAATGAAAATGTTCAAAAATTGATTGTGGTTATGATTGGAAAACTATATGATGTTACTATGAACAATTGATTGTACACTTTGGATGATTGTATGGTATATGAATAAAATTGCATTAAAAAAGAGCTAAGAAATAATTGGGCTAAAGTATAGAAGACAAGCATCCCAAGAGAGAAGCACAGCACTGAAAACTACTTTTGCCCTGAGGGCATTCTGAATCCAGAAGAAAGAATTATGAAACTGAGCTGTGGTTTGGTGGCCTCTTGAGCAAAGTTGACAAGAGGTGAAGCCAAAGGCCCAAATAATTAGGTCATCCTACATGTCTCCATGCCACTTTTAGCTGAGACCCTGAGCAGCTACTCCTTCAGGATGATTGTAATCCAGAAATAACCAACCATTATTGGACTTGTAGTCAAGATACCTATCACCTGAGTGGTCCAAGGAACCTCCCCATGATCTTGCATTAAAGTGGTCTTGGACAGTTAGGGTGCCCAGGCATTTATCAGAAGCAAATGAAAACACTTTCTGCAGGAAGTTGCTATCATCCTAGGCCTGAAATCATTCATACAAATAATTTCAATAACATATCAGCACATAGTCAAAGATTGTTGAGCACATAAGGAAAATATATTGTGAGTGACAGCCCACAGAAAACATATACAATGAAAACACACAATTCAGTTATCAGAATTATGAGACAAAGACTATAATAACTATGGTTTCCTGTATGTCAAAAATGATAGAGAATCTTGAAAATAAATCTGCAGGGAACAGAAAGGCATAGTGACATGGCCAATTTGAAAATATAAAATAGGACTTTTAGAACTAAAAATATAACAATGAAAATTGAGAATTTAATGGATGGGTTTAACAGATGACTAAATACAACTGAAGAGAGAATTATTGAATTATAAGACAGGTCATAAGAAATCAACCAGAATTCTTCCTGGAGAAATAAATTATTTGGAAAAACAATAAAAGGAGGATAAGAGATACAATAAACAGAGTGAGAAGTTCTAACACACATTTAATTTAAGATACAGGAGAAGATGGGAAAATGGTTGGAAGAAGATAATGGCCAAACAATTCCCAGAATAGATGAAAGACAATAATCCATGAATTTAAGAAGCCCAGTGAATCTTAGGTAGATAGGTAGGATGAATTATAAGAAATCCACTCCTAGACACATCATAGTAAAAGTACTGTAAATCAGAGATGAAGAAGGCCATGATAATTGTACAAGTAGAGATAATGAGATCCTGACCTAGGGCAAGAGCAAGCAAGTTTGAGAGAAAGGAATGGAAATTAGACTCTGGCCATTAGAATACATTTTACTCAAACTTTCCATGAAAAACTTTTATAACAATATTCATTTTCTTCCTAATTAATAAAGTACATTTGTTTTAAAAGTGGATTTGTTGGAGCCATCTGACACCAAGGAGCTGATCCCAGTTATCTTTGTCATGCATGGAATGCCATTATCCTATAAGTATATATCCCTTACTCACAGATGTGAAAGAGATACATATTCTCCACGAGTCTTAAGTGCTAGCTGCAGCCAGGCTCTAAGGCTAGTAAAATGTGCTTATTTATGGCTTTCTAAGAGAAAGCAGAATAAAAGTTAATCTTTGTAGAAATGCCTCCTTCTACCTACCTCTCCATCCCCAACTTTCACTGAGTGTTTCTAAGGAAAAATATACAAAATGAATAATTCTATGGTTCCCAGGGTGTATTTTACACCCTTCAGTCTTGGCCATGTGCACTAAATCACTGGGCTGTAATGCTATATCTAATGCTTGACTGGAGTACAATTCCTTCAGGGGTTTATATTTGTACTAGGGCTAAAAATGTAATTGTCTGTCATTCTAGGGAATGAGTTTGTGTTACTAAGCTGTTCATACAAAGACCAAATGGCCGCAAGTCAGGAACGCAATACATGGAACTCTGTTCCTTATGGGAAATTGCATCAGTTTCTGTTGTCTCCTGAGCATTTGAAATTCCCTGGCAGCAATCTTAGCTGAAATCAGCTGTCAATAAATTCTTCCAAGAATTCCAAGTGTTTTTGTTCAAAATCCTCCATGCATTTCTTCTGTTTGAAGAACAAACATTCTTATTATTTCCCTGGACCCCTCACCCACACAGAAAATGGTTTCCCCAGAAGAAGATATTGGGAAGGCAGGAAAGCCTTGTCTACTTGCCTAACCCCAAGCCAATCAGAAAACTTTGTCAGTGAAGACATTAACCTGCTCTTGTTTGTGGCATCTATAGCATCTCCTAGCACTATCTTCCTCCCTTACCATGTAAGGGTAGGAGCAGGTAAATGCTCCACTAACTTTAAGGTTTTATCCCAGGGACTGGTTGTAGCATAGTGTACTGAAAAGGGTATTTGACTATGAATCAGAAAATCTAGTGTAACAACCTCTCAACCTCATTCTTCTCAGATGAAATATGGGGGTGACAATAATGCCTACTTGTTAAGAGAATAATCCTGACAGAAGGGAATCCCTGTCTGTCCCAAATCCCAAGCCCTGTGGCTTCACCTCACTAATTCCCTCAACCCCATCAAGTTTCTCACAATCTTCATCTGGAAGGACTACTGTCAGTAACACTTTGAGCCACCAGGGGCCCTTGGAACTCCTGGTCTCATTGTGGACTGAACCTTTCAAATTATCTAATTGTTTCACTGAGTCCAGGCAAGCCAGGCTGACATTTACAAAAAGAACTTTCTCCAGAAGCTCAGAGAAATGAAGAAATGAAGGAAACACAGGGAGCAGAGGCCCTTCTGAGAGAGATTTTACTACACAAATGGATGGATCTTCACTTCTACTCTGGGATCCTAGCTACCACAAACTACTATGCCCTCTCAGCATTGCTACTGATAGCTGGCTCCTGGGCAACCCCTGCCCCTGGTCCTGTTTTCAGGAGGTGATAAGCAGGCAGCCTGTACAAATGATGAATAGTTACTCCTGGAGTTGTGCAGGACACAACCTATATTGCCATATGTGGTGCCCCTGGTGAGGAGTGCTCCTTTCTTATGGGACTTCCCAGAGCCCTTCCGGATATTGAAGGCCTATACTAACTAGTCTTGGACTGGTCCTCTATTCCTTTTTGTTCCACCCCATTCACCTTGGCTACTAATTATTGTACCCTTATGTCCTTAGCCACGTTCTCTCTGCTACTCCCTCAGATTAAGTTCTATCTTACCAGGGGATTTTTTTAGATAGTCTTATGATACCAATACACTCTGCATTTCTAGTAATAGCAATAATTAATAATAAGGCATTTTATCTGTGAGGAACTCTAGTCTCTTGTACATCACAAAATTGCTCAAAATCAGCCCTTTATTCCATGATCTCTGAGACATTACCATTAGTGCTCACCAAGTTTTCAAGATGCTCTTCACAACTCCCCAGGCCCCTTTCAGTTAAATGGGGCCACATGACTAATTATGGACAATGGTGCATACCATTTCAGGGATGCAGCATTTAAGAGCCAGTGCATGGTCTTCAAACTCTTCCCTTGCCCTTTTGACACTGCAAGGCAGAAGTTGATATTGTGACATCAAAGATGGAGGGAGTCTAGATCATTGAGTCCTCAGATGGAGGAGAGAGATGCTGACCTACATCTGACCTTGTGTGAGCTGGAAATCAAGCTTTCTTTTGCTATACTGCTGAGATTTGAGTACTTATTATTTCTGCAAGTTCTAGCCTATCATGACAAATACACTCTTTCTTCTTCTCTTCTGCAATGTCTGTGCCATTATTATAAAGGCCCAGGTAAAACTCTTTCTGAATGTTTCATAGGCAATTTGAATCCAAAATATCCTAAGCTCATCCTAATTCCCTGCAAATATGCTTTCAGGAGATTGAGAACCCCTGAAAATGATTTCAGGTGTTCTCAACCTCTGTGAATGGATATTCAGTTTTTTTAATGCAATTTTATTGAGCTATATTCACATACCATACAGTCATCCAAAGTGTACAATTAATTGTTCACAGTATCATCACATAGTTGTGCATTCATCACCAAAATCAAATTTTGAACATTTTCATTACTCCAAGAAACAAAAATGAAAATAAGAATAAAAATAGAAATAAAAGTATGAAAGAACACACAAAATTTCTCATACACCTTTCTCACCCCTCTATTATTCATTTACTTTTTGTCCCCCTTTTTTCTATTCATCTGTCCATACACTGGATAAAGGGAGTGTGAGCCACAAGATTTTCACAATCACACAGTCATATCATGTAAGCTATATAGTTATACAATCATCTACAGAAATCAAGGATGCCAGATTTCAGCTCAACAGTTTCAAGTATTTCCTTCTAGCTATTCTAGTACACTAAAATTAAAAAGGGATATCTATAAAATGCATAAGAATAACCTCCAGAATGACTTCTCAAGTCTATTTGAAATCTCTCAGCCACTGAAAATTTATTTTGTTTCATTTCTCTTTCCCCTTTTGGTCCAAGAAGGCTTTCTCAATCCCAGGATGCCAGGTCCAGGCTTATCCCAGGAGTCATGTCCCACATTGCCAGGGAGATTTATACCCCTTTGAGTCATGTCCCATGGAAGAGAGAGGGCAGTGGGTTTACCTGCAGTGTTGACTTAGAAAGAGAGGCCACATCTGACCAACAAAAGAGGTTCCCTGGGGGTGACTCTTAGGCACAATTATAAGTAGGCTTAGCCTTTCCTTTGCAGTAACAAGCTTCATAAGGGCAAGCCCAAGATTGAGGGCTTGGCCTACTACAATAGTTGTCCCCAATGCTTACAAGAATATCAGAAATTAACCAGGTGGGGTAGTTTAGTATTTCCAATTTCTCCCCAGTCCCTCAAGGGGGCTTTGCAAATACATTTTTATTCTCTGCCTAAATTGCTCTGGGATGTATCAGGGCTTCGTGCTAACCTGTACAAACCAACCAGGTCTCACTCCCTATGCAAGATTCCATGTAATTATGGTGTTTGAATAAGTGGGCCATACAAGTTCAATTATAGCGTGCTATAGAAAACAAACATTTTCCATCAAATAAACATCAATTTCTTTGGTCTCACATAGAAGTTAATGGTTTTTGGGGGATGGGGTGTTTTTGGTTTCTTTTTTTTTGGGGGTGGCTTTTATAAATGGGGTTTGTTTGGTTACAAAGTTACAGTCTTAAGGCCATAAACCATCCAAGGTAAGGCATCAAAAATCAGGTACCTTCACTGGAGAAAGACCATTGGCATCTGGAAAACCTCTGTTAGCTAGGAAGGCATGTGACTGGCATCTGCTTGCTCCCAGGTTATGTTTCAAAATGGTGTTCTCCAAAGTGTCTGTCTCAGCTTTCAATGGCCACCTTCCAAAATGTGTCCCTCAGATGCAAAACTGAGTTCCTTCTGTCTGTTAGCTCTTTTATATGACACCAGTGATTCAATTAAGACACATGCTGAGAGAGTAGGGCCACACCTCCATGGAAACATTCAATCAGAGGTCACACCCTAACCCTAACCAAAGTTGTCATTCACAGTTGGGTGGGTTATAACTCCATGGAAACAACCTAATCTCAATATCCCATGAGATTGGATTAGATCATGGCTTTTTCTTGGAGGACATAATATATCCAAACTGGCACATTCCACCCCCGGACCTCAGAAAACCATGATCTTTCCATATACAAAATACATTCATTCCATCACAATACACAAAAACTTCAATCATTTCAGTAACAATAGTTAAGTACATGATCCCATCAAAATCAGTTACAAGTGTGGTCTGTCCTAAGGCACAATTCTCCTTCTAGCTGTGGACCTGTGAAACTCAGAACAAGTTATCTGTTTCCAGTATACAAGAGGGACACTCATAGGATAAACATTCTCATTGCCATAAGGAGAAACAGTAAGAAAAACAGGGTTTAAGGGGCCAACGCAATTCCTAAAACCTACAGGGCAAACTCCATTAGATTTCAAAGTTTGAGAGTCATTCACAGAATGATGTTTCATCCTTGGGGCTTGAGAGAGAGGGAGTCCAATCCTTTCCAAGGGCCTTCATGGCAGCCCTTTTCTCTCCAAATGCTGGGGTGAGTGCTCCATCATATCCACATGTTGGGGAGACCACCTTTATTGAGCCCCACCCTCCTCAATTATCAGGGTGCCACCCGGATTCTGCTTCTCTGGGGCAAAGGCTCTCCCCTCTCCAAACAGTGGGGTGGTGGCCAGGCTCTCCCCAATCCCTGGGGAATGTGCTCCACCCTCTCTGGGGCCTGAGGTGGCAGCACTCTTCCTGTGCATCAAGATGGAAGGCCTGCACTCTGCCTCCAGGGCAAACTCACCCTTTCGACATATGTGGGCCACTCTGCTCTCCCTGCCCAAGACCTTTTGACTCCATACCTCAATCTCCATGGCTCTGTCTGTGAAGAAATTTTCTCTTCCATTTGTTCCTTCTTTGTCATCCCCTCCAGTCCAGACTGGCAGTGGTTCCATTTATACAGAAGTCACAAAAATATTCATTGGCTTAGCATGCAGTTTACAGGGGTCAAAGCAGTCAGACAATAGGACTTTCCACAAATCCTTTCTGAATAACTCCATCTCCCATCCTGGCTTGTACTGAAATGGCAGTTGGGTTCCGTGTTTGGTTAAATCCTCACATGGGGCTGTAGCCTCTGGGGTCTCACTTTCTGGAAGCCAGAAATTTTCCAAACTATCAGTTTCTGGTTTATTCATGCCCAAGAGTTCATTTCTCAGCTTATCTCTATCTTGTCTCATTTTACTATAAGCTGCAAGGAGAAGCCAGGCTACATCCTCCACACATACTCTGGAGATCTCCTCAGCTAAGTATTCCAGCTCATCACTTTCAAATTCTTTCTTCCATCCAAAACCAGGACTCAATTTTGGCAATTCTCTGCCACTTTAAAACAAGGATCACCTTTCTTCCAGTTTGCAATGACACATTCAACATTTCTTTTCAAGACCTCATCAAAAGTATCTTAGAGTCCATATTTCTACCAACAGTCTCTTCAAAACAGTCTAGGCCTTAGAAGTTGATGTTTTAAAACACAGTCAATATCTTCCTTTTCCCTTTAGTCTGGTTTACTTTAGTCCTAACTGTTTTGTTCATATCACTAATTAAAGTCTGATCTCTTTTTCAGCTTCTTTAACATTTGCTGTATGGGGTAATGCTGACATTCATAGCCAACAAACTCTGGCTCTGAGTCTCGGGTATCACACAGATACCCAAAGTTACAGGGACCAACCAGGTTATATACAAACAACTAATAGTCTCAGAATTTAGAAATAACCATTACAACTCAGGAATAGATGTGACTGCTCTAAAAGCTTATGATCTAGGAACCTTTACCATAAGACTTCCCCTGATAACTTATGCTGTCAGATTCAATTATCAGAGTTTGTCCATTATACTTGGTCCATATTAGTGAGGCATTTTAATGTCTACCTTTTTTATTTTGGCTTATTTCACTCAACATACTGTCCTCAAGGTCCAGCCACCTAGTTGTGTACCTCACAACTTCATTTCTTCTTGCTGCTGCTCAATATTCCATTGAATGTATACACCAGTTCACCATTCCACTTATCGGTCAATGTACCCTTAGGTAACCTACATCCATTGTGAATCCTGAATACTGCCCCATAAACACAAGTATGCAATGTCCATTCATGTCCCTGCTCTCAGTTCTTCCAAGTATATACCCAATAATGGGGTTGCAGGACCATATGGCAACCACAAAGTTAGCTTCCTGGAGAACCACCATACTCCCCCCAGATGGGCTGTACCATTCCCTGCCAACAGTGAATAGGTACATCCCTCTTTCCACATTTTCTCCAGCACTTGGATCCCTCTGTTTACTTCTAAATGGTTTTATTCATACACCATGCAATCCATTCTAAGTAAACAATTTATGATTCCCTGTATAGTCACACAGATATGCATTCACCTCCACAACGTGTATGAGGACATTTCCATTTCTTCCACAAAGAACGAGGAAAAAGAGAAAAAAACATGAAGAATAAAATATAAAAGAAGCAAAATAAAAATGAAATAAAATACAATGAAAGGTCAGACAACACCACCACCACAAAGAATCCCATATCACTCCTTTATAACCCCCTCTTACAGACTTTTAGCTTTGGTATATTGTATTTTTTACAATAAATGGAAGCATCTTACAGTGTTACCATTAACTATAGACCCTAGCTTGCATTGATTGTATTTTTTCCCTTGTACCATCCAATTTTCAACACCTTGCAATGTTGTCATCCATTTGTCCTCCCTCTTTTAAAAACATTCTTATATTTGCACATTTAATCACCATCATTTACCACTCTAGTTTTTGCTAACTAGGACAGTCCCACTCTTTACCTTCTATCTTTCCTTCTGGTGTCATACATGCCCCAGCCTTCCTCTTTCAGCCATACTCACACTCATCTTTGTTCAGAGTACTTACAATATTGTGCTACCATCACACAGTATTATGCTATCCATTTCTGGATCTATGCAATCAATCCTGTTTTCTCTTATGTGGTCCTTCAACATCAAATGCCCAATGTTTAATTTCTTTCTATCTTCTGATAACCTGTGTTTTCAACTTTAACTCTCAAATTTTGCTCAATGTTTACTCCTATTAGTGAGTCCATAGAGTACCCATCCTTTTGTTTCTGGCTAATTTCACTCAACATAAATCTACTGTCTAACAATTTGACTTTTGGAATTTATATGTCATATCTTATTTTATTTTATCTCTCTCTCTTTTTACTCTCACTGATAGTCTTCATTTCTACACTCTAAACTTCTTTCTTCTGTCTTCCTATCTGCCTGTAGTGCCCCCTTACTATTTCTTGTAGAGCAGGTCTCTTGTTCACAAACTTTCTCAGTGTCTGTCTGAAAATATTTTAAACTCTCCATCATTTTTTTTATTAAATTCAGTTTTATTGAAATATATTCACACACCAATCATCCATGGTATACAATCCACTGTCCACAGTATGATAACATAGTTATGCATTCATCACCACAATCTATCTCTGAACATTTTCCTTACATCAGAAAGAACCAGAACAAGAATAAAAAATAAAAGTGAAAAAAGAACACCCAATCATCCCCCCATCCCACCCCATTTGTCCTTTAGTTTTTATCCCCATTTTTCTACTCATCCATACACTAGATAAAGGGGGTGTGATCCACAAGGTCTTCACAATCACACTGTCACCCCTTGTAATCTACATTATTATATAATTGTCTTCAGGAGTCCAGACTGCTGGGTTGGACTTTGGTAGTTTCAGGTATTTACTTCTAGCTATTCCAATACATTAAAGCCTAAGAGGTGTTATCTATATAGTGCATAAGAATGTCCACCAGAGTGACCTCTTGACTCCATTTGAAATCTCTCAGCCACTGAAACTATTTCGTCTCATTTTGCATCCCCCTTTTGGTCAAGAAGATACTCTCAGTCCCACGATGCCAGGTCCACATTCATCCCTGGGAGTCATATTCTGCATTGCCAGGGAGATTTACACCCCTGGGAGTCGGGTCCCACGTAGGGGGGAGGGCAGTGAGTTCACTTGTCGAGATGGCTCAGTTAGAGAGAGAGAGGGCCACATCTGAGCAACAAAGAGGTACTCAGGGGGAGACTCTTAGGCACCATTACATGCAAGTTTAGACTCTCCTTTGTGGTAATGAGCTTCATAAGGGCAAGTCCCATGCTCGAGGGCTCAGCACATCAAACCGCCAGTCCCAATGTTTGTGACAACATCAACACCAGTCCAGGTGAGGATGTCCAACACATCCGCACCTTCCCCCAGATCCTCGGGGCTGGGGAGGGGGAGGCTGTAAATATGTTTTTTATTATCTGCCCAAATTACTCTGGGATGTGTCACTATTTCACTCCAGCCTATACTAACCTACCATATCTCACTTCCTATTCAAAGTTCCATGCAATTGTGGTGTTTGAACAAATCAACTGTAGAGTTGTACCGATTAGAAAATTTAGATCCTGTACCAAATAGATATCTATTCCCTTGGTCTCATATGGAAGTTGAAGTTTTAAAACACAATCAGTTTCAACCTTTACCCTTTGGCCTGGCTTGCCCTGGTCTTAACCAGACCTGCTTCATTCATATCACTAATTGAAGTCTGGGCTCTTTTTCAACTTTTTTTTTTTTTTTTTGACAGTGGCTGTATGCACTAATACTGACATTCATATCTGCCGAGCTCTAGCTCTGAGTTTCAGGTGTCTCAGAGATATGCATTGTTCCAGAGACCAATCAGGTTATACGCTAGGGGATCAGCATCTCAAAGTTTAGAGATAGGCATTACAATTCAAGGATAGATAAACTCTCCCTCATTTTTGAAGGACAGTTTTGTGGGATATAGAATTCTTGGTTGGCAGTTTTTCTCTTTCAGTATTTTAAATATATCATGACACTGCCTTCTCACCTCCATGGTTTCTACTGTGAAATATGCACGTAGTCTTATTGAGCTTCCTTTGTATGTGATGTATCATTTTTCTCTTGCCTTCAGAATTCTCTCTTTTGCTTTGACATTTGATAATCTTATTATTAAGTGTCTTGTAGTAGATCTGTATTCATCTATTCTCTTTGGGGTATGCTGCACTTCTTGTATCTGCAATTTTATGTCTCTCATAAGAGATGGGAAATTTTCAGTGATTATTTCCTTCATTATTGTTTCTGCCTCTTTTCCCTTCTCTTCTCCTTCTGGGACACCCATGACATGTATATACATGTGCTTCATGTTGTCAATCAATTCCCTGAGACCCTGCTCAAATTTTGCATTCTTTTCCCTATCTGTTCTTTTGTGTGTAGGATTTCAGATGTCTTGTCCTCTCTTTCCTGAATCCTTTCTTCTGTCTCTTCAAATCTGCTGTTTTATGTCTCCATTATGATTTCCATCTCTTCTATTGTGTCTTTCATTCCCATAGGTTCTGCCCATTGTTTTTTCAAATTTTCAAGTTCTTCCTTATGCTCACCCAATGTCTTCGCTATGTCCTTCATTTCTTTTGCCATATCTTCCCGCAACTCATTGATTTGATTTTTGAATTGATTTAGCATACTTGTTTGAAGACCTTTAATTAGTTGTTTCAACTCCTGTATCTCATTTGAAGTGTAAGTTTGTTCCTTTGTCTGGGCCATGTCTTTGTTTCTTTCTAGTGTGATTCATAATTTTTTGTTGTCTAGGCATCTTGCTCCATGATTACCCCAATCATGGGCCCTGGTCTCAGGAGGGTGTAATTTGTATCAGGTTTCCCTGAAGATGAGTCCCAGCAGGTTGTCAGACTTCCTATGAGACCTATAGATGCTGTGCTTTTCACATCCTGCCCATCAGGTGGCACTTGTCAGCCCACAGCTCCCCACTGGCATAAACAGGTATGTTGCCTTTAATTCTCAGTAGACCCTGTCCCTGCCAGGGGCTGAGGGTGCCAGAAGCCAAGCTTAGGTTGTTTCTGCCCCTCCCACTACCCCAGGCCCTAGGGTCTGAGTTCTCTGAGGGAAGGCAGCCACTTGAGCTGGGCCCCACCTCCCTCTTTTCTTAGTGAAGATATTAGCACTTTAGGGATTTATCTCCTACATTTGACTTCTTCCTTTGACTCTCTATCTTAACTCCACCCTTGCCTGGGTCAGCACTGACAATTGAAAATGCCTGAGGCTTTCTCTAATGAGCTACTAAGAATGAGAGAACAAAAAGGAAAAAAGAAAGAAATCCCCTTTTTACAGCCAGCCCCCCCCCCCCCGTTACCAGTCAAATACCAGAGTTGGTACTCAGTTCTATGTGCCCCTTTTCTCCAAAAGCCTCTGCTTTCATTTAATTATGACTTTTTTCCCATCAGCCCTGCCTCTTTTCTGTTGGGAGAAGCCTTGGGTTCCTTTCCTGCTTGCTCTGTGTTTATCTGTGCTCATAGCTTGTATTCAGTAGTTCAAATTTGTTAGCTAATACCCCAGTTGGAGCTTGGTTGAGCTACATTCCCAGCAGGGGCTGCTTTTTCCCACAGGGGTGTGTTTCAGCTCAGTCTGCCATGCCAATGGAGGAGGAGCACCAGCTCCATGGTTTGGGGAGTTTTACTTACAGTTCTTATGCTGTGATCTCAGCCATACCACCCATTCCAGACTGGTGCACAATGTATGTTTGATCAAAGATGGCTCCCAACAGTTGTTCCAGACTATTTACTAGTTGTTCCTGGCTATGTGCCAGTTGTTTCAGAGGACTAACTAAATTCCACACCTCCCTATGCCACCATCTTGCCCTGCCTCTAGGAATATCCAGTTTTGATTTAATTGTAACCTGGAAGTCATCTGTGTCACTTCCTTCTATGTCTCCACCCCCATATCAAGAGAATTGTTTTTCATTTGTTTGTCCATTCATTCATTCATTCATCAAAAGCACCTATTATGTTCCAGGTACTTTTATGAGAACTTGGAAATAACAGTGAGAAAAATAAAAGCCATTCAAAATTCACTGCCCTCATGGAACTTACATTCTAGGAAGGGAAGGTAGACAATGCACAAGAGTACTAAGTAAAATATCTTGTCTGTTAGGTAATAAATGTAATGGAGAAAACTAAAGCGGGAAAGAGGGATATAGAACACTGGGTGAGGGGGGGTTGATGGTTGGTGCACATGGATGCTATTTTAGATATAGTGTGAAGGTGGCATTTGAGCAGGGTCTGAAAAAGTGAGGATGAAAGCCTTGCAGATGTCTAGGGGAAGAAGAATCCAGCAAGGGAAAAGACCTGAAGTTGGGGTCATGCTTTTCATATTCAAAGAAGAACAAGGAGGCCATTGAGGCTGGGCCAGAATAAGTGAAGAGGAGAGTAATAGGAGATGAGGCAAGAGTGGAAACAGCTAGATTTTGTAGGGCCTTGCAATCCATTGTAAGAATTTTGAGTTTTATGCGAAGTGAGATGGGAAGCCAATGGTAGGTTTTGAACATTAGATTGATGTAATCATCCCTATGTTTTAGAGGGATCACCCTGACCACTGTGTGAATAGGACAAGGGCAGAAACAGGAAGACCAGTTGGGAAGCTACTGCCATAACCCAGGTGATGAATGATGAGCTCAGACCAGAATGGAAGCAGAGGAAGTTCTGAGAAGTGGTCAGATTCTGGATATATTTTCAAGGTAAATCCAAAAGGATTCCCTGAAATATTAGATGTAGAATATGAAAGAAATAGAGGAGCCAAAAAGGATTCCAAGATTTTTGACCTATTAACTGGGAAAATGGACTTTCCATTTACTAAGTTGGGGAAGACACTGGAAGGAAGAAGTTAAGGTGGGTGGGAAGCCAATAATTTGGTTTTCAACATTTTCAGATTGCTTTGACTGTTAAGCATGTAAGTGATTGTGTTAAGCATAATCAACATAATATATTATGTGATATATAATAGGTGGATACATGGTATTCCCCTCCTCTGTTTAACATATTCCTGCTCCTCTTTTATGACCCAGACCAGCTGTTATGAAGAATCCCAGAAACTACAAGAGGTGAAAACTTCAAGAAGTTGGAGATCATAAAAGATGAGAACTTGGAAGTGGGCCTCAGATTTGTGATTAGAAGGCTCATTGGTGACCTTTGAGAGAGCAGAAGGCAAGTGTCACATGTCAGGAGTGGGTAAGAATGGACACACAGCTTTGCTATGTGGCTTTGTTTTCTTTTTAGTTCGATAGTCTTGTAAGCATTTCTCAAGTGTTTTGGTTGGAAAATGGATCCAGAAGATTGTTTTCTCCAAATCTTGCTCAAAGAGGCCACCCTCTTCCCAGGAAGGGATGTGATAACTCTGGCAGTGGGTAGGATTTACAGGCAGACAGATTTGGCTTAGACTAAGTTCTAATGGAGGGAGCATTGGAGTCAAATAGCCTTAAGAGCTCAAATCCCAGAGATGCCACTCACAAGCTGTGTCATCTTGGAAAGTAAATTTCTCTGATTCTGTTTCCTCATCTGTAAAACTCTATGTCATGAGGATTAAGTGAGATCAACTTTGGTTTCCTACACAATAATTGTTATGGAAAGGTAGATAAAAGGGAAATATTTTTCAGGAGAAGCCAAGGATGGAATGAGCTTCCCATAATTAGAAATGTTCAAGGATATTATGGGAGAGGATTCTAATGGTGGACCACCTGAACATTATGATTCTTTCCATTCTTGTGTTTTACCATTCTAGGAATCCCAAGCAATAGAATTGCAGACACAAAAGTTACTGAAGCCACTCTGCTAATAGCAGAGCTCTCATGGCTAGATGGATTTTTTTTTGTTTTATTTTTGGTTGAGGAAGCAATTGGCCTAAGGGTGATGGTGCACGTTATCCAAAAGACTATGTATTTATGGTGATGGAGAAAGGAATGGTAGTATCCCAGATTTGAAAACACATTGCCAACTGTGCTACCTGCTGCTGCCACATCTGGCATCTAACCTCAGCACCATATTTTAATTCAATGAAGGGAACAAAGTCAAGTAAGCCCCTGAAGTGACTGCACATTCATCTTACTCCTTTATTCTGTCAGCTGGGGCTTCCCATACTCATATCTCATTTATTCTTTTGTGGTTTTATCTTATCTGACTCCCATTGTTGGAAGAAGACTATTGGCTTGGAAAATGGACTTGGATAATCCAATCAGCTTGGATAATAGAGGAAGAGTATTTCTTGGTTATCTTGGCTTTTCTGTTTGGCTTACACTATCTTTTCCAATTTGGCCTCTAAGGTTAGCTCCACGATGCTTCCTACTATGCTCTCCTCAAACTACTGCTCTTAACCATGGTTCAAGCCTTCATCCCTTAGAAGGACTCTTGCAATAGTCTTTTAATTGGTTTTCCTCTCTGGTGTTCTCCTCTTTAATCCATTCTTCACTCAAGCCATTTACTATTTGACTCTAGCCTACCTCTCTAGCTCTTTCCTCCCCATCCTTCCCATTATGCACATTCATTTCCAACCTAATGGGGCCATTGCCCACTCCTATTACAGATATTCAGTTTTCCACTTCCACCTACCAAAATACCATCCATCTCTTAAAGGCAAGACCATATACCCTTATCCCGAAAACCACCTGTGAGGGCTCTGACTGCATGTGCACTGTGTGACTCTTTGTACCCTGATCATGCAGTGCCTTTTATTAGAGTGTGTGAAAGGCTTATTTCCCTTAAAAGTCTATGAGCAGAGGAACTAAGATGGTGGCTAGCTGAGACAGGGTGAAAAAAATGCCTCCGTGAAAAACACTAGCTAAAAACCAGAAAGTGACCTAGAATACCAGTTACAGCGATGCACCAACTGGATGAGGGCTCCTAGCTCCAGAGGGGCCATATACTTGGTGAAACTGGGAGTCGGCATTCTGAAATGAGTGAGTAAGCTGGCTGGAAGACCCACAGCCACACGGTGGGCTGGGGAAGCCAGGGTTCAGCGTATGGAGACCAGCTGGCTGTTTAAAAAAAAAAAAAAAAGGAGCAGCTCCAGTAGCAATTGTGGGAACCACACAGAAAAACACAGCAAGGGGGGCTGGGCTGGCCTCTTGCTGTCTGGCCGGGAAGATAGCCCACAGCAGATACCCTGGGGTTCGGGGGAACAGAGGGGAGAGCTGGAAGCAGAAAGAAACCCCGCGGCTAGCAGCAAGCCCATGGAAGGCTGGATAAACTCCTGCCCGGGACTGTGCCCACAGCCCAAAGCCCCACCAGTTGTCCCAGAGCTGGGAAGGAGGAATGGTGCGAGGAGGAGGCTGAGACGCCCCGCTCGGCCATTTTTGCTTTGGGCTGGGAGTGCGCCACCACACGGCCCAGCAGCCCAGGGCTTCCCTTGTGGGATGGTGCGCACTGATGACGTAGCACAGCATTCCCTTGGCTGAGCTACTGGAGGAGCATGGCTGGAAGGGGGGATCCGCTCAGAGAACCCAGGGACGCTACGCCAAGTCCGGTGGTTTATGGATCAGCGAGAGTGAGAGGCTGGGGCTGAACTGAAATGAAGGCTTAGACTTGTGCGGTGGCCTTGAATCTCCGGGATCCTGGGGGATTTGAACATTAGAACTGCCCTTCCTCCCTGGCTACCCGTACACACGCCCCACATTCAGGGTGGACAGCTCCAGCAACACACCCAAACTGAGTTCTCCAACTGAACCCACAAGAATCATTTCCCCACACAAAGCGGAAAAAAGGTTGAGAACTGACTCAAAGGATATAGGTGACTCACAGACGCCATCTGCTGGTTACTTAGAGAAAGTGAACGTCACCAAACTGTGTTCCTGAAAAATTAGATCGATATCCCTTTTTCTTTACAACTTGAAAGAGCTGTATCAAGCAAAACAAATGCCAAGAGGCCAAAAACAACAGAAAATCTTAATGCATATGATAAAACCAGAAGATATGGAGAATCCAACTCCAAACACACAAACCAAAATATCAGAAGATACAGTATACCTCACAAAGTTAATCAAAGATCTATAATCGAGGAACGAAAACATGGCAAAGGATTTAAAGGACATCAAGAAGACCATGGCCCAGGATATAAGCTACATAAAGAAGACCCTAGAAGAGCATAAAGAAGACATAGCAAGAGTAAATAAAAAAATAAAAGATCTCATGGAAATAAAAGAAACTGTTGGCCAAATTAAAAAGACTCTGGATATTCACAATACAAGACTAGAGGAAGCCGAACAACATCTCAGTGTCCTAGAAATCCACAGAACAGAAAATGAAAGAACAAAAGAAAGAATGGAGAAAAAAATCAAAAAAATCAAAATGGATCTCGGGGGTACAATAGATAAAATAAAACGTCCAAACTTAAGACTCATTGGTGTCCCAGAAGGGGAAGAGAAGAGTAAAGGTCTAGAAAGAGTATTCAAAGAAATTGTTGGGGTAAACTTCCCCAACCTTCTACACAATATAAATACACAAAGCATAAATGCTCAGTGAACTCCAAATAGAATAAATCCAAATAAACCCAATCCAAGACATATTCTGATCAGACTCTCAAATACTGAAGAGAAGGAGCAAGTTCTGAAAGCAGCAAGAGAAAAGCAATTCACCACATACAAAGGAAACAACATAAGACTAAGTAGTGGCTACTCAGTGGCTACCATGGAGGTGAGAAGGCAGTGGCATGACATATTCAAAATTCTGAGAGAGAAAAATTTCCAGCCAAGAATACTTTATCCAGCAAAACTCTCCTTCAAATTTGAGGGAGAGCTTAAATTTTTCACAGGCAAACAAATGCTGAGAGACTTTGCCGATGAAAGACCTGCCCTACTTCAGATTCTGAGGGGAGCCCTGCTGGAGGAGAGACAGGGAAAGGAGAAAGAGATATAGAGAATGTTAACAGACATATATAGTACCTTACATCCCAAATCACCAGGACACTCACTTTTCTCTAGTGATCACAGATCTTTCTCGAGAAGGAACCATAAGCTGGGTCATAAAACAAGCTTCAAGAAATTAAAAAAAAAAACATTGAATATACTCAAAGAACATTCTCCAACCACAATGGAATACAAATAGAAGTCAATAATTTTTGAACTGTAATTCCACTAGTTACTTCCTACATGATAAAAAATACACAAACTCTAAGGACAAATCAGTGGTTTTGAACTCAATGTAAAATATGTAATTTTAGACAATTATATAAAGGTGGGGGAACGAAGGAGTATGGGAACATAGTTTATGTGTCCTATTGAAGTGAAGGTGGTATCAAAGAAAAACAAGATTGATAGGGATTTAAGAGGTTAATTTTAAGCCCCACAGTAAACACAAAGAAATTATCAGAGAATATAACCATAGAGATGAAAAGTAGAGTTTGGGTTAAGAGAAATGGGGGAAGGGGCAATGGGGAGTTAAGAAATGAGTGTAGGGTTGCTGTTTGAGGTGAAGGGAAATTTCTAGTAATGGATGGTGGGAAAGAGCATTACAACATTCTAAACGTGATTAATCCCACTAATGAAAGGCTAGGGAGGGAGTGGAATGGGAAGATTTAGGCTGTATATATGTTTCCACAACTGAAAAAAAAAAAAAGTCAATCTAACTAGATGACAATTGAATACTAAGGATGAACTTGGATGGGACAGGAGGATAGAGGACAGGTGGCTCAAAGGGACACAGTTGAGACATAAGGAAAAGGAAATATAGAATGTAAGCTTTTTATCATTGTTGAATCTATTGTACTTCTTAGCTGCGCTTAATGGGATTGCATGAAAGAATGTTCTTGTTCATGGGAAGTGTATACGTGAATTATAGTGAATGCTCAAGGAAGTGTGCAGCTAACTCTCATATGTTCAGATGACAGAGCAATAGATGATGGATGATAGGGAGGGAGGGAGGGAGGGAGGGAAAGAAATAGCAATGTGACAGCAAGTTAAAGTTGGTGGATTGAGCTACCGGGGGAGGTGGGGGTCAGGGTATGATGGAATTCTGTGTATGGGGCTAGTATTGTTTTTGCAACTGTTCATATAACTTTGAATTTATTTCAAAAAAAAAGTCTATGAGCTTCATTTCTCTCATCATTGGCTGCATTGTCTCATATTCCTCTTCATTTTAAAGGCAAACTATTTTGCCCATTGATAGTTTGAAGGTGGGTGTATGTACCCCAGAAAAAACATGTTTTTAAATCTAATCCATTCCTGTGGGTGTGAACCCATTGTAAGCAGGACTCTTTGATGAAGTTACTTCAGTTCAAGTGTTTCTCACCTCAGTCAGGAAGGGTCTTAATCCTATTACTGGAGTCCTTTACAAGAGAATGAAATTCAGACAGAAAGAGAAATCCATAGGAAGCAAGATGCTAGACATCAACAAAACTCAGGGGGCATCACCATGTGCCTTGCCATGTGACAGAGAAATCAAGGATCTCCAGCAGCCGGACCCAGAACACCAGTCTTTGGGAAGAAAGCATCACCTTGATGCCTCAATTTGGACTTTCTCTAAGCTTCAAAACCATAAGATAATAAATTTCCATTGTTTAAACCAACCCATTTCATGGTATTTGCTTGAGCAGCCTAGGAAACTATAACAATCCACCATGAATTATCCCCTAAATCCCTATCCCATTTAACTAATAAAAGCTCAATTAGAAGCTGTGGGGATTATACTGGCAAGTAATTTTAACACCTGACATCCTAAAAGCACAAATTGCATAAGTATTTTAGATACGAATTGATAATGTAGACGTCTGAATGAAAAAAAATCAGGCTACAAATGATTGATTCCTCTGAATGTTGTGCAACTGTTCTTAATCAACAAAGAGCCACATTTGCTGCCCTGTCTCCCCTTTCTATCTTTTAGAAATGCAAAATCCAAGGCGAGTTGATTGCACACCATGGATGATTGTATGATATGTGAATATATCTCAATAGAACTGAATTTTAAAAATCCAAGGGGGAAGTTTGCTTAAACTATTTATTTGATTCATTTCACAGATTTTGAGCTTGACTGGCTTAAGCATTTTGTTTGTTCTTAGAGATTATGGGTATCTTTTTAATGAACCATTCTCTAGTTTGCTCTTTCAGATGTGGGCATATTGTATCCATTTAACCCCTTAAATTTACAGGGTAGGATAGAATATATACCAGAGGTGAGTATAACCTTTATTTGGGTGGCATCAATTCCCATAAAATAAGATGACAGGAACTCACAGCAGCTCTTATGAAATCTCCCATGTTCCTGATGGTGTTGGTGGGAACATTGCCCATTACATTCAATTGGTTCCTCTAGACTCATTTCTCCCATGTGGAGCCTACTGAGTCAAGATGAAGCATGGAAGGTAAGCATGCCTTAGTGTATGAACAGCCACAAAGGCTGTTTGCTAATACCAATACCACTAAAGTGGAGCAAAAGGCTTCTGGAACAGGGTGTACACACATTCAAGTGCACAAACCTATTCCAAAGCTATTAGGTCTGGGAAAGCTTTGTTGTGAACCTGCAGATCCTATTTAGGAGTAAGCTGTGGAAATGAACTCAGAGTGACCTTTCTTGTGTTCCATTAAATGTAAACATGTTAAGAGAGCTTCTTTCCATTGAAATGCATTATTATTGCACTCTGTGCAGAACTTCACTTTGGGTTTATTAAAACAAATAAATCAAAATGCTTGTTATATCTTGGGGACTATGACTGGAACTTAATTTACAAAATGTACCCTCTGTCACAGTCCACTGGTTAGAAAGTTCCCACTCTACTCCAGTGGATAATAACAACAATTTAATCCTCCCAACATCCCTGTAAGCTGGTACTATTATTCTTCCCATTCTTCATCCAGAAGGGGAGAGGACATAGTGAATGTAAGAGTGTGGGTTCTGAAGCCAGACTGTATGGATTTGAATCCAAGCTCTACCACTGACTAGCTGTGTGACATTAAATAAGTTACCTAACTTCTCTAAGCCTCAGTTTTCTTATATCTAAGGGGCATAATATTAGGACTTCTTTATAGGGTAAAATGAGTTAATATATGGAAAGATTGCCTCACATATTATCAATGCTCAAAAATGGATCTTCTTCTTTTTCCTGTTCTTCCTCCTCCTTCTCCTCCTGTTTATTCTTCTCCTCCTCCTCCTTCTCCTCCTTCTCCTTCTCCTCTTTCTCCTTCTCCTTCTCCTCTTTCTCCTTCTCTTTCTCCTCCTACTCCTTCTTCTTTTCCTCCTTCTTCCTTTATCCTTCCTTAGGAGATAGGTGGCCATTTTCTGGGCAGTCAGCAGGACAAGTGGGATTAAAGGCAGAAAAAATGTGGGTCACAAGATGAACTGTGAGACTCTGGTCAAAGGCAGGGGCAGGTATATAGAAGGGTTGAAAATTGCAGGCTAGGGGGAGCCAGCACCTGAGATGTGTCTCAAATGTGTCTGCCCCAGCCTGAAGCTCTTGGAGACCAAGAGATAAGAAAAGGAATTTTCTACATAGACCAGACCCCAGAAAGGGTTTAGAATCCCAATTAATATACAAAATACTAAGCTCAATTAATTCATTTATAAACTGCTACTTCACATTCTTAATTTATATGTGGCAATTTACAAAGCAAGTGACTACTCATCATAGCTTTTCTTTGAGGGACCTGGAGCACAGTTGTAGGTTTACCCAGTAGGGGTGTCAAAAACCTGAGTAAAATGTCATCTTACCCTGTAATTTCCAAATGATTTGACTTGGTGTTTGTCTTGGTATCCCAGTGCTGCTGTAACAAAAGCCCACAAACTGGATGGCTTTAAAAAAAACAGAAATTTATTGTCTTACAGTCATTGAGGCTAGGAGTACAAAAATTGTAGGAGAGAATCCTTCTTCTCCTTTTCCTAGCTTCTAGTAGTTGCCAGCAATCCTTGGGTTTCAATCTCTGCCTCAGTCATCACATGGCATTCTCCCCAGTATCTGTCTGTGTCTCCTCTCCACTTCTTATAAAGACACAAGTCATATTGGATTAAGGGCCCACTCTACTCTAGGATGACTTCATATTAACTTGCCTAATTTGCAAAGACCATATTTCCAAATTATGTCACATTCTGAGATACTGGGAATTAGGATATCAACATATCTTTTGCAGGGACACAATTCAACCCATAACTGAATTTTATAGTCATGACAAGTTAAATCTTTCCAATATAGTTTAATTCAAAGCTCTAAGTTCGTGTTGACCTAAATAATGTCTTCTCTTTACTTGCCAGTTACACTCTCATGGTAGTTTCTATAGCAGTGGCTTAAGCATTTGTATCTCCCTGTCAGCAGCTTCATTTCAGATATTCATGTGGACATGGGACAGGTGCACAATGGAGCACAGGGCAAAATACAGGATTTCTTCATGTTTTTGATTTCCTATAGTGAAGGATAGTGTGATTAAAAAGAGCAATCACCTCCCTGGAGAGTAAAGGGGCAATTTAGCCCAACATAGTGTTTCTTGGCTTAAGAAAAGCTGGAGTCCATGGTCCTCACTTGGGGTTGGATTCCAGTCTCTGACTACTCAAAGGGTTTCACAATGCACACTGGAAGATGTGGCCCCACCCAGTGACACTTGCAATGAGCAAGTAGTCATAAAGGCCCCTTATTACAGATTCACCAGGCCACTGAGCAGACAGACTCAAAGCGACCCAATATTCCTTCATCCATTCTTAGAACAATATTTATTCAGAGTGCACTTGTGCCAGGCACTGTGCCATGCACTACCAAATACACATTCTGCCACTGGGGAAGTGATACTTTAGTAGAAATATAGATGATAAAACACACAATTCCAATACAGTGCAATGCTGTGACATACATGAGGGGCTCCTAAACCAGGCTTGAGGGTTTGTGAAGAAAATTGTGTGGGATGGGAGGATGTCTTAATCTTCTTTTATTTCTTTTCACCAACCTTGCCCCAATCTACAAGCAAGTCCTATCTTCAGAGTAAAATGTTAAATTCAATCAATATTCAACACCTTAGTCTTTTTCACTCTGGTCCAAGCCATGTCATTGATCAGGTGGATTACTAAAATAGCCCCCTAACTGGTTTTCCCACTTCTGTTCTTGTCTCCTGTGGAAAATATCATAGATTAAATAACTTGATTCCATTCCAACCCCACATAGAACATGCCTCACTGTAAGAAGCTAGAAAGCTAAAAGCTACATTTCTGGAACTCCCTCCCTTATGGCCTGGATTCTACAGGTGACCTATTCTCTGTCAAGCAGAGGAACCCACATGAGATTTGGAAGAGGAAGTAATGCTTCTGTTTCTGTGGTTTCTGGTGAGCTTGGTCTTGGAAGATTTTGCTTCTTCTGCAGCAAATTCACATTGAGAAAATGCCTAGGAATTCATGAGGAGGAATAAGAAACGGAAGATGTGGGGCATTTTTGAACACTGCTGGGATATTTCAGGAGTGTTAGGAAGCAAAGTGGATGTCAGCGGTCCCAAGATAAAGTTCCTAGTTTTGTGGATAACAAAAGCAGGGCATGGGGCTTCCACTTTGCTTATATAGGTGGAGAATGAGGCACTATGATCTTGGAGTCAACATTTATGATGATATCAGCCAAGGAAATGTGGGCCTGGAGCCAGCTATTGGGGTAGTGTTCTCCTGACAGTACAGCTTCCTGATTATCCAAGTTCTGGGATAATATTATTCTGGGAAACATTTCTGGAAATTCTACCTAGAATATGTTTTTCTGACTCTTTCAACAACTCTATAAGTGCCTAATTCCCCATTTCTTCTTAAATGTGTTAAAGTGGTTTCTGTTATCTGTAATAGAATTCTGCATTCTACTCTCTACCCAGAAGCTAAAGAACTATTTTTAAAATGGAAACTACATCCTATGACTTCCTTGGTCAAAAGCTTCCAATGACTTCCCATGATACTTGAAATAAAAGACAAATCCCTTATTTCCTTCCACTCTAACCTTGCTCTCTTCACTGGAGCTCCACCTGCCTTCTTGCTGTTCCTCAAACACACCAAGGACACTCCTGCCTCAGGGCTTGACATTTACTCCTCCTTCTAATCCAAGGTAGCATAACTTCTCTCACTATGACATTACCTTCCTGATTTTCTGCAGAGCATGCATCACTCTCTGAGGTTATCTTGTTAATTTTATTTTTTGTGCATCATCTGTATTTTCCACTAGAATATAAGATCCATGGGGGCAGGTACCTTCTCTGACTTTTTCAGTGAATCCAAGGGCAAAGCCGTGACTCACTCACATTGAGAAAATGACTAGGAATTCATGAGGAGGAAGAAGAAACAGAAGATTCAGGGCATTTTTTAACACTGCTGGGATGTTTAGGGAGTGTTAGGAAGCAAAGTACCAAATATTTAAAAATAAAATCACTTGAGAAAGCTGGTGATTTTTTGAAGAATATTTTTGGAGTTGTGAGATATAAATCATATATTCAAGCATTGTGAAGAATGGCCAGACCTGTGTCTGCAGTGGGTGTCAGTACATCATTGGCATCCACTTAGAAGGCTAGTTCCTGACCTGCTTTGCAGCCCATGTGGAATTTTCTTCTAGACATGCATGTGTTTTATCAAATCTGGTGATAAAACATGGTGTTGTGGTTCTGATCACTTTGAGAATGCAAAAGAGCACTTGTGTCTCTGCTCTGTATTAGGCCCAGCACTGGGCATTCTGGGATTAGAGTAAGAAAGAGAAAGACACAGCACCTATGTGAAAAAAGGGAGGGAGATGAGATACTGTCCAATTATTTTCAGGAAGCTGACAAGGAGAGGACTAACCTATAGTAATCAAATGGCGTGGATGATCTGGGGAGTGAAGGAACCAGGACAGAAAATCAAAAACCATGACATCAGTGAATAGGAGACACTGAAGCATTTTCAAACTAGGGAAGAATTTAATACTTAATACGGTACCACTCAGGACCACTGCCAATGACCTGCCCCCACCCATCCCTTGGACTGAGGTGAAGGGTCAGGTGGTTAAAGCTTGCTTACTCATTGCTGCCAGCCATTGTCATTTTCACTATATCACTATAAATTCATACTCACCAACTTCATGTAGGCCTTCAACGCTGTTTAGCACTTCTACTCTGTTTCTCTAGCTAGCTGTCTTGCCCTCTCTCCACAGCCATTTTCTTATATTATGCATAATCCTTAAGCATTCTCCCCCACAGCAGATGATTTCACCATCTTACTTCACTAAGAAAAAAGAACTCCAAAGTCCAACTTGGAACTCCTTCAATTCCTGTCACCAAACCTTTGCCTGCCTAAATCAGTCTCTAGCCTCTAATTCTTCCCCCTCTGGCTCACATGTGATAATAGCTTTCAGACAAACTTTCCACAAGGAGCATACTGCTGAGGTCACTGATTGACTGCAACTGAGTCCATCTAACAATGCAATGTCTCATTGACTTGGTGCTTTTGCTTACATGATCAAATATAGTTTGGGACCAAATTGACCAAACATTTTTTATCCTGAAGCTAAATCAAAGGAAATATCAGGTATTATAATGTTGATTCCCCAGGTACCTAAATCACTTGCATTAGAACTCCTAGCTTGATTGTTTAAAGTGAAGATTTCCTCTACAGTCACATCCTCTATTGGGGTGGTGCCAAGGTTTTTGCAATTTAACAGTCTTCCCTTGAAATAATTTTTATGTATACTAAGATTTGAAAGCCTCTGATATCTAAAGTAGCTAATTTGCCTAGTGGAAAAAGTTCTAGAATGTGTCTGCTGTCACAAATGAAAGTGAACCTGCCCAAACTGGTTCTTTAAAAAGTAGGGTCAATCACAAACCAGGGGAGTCTTTTAAGCCATCTTCTCATTATACAGATTTAAACATGATATGTGACATCTTTTACCTCACTGCAATATGCCCATCTCCACAAAAACACAGATACACACCCAGAGCCTGCTCTAATGTATGAAGGAACATGTTAGCTCCAAACCTCAACACTATAAAGGTATTCAAGTGTGGGAGTATGACAGTATTGAACAATGTTTAAGCCATTTTGTGAAATATAACACACCTACAGAAAAATGCATAAAATGTAACTATAAGCTATAAAGTAAAATTATAATGTGAGCATTCATGTAGCCACTACACAAGTCAAATAAAATATGCGTAGACTCCCAAAGCCCTTTCATGCTCTCTCTTACCTAACACACAACTCTGGTTATTCTGTGTATTTTATCATCTATTTATGCATATTGTTTTGAACTTTATGAAAATGGCCTCTTACGTTATATATTCTTGTCACCTGTCTCTTTTTCCTTTATTAGAGAAGTTTTGGTTTACAGAACAATCATGCATAAAATCCAGGACTCCCATGCACCATGCCACCACCAACACTTTGCATTGGTGTGGAACATTGTTAACAATTGATGATAGCAAATTTTTATCATTGTTTTAACTAAAGTCCATGGTTTACCTTAGGGTTCATTGTTTGTGTAGTGTAGTTCCATGGATTTCTTTTAAAAATTTTTATTCTGTTACCATATATACAGTCTAACATTTTCCCTTTTAATCATATTCAGATGTATATTTCAGTGCTGTTAATTACATTCACATTGTGCTAATATCACCACCATCAATTTCCACAACATTTCCAAGATTCCAAATAGAAATGCTATACATTTTAACTTCCCATTCCTTATCCCTCCCTCCCCCAAACCCCAGTAAGTTATATTCTAGATTCTGACTCTCTGAGTTTGCTTATTCTAATTATTTCAAATCAGTGAGATAATTCAATATTTGTCTTTTTGCATCTGGCTTATTTCATTCAGCATGATATCTTCAAGGTTCATCCATGTTGTCACATGTATCAGAACTTCATTCCTTTTAATGGCTGAATAATATTCCATTGCATATATGTAGCACATTTATTTATCCATTCCTTGGTTGATGGACACTTGAATTGTTTCCCTCTTTTGGCAATTATGAACAATGCTGCTATGAACATTAGTGTGCAAATAACTGTATGATCCTCTGCTTTCATTTCTCTTGGGTATCTACCTAGTTATGGGATTGTCAGGTCATGTGGTAATTCTATACTTAACTTTCTGAGGAACAGCCAAACTGTCTTTCACAGAGGCTGCACAATTTTACATTTACACCAGCAATGAATAAGTTTTCCTATTTCTGCAAATCCTCCCCCAACACTTGTTATTTTCTGTTTTTATAATAGCAGTCATTCTATGGTATGTCCAATGGTATCTCATTGAGGTTTTGATTTGAATTTCCCTAATGGCTAATTATGTTGAGCATCTTTTCATGTGCTTTCTGGCCATTTGGATATGTTCTTTGGAGAGATGTCTATTCAACTTTTACTTGCTTTGGGTTTCATTTGCTCTTCTTTTCCTATTTCTTCCAGTTTGAGTTTAGGTCTCTGATTTGAAGTCTTTCTTCTTTTGTTAATTCAATTTTATTGAGCTATATTCACAAACCATACAATCTTCTACAGCGTACAATCAGTTGTTCATAGTACCATTATAGAGTTGTGCATTCATCACCAAAATCAATTTTTGAACACTTTCATTATCAAAAAAAGAATAAGAATAATAATTAAAGTAAAAAAGAACACCCAAACATTCCATATCCTCCATCCCTCCCTATTGTTCATTTACTTTTTGTCCTCATTTTTCTATTCATCTGTCCATCCACTGGATAAAAGGAGTGGGAGCCACAAGGTTTTCACAATAACATGGTCACACAGTGTAAGCTATATAGTTATAAAATTGTCTTCAAGAAGCAAGGCTACTGGGTTGCAGTTCAACAGTTTCAGGTATTTCCTTCTAGCTATTCCAATACACTAAAAACTAAAAAGGGATATCTATATAATGCATAAGGATAACCTCCAGAATGAACTCTCAACTCCATTTGAACTCTCTCAGACACTGAAACTGTGTTACATTTCTCTTACCCCTTTTGGTCCAAGAAAGCTTTCTCAATCCCACTATGCCAGGGCCAAGCTTATCCCCACAAGTCATGTCCCACATTGCCAGGGAGATTTATGCCCCTTGGAGTCATGTCCCATGTAGGGGATGCAGTGAGTTTACCTGCAGAGTTGGCATAGAGAGAGAGGATACATCTGAGCAACAAAAGGGCAAGCCCCAAGATTGAGGATTCAGCCTTCTAAATTGGTAGTCCCAAATGCTTGTGAGAATATTAGTAATTCCACAGGTGGGGAAGTTTAATATTTCTGCATTTTTCTCCAGCCCTTCATGTTGCTTTGCATGCTGCCCAAATTATGCTGGGATGTATTGGAGCTTCACACTAACTTGTGCAAACCAACCAAATTTCACTCCCTTTTCAAAGTTCCATGTAATTATGGTGTTTGAATAAACTGACCATACAAGTTAAATTATATAGTGCATTACAAAAAGTACAGATTTTGCACCAAATAAAAATCTTTTCCTTTAGTGTTACACAGAAGTTGAAGTTTTAAAATGCCATCAATATTGTCCTTTACCTTTTAGTCTGATTTAACTTAGTTCTAACATAGTGCATTTCATTCATATCTCTAACTGAAGTCTGATCTCTTTTTCAGACTCTTTAACATTTGCTGTATGGGTCAATGCTGACATTCATAGCTGCCAGATTCTGAGTCTGAGTTTCATTTATCCCACAAATACCCAAAGTTCCAGGGACTGACCAGGTGATGCACAAAGAGCTCAGCATCTCAGAATTTAGAAATAGCCATTACAACTCAGGAATAGATGTAACTGCTGTAGAGCTTACAATCTAGGAACCTTTACAATAAGCCTCCCCCGATAACCTGTGTTCTCGGACTCAATTCTCAGAGTTTGCACATTACAGTTAGTCCATATCAGTGAAGCACTGTAATGTTTTTCTTTTCATTTCTGGTTTATTTCACTCAGCATACTGTCCACAATGTCCATTCACCTAGTTGCATACCTCACAAGTTCATCCCTTCTTGTAGCAACTCAATATTCCATTGTATGTATACACCACAGTTCACTATTCCATTCATCAGTCAATGTACCCTTAGGCCACCTCCATCCACTGTGAATCATGAATACTGCCACCATAAACCTCACTGTGCAAATGAACATTGGTGTCCCTCTTTTCAGTTCCTCCCAGTATATACCCAATAACAGGGTTGCAGGACCATATGGCAATCCATACTTAGCTTCCTATGGATCCACCACACTGCCCTCCAGATGGGCTGCAACATTCTACTTCCCCACCAAAGGTGATTAGGTGCATCCCTTTCTCCACATTTTCTCCAGCACTTGTATCCCTCTGCTTATTTTTAGATGGTTTTATTCACATACCATACATTCCTTCCTAAGTAAACAATGATTCCTGTATAATCACAGGGTTATGCATTCACCACCACTATCTATATGAGGACATTTCCATTTCTCCCACAAAGAAAGAGGAAAGGTGAAAAAATAAAAAATAAAAAGAAAGGAAAAAATGACAACTAAGAAGCAACAAAAGAAAAAATAAAATTAAAATAAAATACAATAAAAAGTCAGGTAATGAAACTCAGAGTTGGAGCTTGGCAGATATGAATATCAGTATTAACGCATACAGCAACTTTATAAAAAAGCTGAAATAGAGCTCGGACTTCAATTAGAGATATGAATAAAGCATATCTGGTTAAGACTAGAGCAAATTGGGCCAAAGGGTAAAGGTTGAAACTGACTGTGTTCAAACTTCAACTTCCATGTGAGACCAAGGGAAGAGATGTTTATCTGGTGTAGAATCTGTATTTTCTAAACTGTATAACTTCTACAGTCAGTTTGTTCAAACACTACAATTACATGGAACTTTGAATAGGAAGTGAGCTATGGTAGGTCTGTATATTAGAATGAAATAGCAGCACATCCTAAAGTAATTTGGGTGGAGAATAAAAATATATATTTGGGGCCCCCCTGAAGAGCTGGGGGAGAATGCAGAGGTGTTGGACTTCCTCACTTGGCTTGTTGCTGATGTTCTCACAAACATTGGGGGCTGATGGCTTGATGTGCTGAGCCCTCTGTCTTGGGGCTGGCCTCTATGAAGATTGTTGCTGCAAGGAGAGGCTAAACCTGCTTATAATAATGCCTAAGAGTCTCCCCCTGAGTGCCTCTTTGTTGCTCAGATGTGGCCCTCTCTCTCTAACTAAGCCACCTTGGTGGGTGATCTTGCTGCCCTCCCCACTACTTGGGACCTGACTCCCAGGGGTGTAAATCTCCCTGGCAACACAGGATATGACTCCAAGGGATGAATCTGGACCCGGCATCATGGGATTGAGAACATCTTCTTGACCAAAAGGGGGATGTGAAATGAAACAAAATAAAGCTTCAGTGGCTGAGAGATTTCAAATGGAGTCAAGAGGTCACTCTGGTGGACATTCTTATACACTATATAGATAACACTGTTTAGGTTTCAATATAATGGAACAGCTAGAAGTAAATACCTGAAACTACCAAAGTCCAACCCAGTAGCCTTGACTCTTGAAGATGATTGCATAACAATGTAGCTTACAAGAGGTGACAGTGTGATTGTGAAAACCCTGTGGATCACACTCCCTTTATCCAATGTATGAAAGAATGAGTAGAAAAGTGGGGACAAAACCTAAATGAAAAATAGGGTGGGATGGGGGGATGATTTGGGTGTTCTTTTTTACTTTTATTTTTTATTCTTACTCTGATTCTTTCTGGTGTAAGGAAAATGTTCAAAAACAGATTGGGGTGATGAATGCACAACTATAGGATGGTACTGTGAACAGTTGATTGTACACCATGGATGACTGTATTGTATGTGAATATATCTCAATAAAACTGAGTTTTTAAAAAAAAGTCAGGTAACAACACCAATACCATGAATCCCATATCCCTCCCTTATATCCCCCTCTTATAGATATTTAGCTTTGGTGTATTGCCTTTGTTATAATTAATGGAAGTATATTACATTTTACTGTTAACCATAAACTCTAGTTTGCATTGATTGTATTTTTCCCCAATACCATCCCATTTTCAACACCTTGAAAAGTTGACATTCATTTGTTCTCCCTCTTGTAAAAACATTCTTATATTTTTACATATAATTAACATAATTGACACCTCTAGGTTTCACTAAGTGATACCATCCTAGTCTTTATCTTCTATCTTTCCTTCTGGTGTCCTACATGCCCATAAACTTCCTCTTTCAACCATACTCACAGTCATCTTTGTTCAGTGTACTTACAATATTGTGCTACCATCACCCAGTATTGTGCTATCCATTTCTGGATTTATACAATCAATCCTGTTGAATATTCTGTACTGCTTCAGCATCAAATGCCCAATCTTTACCCTCTTTCTGTCTCCTGGTATCTTCATTTCTACACTCTTCTCCAAACCTCTCTCTCCTGTTTTTTCCTATCTGTTTGTAACACACCCTTTAGTAAATCTTGTAGTGGAGGTCTTCTGTTCACAAATGCTCTCAGTGTCTGTTTATCTGTAAATATTTTAAATTTTCCCTCATTTTTAAAGGACAATTTTGCCAGATATAGGATTGTTGGTTGGTAGTTTTTCTCTTTCAGTATCTTGAGTATATCGTACCACTGCCTTTTCACTTCCATGGTTTCTACTGGGAGATACACAATTAGTTTTATTGAGCTTCCTTTGTATGTGATGTATTGCTTTTCTCTTGCTGCTTTCAGAATTCTCTCTGTCTTTGACATTTGAAAATCTGATTAGTAAGTGTCTTGGAGTAGGTCTATTTGGATCAATACTATTTGGGGTACACTATACTTCTTGGATCTGTAATTTTATGTCTTTCATAAGAGTTGGGAAATTTTCATTGATTATTGCCTCTATTATTCTTTCTGCCCCTTTTCCCTTTTCTCCTTCTGGGACACTTTTAATTTGTTTATTCATGTGCTTCATGCTGTTATTCAGTTCCCTGACCCCCTGCTCATATTTTTAAAATCTTTTCTTTATCTGTTCTTTTGTATGTAGGATTTCTGATGTTGTCCTCTAGTTCAGTAATCCTTTCTTCTGCCTCTCCAAGTCCACCATTGTATGTCTCCATTGTGGTTTTCATCTCTTGTATTGTGCCATAAGTTCTGCCAATTGTTTTTGCAAGCTTATGAATTCTTTCTTATGGTCACCCAGTGTCTTCTTTATGTCCTTCATCTCTTTTGTCACATTTTCTTTCAACTCGTTGATTTGATTTATAAGGTTTGTTAGAACATTTTTAATTAGATGTTTCAAATCTTGAATTTCAGTTGAGGTGTTACTTTATTCCTTTGACTGGGAAACATTTTCATGTTTCCTGGTGTGGCTCATGATTTTTTGCTCTCTAGACATCTGATTTTCTTGATTAGTTCAACTGGAGGTTGTTTTCTCCCTTTTGCCTTGGGTTTTCTTATTGGTTTTCTTTGACCTCTATATTTCTTTGTTTCTCTCACTGGTGAGTCGTCAGATTAGCTCTGTCCCCAACTCTTCCCTCCAAATCAGGCACCCACTGTGGCCTGCCAAAAGGATGGGAGGTAGACACTGGGCACACCAGCAAGTTCACTATGTGTGGTAATATAGATCTGCTGGCCTACATTGGTGATCTGTTTTCCTCTGGCCAGCAAGACCTGGGTTTGTATTAGAACCCTGCTTGGCAGTTGAGTTGTCTGTATTTCTCAGCCAAAACTGGGCTGGGTTTCTGTGAAGTGTGTGTAGACAACTCCTGTGGTCCTAATAATGGGTCTGAAGTATCTTTTTAAAAGTGTTTCAATTCCCTTGCACTTTATGGACTGTCCAGTAGATGGTGCTGTTCAACAATTGAATCATCCTCAGAGGCTGCCTTGCCTCCAAGCACAGGTTGCATCTACACAGGTGGGCTGAAACTGTGGGATTCCTATGTCCTCACTTTGCTGGCCAAAATCTGACTTGTTGTGGGGCTTCACCTGTGACAGAGGACTCCCTCATCTGACCCAGTACTCCAGCCATCCCCAAGGCAAGGAAACAGCCACCAGCTGCTGCGTCCCTCAAGGGTGGGGGAAGGGTTTTCAGACCCAGGGCTGGAAATGCAGTCTCTGTCCACATTTTCTCAGTCTCTGTGTCCTTCACTGACCTGAGCCCCATAATGTCATCCCCCATCTCCTGGGTTTCCAAACAGTGGGTGTATGTCTCGCTGCTGTGAGAGATCTCAAAATCTGTGTCCCTGATGGGGGTGCTCCCATCTGTTGATTCTGTGCCTCTCCCACACTGAACTTGAGTGAGGGGTTGGGGAAAATACTGGCTGGTCTGGGACAGAAGATTCCTACCTGATAGTTCTCTTTCTTCAATTTGGCATCTGCAGTGTCTTTCTCCAGTCCATACCCTTCTCCAGAGTATCAAACAGCTCAGAATTGTCCTTTTTTCATTGACTCTCTGGAGAGGAGTTTTCAGTAACTGTTTATGTCACCATGTTGATGATGTCACCCCCTTTTCTTCTTTTTTAATGTAAGCATTTAGAACTATAAATTTCCCCTCTCTGCATGGCCTTCCCTGCTTCCCATTAGTTTTGGTATGCTGTATTTTCATTTAGTTCAAGATAGTTCCTAGTTTTTCTTCTGATTTCCTCTTTAACCCATTGGTTGTTTAAGAGTATGTTGCTTAATTTCCACATATTTGTGAATTTTCCCTGTTCCCTGTGTTGCTGATTTCAAGGTTCATTCTGTTGTGGTCAGAGAATAAAGATTGTATGTTTTCAATATTTTTTAATTTATTGACACTTCTTTTGTGACACAACATTTGGTCTGTTCTGGAGAATGATACATGTGCACTTGAGAAGAATGTGTATTCTGGTTTCACTGAGTGCAGTGTTCTATATATGTCTGTTAAGTCTAGTTCACTTTGTGTAATATTTAAGTCCTGTACTTCCTTATTGATCTTCTGACTAGATGTTTTATCCATTGTTTTATTGTGGAATATAACAAGAGTCAGTGTCTGGTAATTCCTGAAAAATCTTATTTCCTTTCCTTTGCTTTCTTTCTTTTTTTTAGATTCAGCTGATTTATTTACCTTTAAACTAGTAAAAATCCCTCAAAAGTGATTCTGGGACCTATGAATGCGTAGACACCTGCCAATGACTGCAATTCTAAATCCTGACTCAACATGTTTACAAAATCAGTGTAAGCAGATATCTTAACCATACTTGTTTATAGAAGACTGAACAAAATTCTACATATCTTTTTCAATTCCCCTAAAATTCTGTTAAATCTGCAACTATGTACAATCCAGGTAATTGAAATTAATATTTATTATTCATTAGAGCTGTTTCACAGAAGCAAAAATTAAATGAGGGAAATAAATTTTTAAATGATGTAGGAAAAAGATAAATACAATCAGAGCATCAGAGCAGCAGTCTAAATATATAAAGTATTCAACTATATCTGCACTGTACTCAAAGGAAAAGGATATACCAAGAAAATTCATATTGATCACTCTGGTGATGTGAATAACACCTGCATCTGATGAATATGGTTTGTATTCTGTTCCCAGTACTAAGGATGGTATTTAACTCAGAACTCCATATTGTAAATATACAGCAGCCATTTTGTCCTAATTGAGGAATGTCTTAGTATACAATATTATTTGCTAGAGGATGTTTACACATTAAAATAAAATGCATTATTGATTAAATTAAAGGCTAGCAATGGATAAAAAATCATAAGGCCTGGTACTATGTTAAAAAAAAAGACCACACAATTCTACTTACTAAAGCAGCTAATCTTGCCTGCAAGTTTAGGGTCACAAGCCCATAATGTGTGACAAGAAATGCAATACAATGAAACATGCAAAAATACAATAAAATGAGACAGGAAAAATGTCCAAATTTAGGGAAAAAATCTTTTATAAATACATCAAAATCAAATGTATGTATAAACTGTAGGTCTAGCATTAGTTGTACCATAGAGCAGAGCCAGCACTCTAAATTCAATGCTTCCAAATCTGTGCAGGTAAGTCATGACATCTTTGGTTGATGGGGAATGAAAGGGAGGGCAAGAATTCTGAAACATGGTGTCAACTTTCACTTGGCAGCTGGGCTTCAATGTCCACTCTGCATAAGGGGCATTTCTTATTGGTAATCAACCAGTGGTCAACACACTCTTGATGGAAAAAGTGCATACATGGAAGGTGTGTGTCAGTGACAAATAAAACAAAAAGCAAAAATTAATTTTGGGACAACTGCATGTGGCATTATATTTTTTAACTTTATCAAAAAAGTGAAAAAAACAACTTTTCAAACAAGACAAAACAAAGAATAAGAAAAACAAATAACCTAAAATAACTACGTTGCTTCCAACATGTTCCTACCATACCCCAAGAAAATTAACAAATAATAGTCATTCCTGAGCATTCCCATAAAATTAAGATTGCCCTCCATAACTTATCTGTTCTTATTAGATTATCATTCCCACTTCAGTAGTTGCTGTCTATCTCTAGGTCCCCTACATTCTACAATATAAAACATTTATTTTACATTTTGCACAGAATTCACATTACTGGCAACATACAATATCTCTCTTTTTGTGTCTGGCTTATTTCACTCAGCATTATGCCTTCAAGCTTCATCCATGTTGTCATGTATTTCATGACCTCATTCCTTCTTACTACTACATAGTATTTCATCATGTGTATATACCACATTTTGTTTATCCAGTCATCTGTTGGAGGACATTTGGATTCTTTCCATCTCTTGGCAATTGCAAACAATGCTGCTATGAATGTTGGTGTGGAAATATCTGTTTGTATCACTGCTTTCAGATCTTCTAGATATATACTGAGATGTGAAATTGATGGATTGAAGGGTAACTCAATAACTAGTTTTCTAAGGAACAGTCAGACTGTCTTCCAGAGTGGCTGAACCAGTATACAGTCCCACCAGGAGTGAATAAGAGTTCCAACTTCTCCACATCCTCTCTAGCACTTGTAGTTCCCTGTTTGTTTAATGGCATTCATCTTAATTGGTGTGAGATGATATCTCATTGTGGTCTTAATTTGTGTCTCCCTAACAGCTAGTGAAGATGAATATTTTTTCATGTGTTTCTTAGCCATTTGCATTTCCTCTTCAGAGAAATGTCTTTTCATATCTTTATCCCATTTTATACTTGGGTTGTTTGTACTATTGTCATTGAGTTGTAGGATTCATTCTTTATATATGCAAGATATCAGTCTTTCATCAGATAGATTTGTGCTGGTTTCAATGTATTATGTCCCAAAAACTCCATGGTCTTTGTGTGGTTGGACATATTAGTGTTGATTAATTTGGAACCTTTGGATTAGGTTGTTTCCATGGAGATGTGACCCACCCAACTGTAGGTGATAACTCTGATTAGATAATTTCCATGGAGGAGTGGCATTGCCCATTCAGTGTGGGCCTTGAATAGTTGACTAGAGCTCTATATAAGAGCTCAGACAGGAGATCATGGCTAGCTGCAGCTGAGACACACATTTTGAAGATGGCCATTGGAAACTGATGCTTTGGAGAATGCCATTTTGAAATGCAACCTAGGAGTAAGCAGATGCCAGCCACCTGCCTTCCCAGCTAACAAAGGTTTTCCAGATGCCAATAGCCTTTCTCCAGTGAAGGTACCCTATTGCTGATGCCTTACCTTGGACACTTTATGGCCTTAGACTGTAACTGTGTAACCAAATAAACCCATTTATAAAAATCAATCCATCTCTGATGTTTTGCAAACAGCAGCGTTAACAAACCAGAACAACATGGTTCCCAAATATTTTTTCCCACTGAGTTGGCAGCCTCTTTTTGACAAATTCCTTTGAGGCACAGAAGCTTTTAATTTTGAGGAGTTCCCATTTATATATTTTTTCTTTTGTTGCTTTAGCATTGGGTGTAAGATCTAAGAAGTGACCTCCTAATAGAAGGTCTTGAAGATATTTCCCTACACTACCTTCTAGGAGTTTTATGATACTGTCTCTTATATTGAGGTCTTTGATCCACTTTGAGTTAATTTTTGTGTAGGGTGCCAGGTGGGGGTCATCTTTCATTCTTTTGGATATGGATATCTAGTTCTCCCAGACCTATTTGTTGAAGAGACTGTTATGTCCCCACTTACTTGGTTTGGGGGCTTTATCGAAGCTCGGTCAACCTTAGATCTAGGGGTCTATTTCTGAATTCTCAATTTAACTCCATTGATCAATATGTGTATCTTTGTGCCAATGTCATGCATTTTCACTACTGTGGCTTTATAATAAGCTTCAAAGTCAGGAAATGTAAATCCTCCCACTTTGTTTTTCTCCTTTAGAAAGTTTTTAGCAATTTGAGGCATCTTTCCCTTCTGAATAAATTTGATAATTAGCTATTCCAAGACTGCAAATTAGGTTGTTGGAATTTTCATTGGAATTGCATTGAATCTGTAGAAGAGTTTGGGTAGAATTGCCATCTTAACAACATTTAGCCTTCCTATATATGAACATGGAATATTTTTCCATCTTTTTAGGTCCCCTTCCATTTCTTTTGGTAAAGTTATGTAATTTCCTATGTACAGGTCATTTAGATCCTTGGTTAAGTTTTTTGGTTGCTATTGAGAATGGAATTTTTTCCTTGAGTGTCTCTTCAGTTAGGTAATTTCTAGTGTATAGGAACATTACTGACTTATGTGCATTAATCTTGTATCCTGCTATTTTTCTAAATTTGTTTATTAGATCAAATAGCTGTATCATTGATTTCTCAGGGTTTTCCAAATATAAGGTCATATCACCTGCAAATAATGAAAGTTTTATTCTTCCTTTCCAATTTGGATGCCTTTTATTTCTTTGTCTTGCCAAATGGCTCAGGCTAGAACTTCTAGCAGAATGTTGAATAACGGTGGTGATAGTGGCATCATTGTCTCAGTCCTAATTTTAGAGGGAAGGTTTTCAGTCCCTTGCCATTGATTATTATGCTGGCTGTGGGTTTTTCATATATGCCTTTGATCATATTGAGGAAGTTTCCTTCAATTCCTACCTTTTGAAGTGTTTTGATCAAAAAAAGGATGCTGGATTTTGTTGAATGCTTTTTCAGCATCTATTGAGATGGTCATTTGATTTTTCCCTTTTGATTTGTTAATGTGTTGTATTACATTGATTGATTTTCTTATGTTGAACTGTCCTTGCATGCCTAGAATGAACCCCACTTCATTATGGTTTATGGTTTTTTTAATGTCTTTGGATTTGATTTGCAAGTATTTTGTTGAGAATATTTGCTTCTATATTCATGAGGGAGATTGGCCTATAGTTTTCCTTTCTTGTAGCATCTTTACCTGGTTTTGGTATTAGAGTGATGTCAGCTTCATAAAATGAGTTAGGAAGTACTCTGTTTTCTTCCATTTTTTGAAGTGTTTAAGTAAGATTGGTGTCAGTTCTTTTTGGAAAATTTGGTAGAATTCCTCTCTGAAGCCATCTGACCCTGGGCTTTTCTTTGTGGGAAACCTTTTCAGTGACTGACTGGATCTCTGCTTGTGATTGGTTGTTGAGGTCTCCAATTTCTTCTCTGGTCAGTCTAGGTTGTTTATGTGTTTCCAGGAAATTATCCATTTCCTCTAAATTATCTAGTTTGTTGGCATACAGTTGGTCATAGTATCCTCTTATTTTTTTTTTTTTTTTTTTTTTTTTTTTTAGTTTCTTCAGTATCCACAGTAATGTTGCCTCTCCCATTTATTATTTTGTTTATTTGGGTCTTCTCTCTTTTTGATTTTGTCAATCTAGCTAAGAGCTTGTCAACCTTGTTGATCTTGTCAAGGAACCAACTTTTGGTTTTGTTTATTCTATTATTTTTTTGTTCTCTATGTCATTTATTTCTGCTTTAATCCTTGTTATTTCTTTTCTTCTACTTCCTTTAGGATTAGTTTGCTGTTAATTGTCTAACCTTTTCAGTTGTTCCATTAGTTCTTTGATTTTAGTTCTTTCTTCCTTTTTAATATATGCATTTAGAGCTATAAATTTCCTCCTCAATAATGCCTTCATTGCATCCCATAAGTTTTGATATGTTGTGCTCTCATTTTCATTCATCTCTAGATATTTAGCAATTTCTCTTCCTATTTCTTCTTTAACCCACTGATTGTTTAGGAGTGTGTTGGTTAACCTCCAGATATTTTTGAATGTTCTAGATATTTGATTATTATTGTCTTCTAGTTGTATTCCATTGTGATCAGAGAATGTGCTTTGAATAATTTCAACCTTTTTAAATTTATTGAGGTTTTCTTATGCCCCAGCACATGATCTATCCTGCAGAAAGTTCCATGAGCACTGTAGAAGAATGTGTATGCTGGTAATTTGGGATTTAATACTCTATATGTGTCTAAGTCAAATTCATTTATCACATTGTTTAGGTTTTCAATTTTCTTATGGTCCTCTGGTTGATCTATCTATAGGAGAAAATGATGTATTGATGTCTCCCACAATTACTGTGGAAACGTCTATTGCTTCCTTCAGTTTTGCCAATGTTTGTCTCATGTACTTTGGAGCACCTTGATTGGATGCATAGACATTTATGATTGTTATTTCTTCTCATTGAATTGTCCCTTTTATTAGTATATAGTGTCTTTCTTTGTCTCTTATGACATTCTTGCCTTTAAAGTATATTTTTTCTGAGATTAATATTGTTACGCCTGCTTTCTTTTGGCTGTAGCTTTCATGGAATACTTTTTCCATCCTTTCACTTTCAATTTCTTGTGTCTCTGGGTCTAATATGAGGCTCTTGTAAGCAATATATTGATGGTTCATATTGTTTAATCCATTCTGCCAATCTGTATGTTTTAATAGGGGAGTTTAATCCATTCACATTCAATGTTATTATTGTGAAGGTAGTTCATGAATCCACCATCATATCCTTTGGTTTTTATTTGTCAGATATATTTTTCCCTCTCTCTCTCTTTGTTTCCTTTAATGTACTCTTATTAAAACTCTTTAGTTCTGTGCCCTTCTCAGACCTCTCTCTCCTCTTTTTTTTTTTCTCACCAATAGGGCTCCCTTTAGTATTTCTCATAGGGCATGTCTCTTGTTAGCAAATTCTGTCAGCATTTGTCTATGAAAATTTTAAGCTCTCCCTCAAATTTGAAGGAGAGCTTTGCTGAATATAAAATTCATGGCTGGCAATTTTTCTCCTTCAGAATTTTAAATGTCATACCACTGCCTTCTTGCCTCCATGGTGGCTACTGAATAGTCACTACTTAGTCTTATGTTGTTTCCCTTGCATATGGTGAATTTCTTCTCTCTTGCTGCTTTCAGAACTTGTGCCTTCTCTTCAGCATTTGACAATCTGTTCAGAATATGTCTCAAAATGGGTTTATTTGGGTTTTTTCTATTTGGAATTCATTGGGCATCTATGATTTGCATATTTATGTTGTTTAGAAGGTTTGGGAAGTCTTTCCCTACAATTCCTTTTAATACTCTTCCTAGTTCTTTACCCTTCTCTTCCACTTCTGGTACTCCAATGATTCCTATATTTGTGCACTTCATGTTGTCCATCATTTCCCTGACATCCATTTCTATTTGTTTTCACCATTCATTCTTTTGTGCTTTCACTTTCCAACACACTTTATTCAAGTTCACTTATTCATTCCTCTACTTCTTCAAATCTGGTGTTAGGTGACTCAAGATTCTCTTTAATTTGATTACCAGTTCATTTTATTTCCATAACATACACTATTTTTATTTACTCTTGCAAATTCTTCTTTATGCTCTTCTAGGGTCTTCTCTATGTCCTTTATATCCTGAGCTATGATATACTTCTTTGATTAATTGCTCCATGTTCTGTGTCTCCTCTGGTTTTTTAATTTGGACATTTGTGTTGTCTGTATCTTCTGGTTTCTTCATATGCTTTATAATTTTCTGTTGTTTTTGGCCTCTTGGCATTTGCTTATCTTCAGAGGGTTCTTTGAGGATATGCAGGCTTATTTATACAATTATCTATCATTTGACAGAGCTACAGCTTGTTGGAGTGAAGTTTCCCTGACCTACCCTCAGATGGTGCTCCCGAGCCACCTCTGACCCTCAAGCCAGTTCTCCCAAACTTTATGCATTGAGTGGAGGCCCAAACCATGTGGAGATCCAATCAGTGCACCAATTTTCTGTGTGCAGTGGGTATCAACAACTCTGTGGGTGGGGGCCATGCCCTCTGCAGTTTGGCAGGAAGACAGCTCTAAGACACAGTACTCCCAGCTGTTCCTGGGGCTATGGGTGGAATACCCTGGGGCTCCAGAATGTGTCAAACCCTTCAACTCAGATTCTCCACAGTCCCTTTCTGTCATTGGCCCACATGTCTCTGGGATTGGAGTAAGGCTCCCGGCACTTCCATTTGGCATCCCTGCATCTAGGCTGTGCACACTGCAGGCTACTGCAGGGAGGAGTTATGCCATCACAAGTCAGCTGAATCCTGAATTCCTTCAGGGAAGCCTTCAGCCACTGCACTGCAAAGGGGTTTCTCCCAGCCTGCTGCAAAGATAGCTGCTCATGGCATGGAAACTACCCACTTCCACAATCATCTGCCTGCTGCAGTGACCCAACCCTGGCATTGGGGCTCTTAGCTGCAGGTGTGTGAAGGGTTATCACCCACACACCAAATACTGAAGTGGGTTCCCAGGGCATCAAAGGTACTTCCCACCACACTTGACTGTGGGACTGGCTGCTTGTTCTCTGGTGGCTTTCTGGGTTTTACACTAACCTACCTCCAAACACAGTCTCTTGGTTTCTCCCCACTATGCTTGACTGTGGCTCCAGCTGCTGGTTCCCTGGTGGCTTTCTGGGTCTTAGACTAACCCACCTCTGAACACAGTCTCTTGGTTTCTCCCCACCATGCTCAACTATGACTCCTGCTGCCATTTTGGTGGCTTTCTGGAGCAAACACACGTATCTAAACACAGTCCCTCAGTTTTCCAAGTACACAGTCACTGTGGGTGTAGAAGTCCCTGCCCAGCCTGTGGAACCCTGAAACTGCTATTCAGGAGCACTTTATGTCTTTTATCTAGTGTTCTCATGGATTAAAGTTTTGCTCTGTCTCTCCTAATCTGCCATCTTTGATCCCTCCTATTTCCTTTTCTGAATGCAGTCACCCTCATATATGGCCATAGGTTCCTTTGGGCAAGTCTTAGAGAAAGATTAACAGGAAAAATTTTTGTCAGTATAGCAGAGTTCTTCCTTAAGAGGATCTGACCTCCACTTCATTCAAGGGACTCTGGATTAGTAAACTGGCTCAAGTCTGAGAATTGATTTAGAGGCCATGACTCTCTGTTTTGGTGACTCAAGTGAGATTTATGCTCACTTGATCTAGAACTCCTCAACTTATACTGATCAAGTAAGAATTTAGAATTCCCCTTTATTTCTCTTCTAGGAACATGATGATCAACTAGCCAATATCATAGGTCTCTGTGAGAGAATTCTCTGATTACTGCTTTGAATTCTGCTGTCCATTGTAGTGACCACACTCACCTTGTCTTTGGTGATTAAGAGATGCCATTTTGGCCTGGATCCAATTATTCCCATTCCATTTAAGGATTACAGTTCAGTAGAAGCAGTTCTACTGTAATTTCTTATTTTTTATTTATTTATGGTTTTTAATTTACATTTTATATTTACCAAGCAAAAACACCCTTTCCCCCACCACCCACCCCACTTTCTGTCTCTATGAATGTGCTGTTTCTAGAAATTTCATTCAAGTGACATAAAACAATATTTGTCATTACATGCCTTGCTTATTTCACTCAAGATAATGTTTTCAAGGCTTGTCCATGCAGCAGGATCTCAGAACTTAATTCTTTCTTATGGCTGAATAATACTCCATTGTGTGTAAGTACATATTTTGCTTATGCATTTATTTGACTTTGAGATTGTTTCACCTTTTGGCTATTGTGAATAACACTGCTGTGAATCTTGATGTAAAAGTATAAGTTTGAGCCCCTGTTTTCCCTTTCCTAGGATATACCCCCTAGGAGTGGAATTGCCAGGTCATATGGCAATTCTATATTTAACTCTTTGAGGACTCACTAACATATTGCTTTCCACAGTGGCTGCACCATTTTACATTCCCACCAAAAATGCACTAGAGTTCCAATTTCTCTGTATCCTCTCCAATGCTTATTTCCAGTTTATTATTTTTATTTTTAAAAACTGAATGTATTCAAAGTGTTGAATAATTTCACTGTCCCCTCCAAAATATTTTACATTTAAAAAAAAATCAAAACTGTTTTCTCAGACACTGTACAAGCTGCTTGTAAGGGCCACTGGCCTAACTTGGGGCCTGTGAGACATGGCACTCAGTAGCATACATAAACTATGTTAGTTAATGTTTTATCCACCATCTCTGTGTCCTGGAAAGAATGTGCAGCTGGACTGTGTATGTATAGAGACCAGACCTTATATGTCAAGATTTAATCTATAGCTTACCTCCTTCCTGAGCCCCATTAGATGTTCCATACTCTTTTCCTGCACAACATAATCAATCACTCCTATGTCACAAGACCCTCATTCCCATGCTTATGCTCTCATACCCTTAGGAATGTCTCTGTCTAGAAAGCCCTTAAAACTAGCTTGACTGGGTTAGCCTGATTGCATGGTCAACTTCCTTGCTGAATGCTGTATCTGTCTGTCAAAGAGAAAAGCCATTTGATTTCTGCCTTCCTGTAAGTAAGCCCTGAATAAAGTTCATGTTTCAGAAAATGTTCAGCATCTTTTTAGTCTTTCAACTGGCAAAGCCTGCTTGGGCTGTGACAACTGGTGAGCCAGCCAAGAGACAAAAGGGACCCCTACTTCTGCAGACATGAACCCTGGGAAGGGAGAGACCCCAGTGGGGATACCAGTGTGGCCTGAGACTTCAATGTGGGGAGGAGTAGCTACCCTCCTGGATGAATGGGGCCCATTGAGGGAATATGGAGGTGTGTGCACCTCCCCAGTGGAACTAATAGATATCCTGCAGCAGGCTGCAGGAGGCTTGGGAATTCAGAAAGAGAAAAAGGGCTGCCAGATTGTGGCTGGGTGGGCTGGCCATTGTTAGAGGCTGTATGTACCACTACTGAGGAAGCTTTAGCAGCAAAGGCAGCCTTACACTGCCTGGAGGATGAGCTAAAAATGGAGAGAGAGATGATGCTGGCACAAACCAAGTTAAATAATGCTTTAAATGAAAGATTCAAGCAAGTAGATGAGAATTTGGCTACACTTGCATACCATTATGCCAAAGTGAAAGGACATGTTCCAGTTTGCTAATGCTACTGTTATGCAAAATACCAGAAATGGATTGGCTTTCATAAAGGGGGTTTATTTGGTTACAAAGTTGCAGTCTTAAGGCCATAAAGTGTCCAAGGTTAGGCATCAACAGGGTACCTTCACTGAAGGATGGCCAATGGCATCCAGAAAACCTCTGTTAGCTTGGTGTCCACTTGTTCCCAGCTTGCATTTCAAAATGACATTCTCCAAAATGTTCATGGGGTGTTTTGTCCTCTCTTAGCTGCAGCTGCTCTCCAAAATGTCACTCTCACTTGCTCTGCTCCTTCTGTTTGTCAGCTCATTATATGGCTCCAGTGATTTAATTCAGACACACCCTGAATGGGTGGGGTAACACCTCCATGGAAATTATCCAAAGTCATCACCCAGTTGGGTGGCTCATATCTCCACGGAAACACCCAATCAAAAGATTCCAACCCAATCAACACTAATACATTGCCCCTGCAAGATTGCATCAAAGATAATGTCATTTTGGGGGACATAATACTTCCAAACTTGTACAGGGCACAAGCTGCATAAATTACAGGTTAGACACTTTTTAACTTCATCTGACTGGGACCCCAAGGTGTGGCATCCAGTAGATTTCTCCTCAGAGGAAGAGTCCCAATCAGACTGGGAGGTGAAGGAAGAGCCTAAGCTCACCCATCCTCCGGTCCAATGCAAATTTAAATCAGAGCAGCCTGCAGTTCCTCCTGAGGGAGAGGTGGGTGAAGCAGAACCAGCATCCAGTGAGCCAAAAGTTCCTGTCTCATCACTGGACTTCTCTCCAGCAGAGCTAAGGGATATTGGGAATCAGTATTGGCAAAAGCCTAGTAAGCCACTGGCAAACTGGTTGCTATGGCTATGGGATGATGAGGCAGACAAACTCTGCTCACCAGTTGGGAGGTGAGTAAGCTAGCTACCATTTCTAATCACCCTTCCCTACACAAGCAGTTGTAGTTGCTTGGAACCTGCATGGAAATTCATTGGCTTCTTCAATGGCTAATTAGGCAATGCAAAATAGTGTGGCCACAGGAGAGGGACTTGCCCCACACCCCACTGCAGTGGAATTGTATAGAGGAGCTTCAGAATATATTGTGAGGATTAGGCATGAAGCAGTCAATTTATGCAAAGGAGTCTGCAGGACCAGATAAATTGACTTTCACTCCAGGTTTACGTGGAAGAATTTTACACATGGCCCATAAGCAATGGTATGGAACCTTAATGCCACTCCTTAAGTCTCTAATAGGAAAAACTCTTGTCAAAGCAGCCCAAGAGATTGCAGAGCTGGGGGAAGTGGAGCATCTGCAAAAAAACAAAGCTGGGGTTAGAGTGACTGTGCAAGTTCCCAGAGGGCATGGCGGGCGAAACAGAATGACACAGAAACAAATGTGGACAGATCTCATAGCAGCTGGCAAAGAAATAGAGGAGATTGATGGACAGCCAAATGCTGTGTTAGTTAATCTGTGGAGTAGGTTGCCTAAAGAACAAAGGTTCACTAAGCAGGAAATTAAGACTTCAGAAAAAAAAGGCTGCTTCAGGTTACCAGGTGTGTCATATGTGAACAGAGCCCTCCAACCCACCAGCAGAGGAGGTTTGGGAAGCCCTATTTCCCCTGGATTGGGGGTAGGGCTGAGATCTCCAAATAAGAGCAATTTATGGGGGACATCAGGAAGTCGCAGCCACCATAAAGGAATTAGAGAAAGTGAGCCTTATATTTCCCACCATAGTCCATATAACAGTATGGTTTGGTCAGTGAAAAAAACTGAAAGACTATTGATTATAGGGAATTAAACAAGGTAACTCCTCCTTTGTTTGCAGCTGTGCTGAATATAGCTACCTTGTTGCAGGATATGAGTACTCAAGCCAATTTCATTTCCTGTTAATCCAAGCTAATATCTTATTTGGTATATCTTTAGATCCCTCCAGCCAAGTTGCACCCACCTTCATATGGGAAAGACAACAATGGACTTTGCTGTGCTTCCCCAAGGATACCTTCAAATGTGGAAACCACCAGCAGAGACTGACTACTCTATCAAGTTCTTGGATATTGTCTGGTTGGGTAAAACTAAGGCTATTCTTTCAGCTATTGTTAAAATATGAAGTTGTCCCACACTGCTTACTTCTAAACAATTAATAGCTTTTCTTGGTTTATTAGGCTATTGGAAACTGTTCATACTCTACTTAGTATGAATTTTAAAACTTTTGTACACCTAATTAAAAAGGAAAAATCATAGAAGTCAGACATCCTGCTGCAGGCTCTTTTTGAAAGGTCAAAACGTTCTATCGCACAAGCACAAGATTTAAGAGGGGTAGTCCCTGATGTGCCTTGTGAATTCGATATGGCCAGTACCTACATTGGTTTTGGATGGGGCTTGTGGCAAAGGCAACAGGGTAAATGTGTACCTCTCAGATTTGGGTCACAATTATGGAAAGGAGAACTCTGATATAACCCATTAAAGAAGTAATTGTGTGCTGCCTGTAATGCCCTATTACAAGTAGAGGGGCTAACTCAAAAGTGTCCTGTGACCATATGAATGGCAATACCCATACAGGGGTAGATCTGTGCCACTATAAGCAAGTCCCATTCAGGAAGCACTCAGCTGAGCACATTGATAAAATGGAAGGTTTACCTCTTGCAGCACAGTGTTTTCAACAACAGCCCTCTAAGTGCAGAAATGCATGAAATTCTGGGACCCATCTCTTATATAGAAGAATAGTTTTTCCCACTACCTACTGGCCCTCCCAAGGTAGCTCGTCCTCCAATACCCACCACTGATGGACAAGGGAGTATACCTGACTCAACTTGGTATACTGGCTGGCCAGCACATGGACAACCAGCCACCTGGATGGTGGTGGCCATCCAGCCCAGCACTGACACCATCTGGTGGGAGATGGGAACTCTGCAAAGCAGTCAATGGGCTGAGCTGCAAGCTGTGTGGATAGTAATTGTTCACAAACTGGGAGAAGATGCTTTAACTGTTTGCACAGATAATTGGGCTGTTTACCAAGGCCTAACACTATGTACGGCTACATGGAAGCAAGAACAATGGACAGTGGTCAGTCACCCCCTGTGGGGGAAGAAAATGTGTGGAAAGACATCTGGACTGCTTGCCAGAAACATCAGGTAACAATTTTCCATGTATCAGCCCGCAGTGCTAATTCCCTGCCAGGTAATGGAAGCAGATGCTTTGGCAAAGATCTGCAGCTTGACACCAACAACTCATGAAGTTGCTGAATGGTTGCACTGGAAGACTGGGCACATCAGTTGGAACCAGATCCCCATTACCCAGTGGCAAGTAGACTACATTGGGCTGCTCCCTCTGTCTGAGAGTGCAAGGTATGTATTCCTTCACTGCCATGGACACAGCCATGGGACTTTTGTTGGCTTTTCCTGTAGGGAAGGCCAACCAACAGGCCACCATATGTAGTCTAGAAAAATTAAGTGCCTTCCTTGGGGTCCCCACACATGTTAACAATAACAGAGAGACCCCATTTACCAGACAGCTAACCCAGATTTGGGCCCTCAAACATGATGTTCTATGGACTTTTCACCTGTCTTTTAACCCCACCATAACAGGATTAATAGAAAAAATGAGCAGCCATTTAAAGGAGCATTGAAAGGATGATAAAAGCTCCTTACAGCAATGGACTCAGTGACTATATCCAGCTTTGATCGACATCAACTCCAGGCCTAGGATGGCAGCTCCTGCCCCTATCTACATGGTAATTGCTGGGCCCATGCAGGCCTTATGAATTCAGATAAAGGGGCCAGCTGCCTTCAAGCTGCAATGAAGCAATGACAATAACTTACTCTTGCCTGTGCCACAAACACTAGAAATTGGGAAGAATAAGGTTAATTGGCTGTGGTCCTGGCCTATGCAGCCTCATTGGCTGGGTATTTTAAACCCATGGGGGTTGGGGTTGCCCAAAAGTTGAATATTTGACTGCAGTTTATCCAAAAAATGCCTAAAGTTATATATATATATATTGTTAACCCTGGGCCCCCTGTATCCCGGGAAACTGTATGTATTACTTTGTGGACACTCATTATGCCTAAATTAATGTTGGATCTGACCCCTAAAGGTTTCACACAACCTGATAATTCAAAAAAATGTGACACAGGCTCTAAATCACATGCAAAATCATGTACAAAGTATTGACTAGTTATCTGATAATCCTTTATCTAGATGGTGGAATTCACTAACTTGGCCATGGCACCATTTACTAGTAGGCCTTTTATCTCTCCGTACTGGAATAGTGGTGTTGTGTTGCTAAGTGTATTGTGGATTATGGATGCAATGCCTGTCCTATGGTCAATGCAAGCTGCTGCATGAAGGTGGAATGTAAGGACCACTGGCCTAACTTGGGGCCTGTGAGACTTGGCAATCAGCAGCCTGCATGACCTAGGTCAGTTAAGATTTAATCCACCATCTATGTGTCCTGGAAAGAATGTGTAGCTGGACTGTGTATGTATAGAAACCAGACCTTATATGTCAAGAGTTAATCTATAGCTTACCTCCTTCCTGAGCCCATGTAGATGTTCTCTACTTCCTTCCTGCACAACATAATTGATCACTCATATGTCACAAGACCCCTGTTCCTGCACCCATGCTCTCATACCCTTAAGAATGTGTCTAGAAAGCCTTTAAATCTAGCTTGACCAGTTAGCCTGATTATGTGGTTAACTTCCCTGCTGAATGCTGTACCCACCCAATGAAGAGAAAATCTGATTTCTGCCTCCCTGTAAGTAAGCCCTGAATAAAATTCATGTTTCAGAAAATGTTTGGCATCTTCTTTGGTCTTTCAACTGGCAAAGCCCCATTGGACCATGACACTGTTGCTTCCCTTTCTCAGGACCAGCCCCTGGCCTTCCAATTCTCTTCCTCCCTTCACCATTTCTCAATATTGCTATAAGTTCATTTATAAAGCTCTGTGTTCCCTTCTCCCCTCACACCATGCCCTGCTGGGAGTGTCTCCCTTCTGGGTTCTGGACCCTTGAGGTGGGTGAAGAAGGCTGGATGGTGCTATAAGCAAGCAATGTCTGAGGGGCAGGAGAATGCTTTGTGCTCCTGGGAGACTGGTTGGTTGGCTTTTTTCTCCATCACATGGAGGATCCTTGTCCTTTTCACCCCACAAACACCAATTCAAAGCCAAATGTCTGGCTTGGTGTTGTCCATGGCTGAGTAGCCCTGCCTCTTCTCCACTTCCCCAGGCCTGGAGCCATGACAGCTCATGACTGTACCATGTCTGCCTGTGGATTGTTAGGAATAGGAAGAGTGGCACATGACTAGGGTGGGGCTTGATGGAGGCCCAGTTATTCAGAGTGTGGACACAAAATGCCCAGGAGAGGAAGTTTTGTTTTTCATCAGCTCTGTTCCTTGTCCTTCAGTGCTGTCTTCTTCATCTCCATCACATTCTTGCCCAGCCACAACTGGCCCACATCACCCTTCTCCAGTGTCAGCACCAAGCCAGGTTCTGTGCTGTGGGACCTGTGAGAGACCTTCACTTTCTTGCTTATGGGGATGGCATCTTGTGGGGTGACCTTTTCTTAGCTATGTGCTTAGGTGGCGTTTTCTTGTCATCAGTGCAGATGGACCACAAGGAACTCCATGGCTCTCCAGCCAAGCCATGAACTACCCCAGAGCATGTGCTCTCTCCAGTTTATTTTTTAAATATTTATCCTTTTTGCAGTATCTCATTGTGGTTTTGCTTTGCATTTCCCCAATGGCTAATTATGTCATGCATCATTTCATATGCTTATTGGCCATTTGTATATCCTCTATGGACATGAACTCAAATTTTTTGCCATTTTTAATTGGGTTGTTTTCTTTTTGGTTGCTGCACAGTAAAAGTTCTTTTATGTTCTGGATATTAACAGCTTATCTTATGTATGGTTTGCAAATATTTGCTACAATTGTGTAGATTGACTTTTCATTTTCTTGATTATGTTCTTTCATGCACAAAGGTTTTTTATTTTGATGAAGTCAAATTTATCTATTGTTTCTTTTGTTTTTTGTGCTTTTGCTGTCATATCTAAGAATTCATTGTCAAATTCCAGGTCATAAAGATTTGCCCCTGTGTCATCTTCTAAGAATTTTATGGATTTACCTCTTACACTTAGGTCTTTAATCCAATTTATTTTATTTTATTATTTTATTTTATTTTATTTTAGAAGTAGATTTACAGAAAAATCATGCATAAAATACACACATACAGAGTTGTACATAAAATACAGAGTGCCCATAAATCACCCTATTATCAACACCTTGCATTAGTGTTGTATCTTTGTTACAATTCATGAAATAACTTTTATAACTCTATTAACTATAGTCCATCATTTACAATAGCGTTAACAGTTTGCATTGCACAGTTCTATTTTTTTTATTTTTATTCTAGATACAAACTAAAATTTCCCCTTTCAACCACATTCACATGTATAATTCAGTGCTGTTAATTACATTTACAATGTTGTACTACCATCACCACCATCCATTACCAAAACTTTACAATCAATCCAAATAGAAATGGTGCACTTTAAGCTTTCCCTACCATAAACACAGCCCCTGGTAACTATATTCTAGATTCTGACTCTGTGAGATTGCTTAATCTAATTATTTCATAACAGTGAAATCATTCAATATTTGTCTTTTTGTGTTGGCTTGTTTCACGCAACATGATGTCTTCAAGTTTCATCCATGTTATTGCATTTATCAGCACTTCATTCCTTTTTATGGCTGAATGATATTCCATTGTATGTATAAACCACATTTTATTTATCCATACATTGATTGATGGACACTTGGGTTGCTTCCATCTTTTGTCAATTGTGAATAATACCACCATGAACATTGATGTGCAAATATCTGTTTGCCATGAACATTGATATACAAATACCTGCAAAATCTATATGCTTTCAAATCTTTTGGGTATATACCCAGAAGTGTGAAAGACCCTGTCTTCCACAGTGTCTGCACCATTTTACATTCCCACCAACAATGAATGAGCATTCTTAAATTTCCACATCCTCTCCAACTCCTGTAATTTTTTGTTTTTATTAATAGTAGTCATTCTAGTGGGTGTGAAATGGTATCTGTGGTTTTGATTTGTATTTCACTAATATCTACTAATGTTGAGCATCTCTTCAAGTGCTGTTTGGCTATTTGTATATCCTCTTTGGAGAGGTGTCTATTCAAGTCTTTTTTCAATTTGTAAATGGATTGTTTGTCTTTTTATTGTTGAGTTGTAAGATATATATATATATATAACCATTTTCAGATATGTGGTTTACAAACATTTTCTTCCATTGAGTAGGTTGTATTTTCACTTTCATGATAAAGTCCTTTGATGCACAAAAGTTTTTTTTAATTTTGATGAGGTCTTATTTACCTATTTTTTCTTTTGTTTCTTGCACTTTGGGTGTACAGTCAAATGGAAAAGCTAATCCTCAAATCATTGACTAACACAAGAAATCATTGACTAACACAAGATCCTGAAGATGATTCTCTACGTTTTCTTCTAGGAGTTTTATAATAGTCCTGGTTCTTATATTTTAGTCTTTAATCCATTTTGAGTTATTTTGTATATGGGTAAAACTTCATTCTTTTGTATGTGGATATCCTGTTTTCCCAACACTATCTGTTGAAGAAACTCTTTACCAATTGTATGTACTTGCCACTCTTGTCAAAAATCAATTGATCATAGGTGTTTTGGTCTTCCTGGACTTTAAATTCTATTCCATTGGTCTATTTTTCTATCCTTAAGGAGGTACCACATTGTTTTGATTACTGTAACTTTCTAGTAAATTTTGAATTCAGAAAGTATGAGTCCTCCAACTTTGTTCTTTTTCAAAATTGTTTTGGCTATTCAGGGTCCTGTGGAGCTCCATATGAATTTGAGGATTAGCTTTTCCATTTTGGCAAAAGAGGCTGCTGGGATTTTGATAAGCATTGCATTGAATTTGTAGATCACTTTGGAGAGCATTAACATCTAAATAATAATGTCTTCCTATCCATGAATATGGAATGTTTTGTCACTTATTTATGTTTCTTTAATTTCTTTTTACAATGTTTGTAGTTTTGCATCCTCTACATCTGTGCCAGTTTGAAACTGTTGTGGACCCCAGAAGAGCCATGATCTTTTAACCCAATCTTGTTGGGTGGAACATTTTGATTGAGTGTTTCCATGGGGATGTGACTCACCCAATTGTAGGTGAAACATTTGATTGGGTTATTTCCATGGAGGTGTGGGCCCTGCCCATCCAAGGTGGGTCTTGACTGGTTCACTGGAGTAGTTAAGAGAGCTCAGGAGCAAACAGAGTTGCTGATACTTGGAGATACAGACAGAAGGACATTTGGAGATGCTAAGCTAAGAGATGAAGCCCCAAGTTGGCCTCACAGAAGTTAAGAGTGGAACCCCATATACTTAGAGAGAAACACCCTGGGAGAAAGAAGCAAGGATGCACAGGATCTGAGAGAGAGGTGCTAAGACAGAGGCCCAGAGACATTTTGGAGAAAGCCATTTTGAAACACAGCCTAGGAGCAAAAGAACAGTAGATGCTAGCCATGTGTTTTCCCAGCTGACAGATGTGTTCCAGATACCATTAGCCATTCTTCAGTGAAGGTATCCTCTTGTTGATGCCTTAGTATGAACACATTTATGGCCTTAGAACTGTGAATTTGTAACTTAGTAAATCCCCTTTATAAAAGCCAATCCATTTCTGGTATTTTGTATAATGGCAGCTTTAGCAAACCAGAACAATATCCTTAGGTAAATTTAGTCATAGATATTTTATTCTTTTAGATGTTACTTTAAGTGGAATTGTTTTCTTAGTTTCCTCTTCAGCTTTTAATTGCTAGTGTATAGAAACACTATTGATTTTTTCATGTTGATGATGTACCCTGCCATTTTGCTGAATTCATTTATTAGCTCCAGTAGTTTTCTTTTGGATTCCTTTGAATTTGCTGTATATAAGATGATGTCATCTGGAAATAAAGATAGTTTTACTTTTTCCTTTCCAACTTGGGTTTCTTTTTCTTGCCTACTATCTCTGGATGGAACTTCTCATACAATATTGAACAAAAGTGGATAGTGCAGGCATTCTTGCATTTTCCTGATCTTAGGAGGAAATATTTCAAACTTCCAACTTTGAATATGATGTTAGCTGTGGGTTTTCCATAAATGGCCTTCATCATTTCAGAAAATTCCCTCTATTCTCACTTTTCTCAGTATTTTGATCAAGAAATGATGCTTCAATTTGTCAAAGGCCTTTTATGCATCATTGAGATAATCATGTATTTTTTTTCCATTTATTATATCTGTGATACATTGTGTTGATTGATTTTCTTATGTCGAATCACCCTTTAATTCCTGGGATTAATCCATTTGGTCACAGTAAACAATCTCTTTAATTTACTGCTGGATTCTGTTTGCTAGTATTTTGCCAAGGATTTTGGGAGAAAACCATCTGTAATTTTCTTTTCTTGTGATTCCTTTATCAGACTAGGTATCAAGTTAATTCTAGCCTCATAATGAATTGGGAAGTATTCACTTTTCTTTGATTGTTTAGGAGAGTTTGAGAAGTATTTGGTAGTAATTCTTGGTTAAATGTTTGGTAGAATTAACCAGCGAAACCACCTGATCCTGGAATTTGCTTTAGTATGAAATTACAGATTATTGATTCAATCTCTGCATTTTTATATGTTTGTTGAGGATTTTTGGTCCTTCTTGAGTTGGTTCTATTGATTTTTGTGTTTCTAGGAAATTTTTCATTACATCTAGATTATCTAATTTGTTGCTGTACACTTGTTCATTGTAGTATCTTATAATCCTTTTTATTTTTGGTAAGTACAGTAGTGTTGTCACCATTTTCATTTCTGATTTTAATTATTTGCATCTTTTTTTTTCTTTGTCATTCTAACAGAGGGTTTGTCAGTTTTATTGATTTTTGTCAAAGAAACAATTTTGAGTTTGGTTTATTCTCTCAATTGTTTTTCTATTCTCTATTTCATTAAACTCCACTCTAAGGCTAATTATTTCCTTCCTTCTGCTTATTTTGGGTTTCCTTTTATCCTCTTTCTGTAGTTCCTCAAGATGTGAAGTTAGGTTTTTGATTTCAGATCTTTCTTCAATTCTATTATAAGTGTTCAGAGCTATAAATTTCCCTTTGAGCACGGTTTTGTCTGTGTCCCATATATTTTAGTATTTTGTGTTTTCATTTCCTTTCATTGGCAAGTATTTTCTAATTCCTCTTGTGATATTTTCCTGACTCATTTGTTGATGGAGTATGTTGCTTAATCTCCACATATTTGTAAATTTCCCAATTTTCCTTCCCTTATTTATTTCTATCTTCATTCCATTATGGTCTGAAAATTACTATGTATGGTTTCAGTAGTTTTAATTTATTGAGAATTATCTTCTACCATAGCATATGATCTATCTTGGAGAATTATATATGTGCACTTCAAAAGAATGTGTATTTTGCACTTGTTGGGAAAAGTGTTGTATATATGTCTGTTAGATCTCCTTGGTTTATAATTGCTCAAGTCCTCTATTTCCTGGTTGATCTTCTGTCTAGATGTTGCATCCAGTATTAAAAGTAGTATATTGAAACCTCCATTAATGTAGAACTGTCTAGCCTTCCAGTTCTGTCAATGTTTACTTCATATATTTCCGGGCCCAGTTGTTAGGTGCATATATGTTTATAATTGTCAGATCTTCTTTTTGAATTGCCCCCTTTATCAAAACATAATATCTTCTTTGTTTCTTGTAATTCTTTAAGTTTTTGAATTAAATTCTATTTTGTCTGTTGTTAGTATAGCCATCCCAGCTCTATTTTGGTTACCATTTGCAATGGAATAATTTTCCATCCTTTCTCTTTCAACCTACTTGTGTCTTTGGATATAAGATGAGCATAAAGTTGGATCAGCTTCTTTATCCATTCTACCAATCTCTGCATTCTGATTGGAGAGTTTAATCCCTTTAAATTCTGAGTAATTACTGATAATTGCTTCATCCCTTTTGATTTTTTATATACAACAATAGATAATTTTTTTATTTATTGAGATTGTTCACATACCATACAATTGTCAAAAGATCCAAAGTGTACAATCAATCAAATGCTCCCAGTACCATCATACAGCTGTGCATCCATCACCACAATTAATTTTTTTTCAGTTTTTAGAACATTTTCATTACTCCAGGAAAGAAATACAGACAAAAAAGGAAACTCAAATCCTCCCATACCCCTAACTACCCCTACTCGATTGTTGACTCATAGTATTGGTATAGTACATTTGTTACTGTTGATGAAAGAATATTAAAATACTACTAACTGTAGTTAGTTTGCAATAGGTATATTTTTCCCTATATGCCCCTCTATTATTTTTTTAAAGTTTCAGAATAGTATTTAATTTTCAGATACTTATAATCATCTTATTTGATATCACAAATTAGTGGCCATCTTATAAATTTTACAGATGAGGATATTGTTACACTATTCTCATCATACATAGATTGCAGAATAAATTTGAATACAGATCAATACTTCCCCTTCTTCCTCCTTTGTATATTTACAAACATGCCTACACATAACCCTTGATATTCAAATTATTTTTATCTGAACCAAGGAACTAAATGCATTGAGATAATTTTGTTTTGTTTATAGGAATTCTCACTGTAAATTATACAAGCTTAGGGATCAGAGACTAAATAGATTTTTTTTGCCAAACCCTCTATCTGAACTCAGAAGCTAAAATGGTTCATAATTTTCCATTAACTTTGCAATAAATAGCAAATCTTGGGTCCACAATTAATGTTCTTTTGTTTCAGTGCATGAAATAGAAATTAATATTTGCCACTTAAATTTAGTGGTTCAATGACTACAACTCCATATATAAATAAACATTTTCACCAACACTGCTCTGTATATGCCTTTGCTCTATATATCCCATGCCTATCTCCAGACAATGGCATCTCATCTACACCAACCAATAAAGCATAATTGAGAATACACATTTTTCAATGCTCTCAAAAATTGTAAGAGTATTCCTTTGAATTTTCAAAAGAAGTCTATATTTTCAGACTTGAATTTAATAGCTTTAACTATTCTTAGTCTAATTCCTGTTTTATCAATTAGGACACTAAGAGTCATCTTACAAGTTAAGTGAGATGACCACATTTACAATCAGCAAGTCAGAAAAGTGAGGCAAGTATCTTCATCTTCTGACTTCTAGTGTTTCAGAAAGAATGCCATACATAAACATGAATTATCCATTTGAAATAGAGTGAAAGAAATGGTAGCATAGAATAGGATGTGAAACCAAGTATGTTTTCTCCTTCATAATGTCACCATTCTGCAATGTCTGTTTATTCCTCTCTGAAATACAGAATTAAAAATAATTTAATATAGGGTTGTGTCTTATGATGACTATGATGATAAAGCCAAACTTATATTCACTGGTCACTATATGGCTTAAAAAAATGCACCTTCATCTAATATTATGGAACCTTTCTCCATCTCTCTCTCTCCTTTCTTTGTTTCTCTGTTGGTAGGGCTCCCTTTAGTATCTCAAGTAGGGCAGGTCTTTTATTAGCAAAATCTCTCAGCATTTGTTTGTCTATGAAAAATTTAAGCTCTCCCTGAAATTTGAAGGAGAGCTTTGCTGAATAAAGAATTCTTGGTTGGAAATTTTTCTTTCTCAGAATTTTAAATATGTCATGCCACTGCCTTCTCGCCTCCATGGTGGCTGCAGAGTAGTCACTACTTAGTCTTATGTTTTTTCCTTTGTATGTAGTGAATTGCTTTTCTCTTGCTGCTTTCAGAACTTGCTCCTTCTCTTCAGTATTTGACAGTCTGATCAGAATATGTCTCAGAGTGGGTTCATTTGGATTTATTCTATTTGGAGTTTGCTGGGAATTTATGCTTTGTGCATCTATGTTGTGTGGAAGGTTTGGGAAATTTTCCCCAACAATTTCTTTGAAAACTCTTCCTAGACCTTTACCCTTCTCTTCCCCTTCTGGGACACCAATGAGTCTTATATTTGGATGTTTTATCTATCATATCCCTGAGGTCCATTTTGATTTTTTCTATTTTTTCCCCATTCTTTCTTTTGTTCTTTCATTTTCCATTTTGTCATATTCCAGGTTGCTGATTCATTGTTCAGCTTCCTCTAGTCTTGTACTATGAGTATCCAGAATCTTTTTCATTTGACTGACAGTTTCTTTTATTTCCATAAGATCATCCATTTTTTTATTTACTCTAGAAATTTCTTCTTTATGCTCTTCTAGGCTCTTCTTCATGTCCTTTATATCCTGTGCCATGCTCTCATTGTTTGCCTTTAGTTCTTTGATTAATTACTCCAAGTACTGTGTCTCCTCTGATCTTTTGATTTGGGTGTTTGGGTCTGGGTTATCCATGTCATCTGGTTTTTTCATATGCTTTAAAATTTTCTGTTGTTTTTGGCCTCTTGGTATTTGCTTAACTTGATAGGGTTCTTTTCAGATATGTATGCTAATTCAGAGACTTCTCTCTAATTTGTCAAATCTACAGCTTGGTGGCATACACTTTCTCTAACTACCCAGCAGGTGGCATCTGCAAGCCACCTATTCCCCTCAAGCCAGTTCTCCCCAACTTTGTCTTTGTGGTATGTGGGGGTCTGAATCTTGTGGGGTCCAATTGGTGCACCAGTTTTGGTTGTGTACTTGGTGCTGTCCACCTTGAATATTGGGGGTGTGTCTGAGCAGTTAGAGAGTGAGGGTGGCTTTAACAATCAAACCTCCCACATGTTCCTGGAGATTTATGGCTGTTCCAAGAGTGTCAACCTTCAGTTCAGTCTCACTACAGCTTGTCTCTGCCACTGACCCACAAGTCCTTGGTATTGGTGTATGGTCCCTGGGATTTTTTAGTGTGTCCTTCTTCCAAGCCATGCCCTTCTAGAGCCTCTGCTGAGGGAAGGCTGTGCTACATCACAAGTGTGCACCATCCCTCAAGGGAAGTTCTGGGACACCAGGCCATGTAGGGGTGTTCCCAGCCTGCTGAAAGGATGGCTGAATGGGGCATGCCAATCTACCCCCTTTCACACCACTCTGCTCCCTCAGCTCTGGGACAACCAGCTGTGGGTGTGCAAAAGGCCACTGTCCATGCCAGACACTGTAGCATGTGTGTGCATTGCTGGAAACAGTTCCCATTGCACTGGGTTTCCTGGCACAGCTCTGGACTGTGGCACCAGCACTGGGCAGAAGCGTTCCCAGCCCCCAAGAAGATGGCTGCAAGGGGCATGGTTTCTCTCCCCTTTTGGCTACCCCCTGCCTACCTCACTCCAAGAAAATTAGCAGGAGGTGTGTGAAAGGCTATTGTCCATGCCAGATACTGAGGTGTACCCACAGGTTGTGGAGACACCATTCCTGCCACACTTCCCTGTACAGTCCCCACTGCCATATCCACAGCCGTTTTTGGGTTTTTAAAAAAGAACTAGTCTGACTCCAAATGCCAACCCATGGCTTCCTCACACCACAGCATGGCTACCAGACATTCAGCAGGCCCACTCACTCACCCTGGAATGCAGACTCCTGGCCTCACCAATTGCATGGTCCCTGCAGATCCAGTGGACCTTGTCCAGCTGGTGCATTGCTGGAACTGGTGTCCTGGGTGACCCTCTGGCTTTTATCTAGTATTTGTCACAGAGGTGTTTTTTTTTCCTTATCTCTTCTAACTGCCATCTTCTGGAGACCTGGATCCACAGTTTTTACTTACAGATTTTATGCTGTGATCTCAAGCATTCCTCCCAATTCAGGTTGTTGTATGATGAGTGGATAGTCTCGTTTGTCCCCCTGCAGTTATTCTGGCTTATTTACTAGTTGTTTCTGGTTTTTTCAGTTGTTCCAGGGGGACTGATTGGCTTCCACTCCTCTCTATGCCACCATCTTAGATCTGTCTTGATTATTTTTTGTATGTCATTTTTTGTTCCTCCAACTGTCTTCCTTTTCTTTGGATGATATTTGTAATGAGCCATTTTGAACCACATCTCATTTTCTTTTGTGTAGATTTTTTAAGATATTTTCTTTATAGTTAACATGGGTATTTCATTTAGCATCCCAAATCCATTGCAATTTAGTTTGTATTGATACCAATTTAACTTCAATAGTCTACATGAACTCTGTTCCTATATCATTTTGCCCCTCCCCATTATGTTGTTCCTATCACAAATTACATCTTTATGCATTTTGTGCCCAGCAACAAGATTTTTTATTGTTTTTATGCATTTGAATTTTAAGCCATGTGTGAAGTAAAAGACAGCATTACAAATAAAAAGTGCAATAATTTTGGATTTATATTTATCCATGCCAAAGTTCTTTATTTCTTCATACAGCTTCCAGTTACTATCTAGTATCATCACCTTTCAACTTGAATGACTCTCTTTAGTACTTCTTGTAAGTCAAGTCTAGTGGTAATACACTCTCACAGCTTTGGTTATCCAGAAATGTCTTAATTTATCCCTCATTGTGTAAAGACAGTTTTTCTGCATATATTATTATTCATTGACAATTTTCTTCTCTCAGCACTTTAAATATATCATCCCACTGCCCTCTAGCCTCTACAATTTCTAATAAGAAGTCAGATGTTAGTTCTCTTTTTCCCATGACTGGGCCAAACTTTCCTGCCTCCTTGTATGCTTGTATTTGATTGAGAACTGAACATTCTAAGTATTATGTTGTGGTCATTCTGAAAATGTAGTTCTCACACTCCTAAGTCTGTTTGACCAATTAAAAGATTTAAAAAAAAAAACAGAAAATAGAAACTGACAGAGATAGAGAAGAAGAAAAAAATACTCAAAAACAGAAAAAATACCCACCAAAAAAAAAGGTTCACAGCCTCACCAAGTCTCTCAGTAATTGCCAGTGGGTAGGCAGACACTGTTGTTATCAAGACCAAAATCAAAGCCAGCATCAATGCTGGTCTTTCAGAGAGCTGCCAGACCAAAAAACACAAAAAAAGAGAAAGAAATAAAGCCAACCAAGAAAAAGTGCACTGACTGTTTATGTCCTTGGTACATGTTGATAATAAGGCCAGTAGCTGCTACTGCTGAGAGGGCCAAAACTGTGTCTAGCCTCTGCATTGGGCTCTCAAGGATGCACCAGACCAAGAAACACTTACATACAAAAGAAAAAAGCAACCAGAGAAAGGTGCAATGACATTTTATACCTAGATGGATGCTGATGTGATGCTGGAAGTCACTGGTGATCAGAGAGCTGAAACTGAGGCAGTCACTTCTTTTTGGTGACTATTTTGTCTGTTCAGTAGTAATTTTTTCTCTCTCTCTATCTCTGTCAATCTTTCTTTGCTCAGGATCCCCAGAATGACTTTGACTTCCAGTCCCAATTTTTGGACAACTAGGTTTCCTCTGCCAACCCTGGCTCCAGCCAGTCGCTCCAGAAATCTGGACCATGTTGCCACAGTGCAGCTGCAAGACTGAGTCATGGGGATTGGTCACTGGCTCAGACTAGCTTTCACTTTAAAAACTAATCTGGAAGCCTCTCTCTTTGTCTTCCACTCCCATGTTTGTACTAAATGTCTAATCTCATTTCAGGGTTACCACCTATTTAATTCCAGTCCCTTTTTCAGGCACATTCATTTTTCTGGTGGAGAGAGCGATCTGTAAAACTTCTTAACCCTGCCATTTTTTATTTGCACTCTACTCACTGGAATTTATGACTTAAAAAGAAGAACCACAGAGGTCATCAAGGATGCTGGGACTCCCCACATGAATTTATTTTTCACAATCCTGTGAAAGTTGTGTCTTCTTGACCCTCACAGTATGGGTGAGTTGATCTTACATGAAAAGTCCACTGTAAGATTCTAATATCCAAAGTGATGTCATCAACATAATGACATAAATAACTACTGAGAACCTCTCCTCAAAGATTCATTGAATAAAAGGACAATTCTCACTTGTTCAGAACTTGGGAGGAAAGTTTAGACTGGAGAGGGATCCCACAAATGCTGAATCAAAGAAAGAGAAAAATATCTGGTTGGAAACTTCCACCTCAGATTGGCCAGTCCTCTTCCTTCCCCCCAGTTGGTCCCATGCAGCTCAGTCCATCCCACCTCCCAACAGGGTCACAGACTATAAAATCTCCCACAGCAGTGAGACAGATTGCAGCAATATCCAGACACAGAGAACCAAGCCCACAGGGACCCACAGCAGGACTTAAGCCACTGGGGAGGGTGGAATATAAAGAGCAACAGGGAGGAGTTTCCAAAATGGAGGCTTAGAGGGTGAACAGCAGAATATTTTCCCCAAAGCAGCAAGTAGCCAGGCAGAAGTTGTTTTGGGACCCAGAGGAAAGGAGAGGACATTTCAAGACCCAGGTCAGTGAGGGACTAAGAGTCCGAAAAAAATGTGGATAGAGAATGTATTTCCAGCTGTAGTTCCTGGTGCCCATCCCCTACCCTTGAGGGAAATAGCAGCAGGTGGCCCAAACTTTGCCTGGGGCATGGCTGCAGCCTGAATCAGCTGGGTGAATTCTCCATCACAAGTACAAAGAGGAATACAGCCCCATGTTAAGTCAGACTTTGGCCAGTGAACTGAGGACACAGGAGCCCTGCAGATACAACCCCACCCAGTCAGACATTGCCCAGCTCCAGGAGGTAAACAGCTTTGGGGGACAATTCAGTCACTGAAGAGTACCATTTGCTGGGTAGGCTGGAAAGTGCAGGTGAAAACTGCAGGACTTTTTAGAGCCTCTCCAGACCCTATCCCAGGCCCATAGGAATTGGTTTACACCCCCTGTATGAGTACCCAGCCCTGTTTGGGCTGAGAAATACTGATGACTCAACTGGCAAAACAGTGCCCTAATACAAATGCAGGAATTAACTAAATCCAAGACAAGAGAGAGAAACTGACCTTGGGAATAGACTCATTAGGATAATCAGAAGACCAGATATCAGCAAAAATCACAAGGCATTCTAAAACTCAAGAAGAAATGGCCCAAAGGAACAATTGAAAAGCCAGAGGAGACCCAGAATCTGGAACAACTAATCAAAGATGTGCAAACAAATATCCTGAATCAATTCAAAGAAATAAAGGAAAATATTTAAAAAGAAATAAAGGATATTAAGAAAACACTAGAAGATCATAAAGAAGAATTTTAAAGAACACATAAAAAAATAAGAGACATTATGGAAATAAAAGACACTATAGATAAAATAAAAAATACACTGGAGACACACAGCAGCAGATTTGAAGAGGCAGAAGAAAGAATCAGTGAACTAGAAGACAGATCAACTGAATTCAAATAAACAAAAGAACAAAATGAAAAAAAATGGAAAAATTTAAGCAAGGTCTCAGGGAATTGATTGACATCACAAAGAACACAAACATATGCATTATGGTTATCCTAGAAGGAAAAGAGAAAGGAAAAGGCCCAGGAAGAATATTAGAAATAATGGCTGAAAATTTCCCAGCCCTTATAAATGACATAAACATGCAAATCCAAGAGGCCCAATGTACGCCAAACAGAATAGATCCAAATAAACCCACTCCAAAACACATATTAATCAGACTGTCAAATGCCAAAAAGAAGGAGAAAATTCTGAAAGCAGCAAGAAGAAAAGTGATTCACCACATACAAGGGAAGCCAAATAAGACTAAGTGCTGATTTCTCATCAGACACCATAGAGGTGAGAAGACAGTGGTATGATATATTAAAGACACTGAAAGAGAAAAATTGCCAGTGAAGAATTCCCTGTCCAGCAAAGCTGTCCTTTAAAAATGAGGGAGAGTTTAAAATATTCACAGATAAACAGAAGTTGAGAGAGTTCATTAATAAGAGACTGGCCCTATGAGAACTACTAAAAGGAGTGCTGCTGGCTGAAAAGACAATGTAGCAGAAAGAGGTCTGGAGAATGCACATAATTGAAGAATATTAGTAAGAGTATCTTAAAAGTTAAAAAGAGAGAAAAATAGATCTGACAAATAAAAACCAAATGATAAGATGGTTGAATTAAGAACTGCCTTTTCAGTAATAACTTTGAATGTTAATGGATTAAACTCCCCAATCAAAAGACAGATTGGCAGGATGGATTAAAAACACATGATCCATCTATATGCTGTTTATAAGTGACTCATCTTAGACCCAAAAATACAAATAGGTTGAGAGTGAAAGGATGGGAAAAAATCTTCTATATGATTAGTAACCAAAAAAAGAAAAAAAGGAAAGAAAAGCTCAAGTAGCCATACTAACATCAGACAAAATAAATAGACTTTAAATACAACATTCTTAAGAGATAAAGAAGGACACTATATATTAATAAAAGGGGCAGTTCACCAAGAAGAAATAACAATCATAAATATCTACACTCCTGTTCAAGGAGCCCCAATGTACATGAGGCAAACACTGGCAAAACTAAAGGGAGTGATAAATCTCCCATAATAGTGGGAGATTTCAACACACCACATTTTCTAATGGATAGAGCATCTAAACCAAGGATCCATAAGGAAATGGAGAGCATAAATAGTATGATGAATGTACTAGACATAACAGACATATATATAACATTGCACCCCAAATGTGCTCATGGAACATTCACCAGGATAGACCATAGGCTGGAGCACAAAACAGGTCTTAATAAATTTAAAAAAATAGAAATTATACAAATCACTTTCTCTGACCATAATGGAATGAAGCTAGAAACCAATAACAAATGGAGAACCAGAAAATACACAAATATATGGAGGTTAAACAACACACTGTTAAATATCAGTGGGTCAAAGAAGGAATTGCAAGAGAAATCAGTAAACACCTTGAAATGAATGAAAATGAGACCACAACATATCAAAACTTGTGAGGTACAGCAAAGGCAGTGATGAGAGGGAAATTTATAGCACTAAATGCCTACATTAAAAAGAAAGACCTAAAGCCAATAGCCTAACTGAACAACTGGAGAAACTGGAGAAAGAAGAGCAAACTAATCCCAAAGCAAGCAGAAGAAAAGAAATAAAAGAAATTACAGCAAAAATTAATGAAATTGAGAATCAATAAAACCAAAAGTTGGTTCTCTGAGAAGATCAATAAAACTGACAAACCCTCATCTAGACTGGCAAAGATAAAAAGAGAGAAGCTGCAAATAAAATCAAAAACAAGAGGACAGGCATTACCATGGACCCCAAAGAAATAAAAAAGATCATAAGAGGTTACTAGGAACAACTGTATGCCAATAAACTAGACAACTTAGATTAAATGGACAACTTCATAGAAACACATGAACAATCTACACTGACTAAAGAAGAAATAGAAGACCTTAAGATTCTAATATACTTAAGCCTTTGGATACCTTCCCTTACAGTATACCAAGGAAATTCTGGCATTTCAACTTCATTTACTATAGGACGTATTTTCACCCATGTTTCAGCCAAACTCTTAGAGTCCTTTCTAACCCATTGAGTTACAACGTTGAATGCAGACTCTCTTCTTACTGGGTCCATATCAATAGTTTGAGTCTGATTTAACTTCATGTACCACCCACCATTATTCTACAACCTTAAAACCCATTCCCACATACGTTACTCATATTTCTGCAAGTATATGTTAGAAAATCATGCAGATCTTCTGGATTGTATTGTAATTCCTCATGAGCCACACTTTGTATTTCACCCTTCAGGACCTGCTGGGACTTGATTTTAGTTATAGGTTTAGAAGTACAGGGGTGATGAGTTATGTCCTGGGGAGAATCAGCATTATCTTGCAAGACAACTGCCTCAGGGAAGGTCATTAAAGTTTTCTCAGGCAATGCACTGTTAACCTCCTAATACGTGAGGGACTCGTTCCACTGAAAAAGAAGACTGTGCAAAATAAAGGGATTCATTGTACCCCACTTCAGCAAGATCTGACCATATGTCCAATTTACAAGATACCAATTCTTCTCAAGTAATTATCTCACATTAACAAAGACATGTTGCAAAGTTGAGAATTCAAATTACATTGTAATTCAACAACTTACAGGAGAAGACTCTGAATTTGATTTTCAGAAATTTCAAATATGAAGCTACAGAGGATAAGTGTTTCATTCAGGGTAGAAACAGAAACTTTCTGTTACTTTGTGCAAATCTTGAGCTGGAAATTTGAAACCCTGAGCTCATTGCTTTCTTTCTCTACTTTCTCCAGTGAAGTTACTGGCATCCAACCTGTCTCATTATTCTCATGAGCTAGACAAAAACATTCTAAAGGTATCAAATACATGGTTACCCAGAACACTGCCTTCTAGAATTATTTGATTAGGAGTATCCAGTGGTGATATTTTGCTTATCTGTATTTTCACATCATGCCATGTACTACCTGCTCCCTCTTTTCCAGTGGAAATAGAGTCATTAGTGCCATAAACCTAATCAGTTTAGGGAACCAATTCCAACATCCTAAGACTCAAGTAAGAAAATGCATTCTTAAGATTCCATTCTTCAAAAACCACTCTCAGTATCAAAATTTGTATCAGTCAGGGTTCTCCAGAGAAACACAACCAATAGGATTGATGACAGAGAAATAGGCAGTTAGAAATAGAGATAGATAGATGATTGATAGATAGATGATAGATAGATAGATAGATAGATGATAGATAGATAGATACATATTTAAGGAATTGACTCACATGATTATGGAGGCTGGCAAGTACAAAATACATAGGGCAAGCTGGCAGGCTGACAATAAGCAGGAAATGATGTCACAGTCTTGAGTTAAAAATTCATAGGGTAGGTCAGAAACCCTGGAAATCAACTTTAACTGATGCTGCAGTCTTGGGAATTTCTTCTCCAGGAAACCTCAGTTTTTCCTCTTAAGGCTTTCAAATTTTTGGATGAGGCACACTCACATTTTCCAGGGTAATCTCCATTACCTGAAGTCAACTGATTGTAGATGTTTATCACATCTACAAAACACTCTCATGACAACATCTAGACTAGTGTTTGACCAAACCACAGGGAACCATAGACTAGCCAAGTTGAAATATAAAATTAACCATCACAAACATGTGCAATAGTGAATGACTGGGAGGTGGGGCAAGATGGTGGAGTGGTGAGGTGTAGGTTTTAGTTACTCCTCCAGGGCAGTAGGTAGAAAGCCAGGAACTGCATGGACTAGACACTGCAGAGCAATTTGACTTTGGGAATACTTCATACAACACCCACAAATGTGTGGAACAGCTGAGATCAGCAAAATCTGTAAATACTCTTGACTTGTGCCCCTCCCTGCCAGGCTCAGTCCCATGGGAGGAGCGGCCATCTATGCTGGGAACCAGGAGGGAGAACTGCAGTTGTGGCTCTGATTGAAAACTCAGACTGCTGATTGAAACTCAAACATAGATAGACTGAGACCAGACACCAGAGAATCTAGGAGGAGTCAACCCAGTGGGGAAGAGATAGGGCTAGAAAAACATCTAAAAAAAAAAAAACAAAAATAAAAACCGAGACTTTTTTGTTGTTCTGCTAAAGGTAAAATGAAGACAGCAGGGCTCAAACAGAATCAAGCTCATATGCAAATCCAGAGGGTGAGGTCCCTTGTCTGAAGAGGTGGTTTCTCTGCTTTCTTGATTGTTCCTTGTCTCTTAGCAATTCAATAGCCCATTATATATGCAAGGAGGGCCCTTCTTATTCCTTTTCCAATTTTTTATCTTCTTAGCTTTTTCTAAAACAATTATTCTAAGAAGCCCATTACAGAAAGCCTCAAAGTTGTGCAATTTGGACCCAGACAAGAGCAGACCTAAGATAGCTCTGAGAGACAAAGGAATAAGTCCAGTGGCTGAAAAATTTGCTAAACACCACAACTCCCCCCCAAAAAATGGGGATGTCCCCTTAAAGCCATCTTTCTGGAGGGCTGGGAATGCTCCTGGCTGGTGCCAGAGCCACAGCCCAGAGCTGCCCCAAACAACTCAGTGTGATGGGAAGTGTTTCCAACAACACACACTCACACACCACAATATCAGGCATGGACAATAGACTTTCTCACACCTGCAGCTAATTGTCCCAGAGCTGGGAAGGTGGAGCTGTGCAAAAAGGGGGAAATTAACATGCCCCATTCAGCCATCCTTTCAGCAGACTGGGAACACCCCCACACAGCCCTGCAGCCCAGAACTTCCTTTGGGGGATGGTGTTCACCTGTGATGTAGCACAGTTTTCCCTCAGCAGAGGACCTAGGAGGGCATGGCTTGGAAGAGGGACCCACACAAGTCCCAGGGACCATACACAAATACCAAGGAATTGTGGGTCCATGGCAGAGACAAACTGGTGAGACTGAACTGAAGGATTCAACTATTGCAACAACTTTAAATCTCCAGGAACACTTGGGAGATTTGATTATTAAAGCTGTCCTCCCTCCCTAACTGCTCATACCCCACATTCAGGGTGGGAAGCACCAACTACATGTGAAAACATGCTCCACCAATTGGACCCTACAAGACTCACACCACCACTGACCACAAAGACAAAGTTACAGAGAACTGGCTCGAGGGGAATAGGTGGCTCGTGGATGCCATCTGCTGGTTAGTTAGAGAAAGTGTACTCCAGAAAGCTACAGATTTGAAAAATTGAAGATAAGTATATGAATCAGCATACATATCCTAAAAGAACTGTATCAAGTTAAGCAAATTCCAGGAGGCCAAATACAAGAGAAAAATTTAAAGCCTATGAAAAAAACAGATGATATGGATAACCCAAACCCAAACACCCAAATCAAAAGATCAGAGGAGACACAGTACTTGGAGCAATTAATCAAAGAACTAAAGATAAACAACGAGATCAAGGCACAGGATATAAAGAACATGAAGAAGTCACTAGAAGAGCATAAAGAAGGAATTGAAAGACCCTAGAAGAGAATAAAGAATAAATAGACTATCTTATGGAAATAAAAGAAACTGTCAACCAAATTAAAGTTTCTGGATACTCATAGTACAAGACTAGAGGAAGCTGAACAGCAAATCAGTGACTTCAAGGATGACAGAACAGAAAATGAAAGAACAAAAGAAACAGTGGGAAAAAAATGAAAAAATCAAAATGGACCTCAAGGATATGAGAGATAATATAAAATGTCCAAATATAAGACTCATTGGTGTTCCAGAAGGGGAAAAGAATGGTAAAGGTCTACAAAGAGTATTCAAAGAAATTGTTGGGGAAAACTTCCCAAATCTTCTAAACTAAATACACAAATCATAAATGCCCAGCAAACTCCAAATAGAATAAATCCAAATAAACCCACTCTGAGACATATTCTGATCAGATTATCAAATACTGACGAGAAGGAACAAGTTTTGAAAGCAACAAGAGAAAGCAATTCACCAATTACAAAGGAAAGAGCATAAGACTAAGTAGTGACTACTCAGCAGCCACCATGAGGTGAGAAGGCCATGGCATGACATATTTAAAATTCTGAGAGAGAAAAATTTCCCACCAAGAATTCTTTATCCAGCAAAACTCTCCTTCAAATTTGAGGGAGAGCTTAAATTTTTCACAGACAAACAAATGCTGAGAGACTTTGCTAATAAAAGACCTGCCCTACTTGAGATACTAAAAGGAGCCCTACTGACAGAGAAACAAAGAAAGGAGAGAGAGAGATGGAGAAAGGTTCAGTACTAAAGAATTCAGTATGGGTACCTTAAAGGACATTAAGAGAGAAAGGGAAAAAATATATCTGACAAACATAAACCAAAGGATAGTACGGCTGATTCAAGAAATGCCTTCACAGTAATAACATTGAATGTAAATGGATTAAACTCCCTGATTAAAAGATATAGATTGGCAGAATGGATTAAAAAAATGAGCCATCAATATAGTGCATACAAGAGACTCATCTTAGATACAGGGTGTGATGGTTGGGTTCATGTGTCAACTTGGCTAGGTGGCCTAGCTGTCTGGTCAAGCGGGCACTGGCCTGACGATTCCTGTGAGGCTATTTGAGGCTGGTTGGTTTGTCGGATCATCAGTCAATTGACCGCAGCTGACTGATGACTCATCAAGGGGTGTGCTTCCACAGTGAGAGAATGCAATTGGCTGGATTTGGTCCGGGTGATCAGTTGGAGGCTTATAAGCCGGACGGTTAGAGAACCTTCACTTCTTCTTCAGCTGCTCAGTGAAGCTTTTCCTGGGGAGCTCATCGAAGTTGCCAGTTCGTTTCCTGAGGAGTTCCTCAAAGTTGTCGGTTCGTTTCCTGAGGAGTTCTTCAAAGTTGCCGGTTCGTTTCCTGAGGAGTTCGTCAAAGTTGTCGGTTCGTTTCCCGAGGAGTTCGTCGGACGTCTTCCTTGGAGTTGACAGCTTGTTGATGGCTCTGCAGAATTTGGACTCGTGTGCTCCCGCAGTTGCGTGAGTCACTTTAACAATTTGATAATAAGAGACATCTTTCATTGATTCTGTTTCCAAGGAGAACCCTAACTAATACAACTTGGTACCAAGAGTGGTTCTTGAGAAACGGAATCTTAAAATGGGCTTTTACAATTTGTTTTCTACTCTGATTAGATTCAGAGGCACTAATGACTCTATTTCCAATAATCAAGAGGGTACTAAGAGTCCATGGCAGGAGTTGGCAAAGGAAATATGTAAAATAGCACCATTTGATTCTCCTAATTGTGCTCTGGTACGAAGCGAGGCTCTGGGTGACAGCGTTTTCGACGCTTTCACGGAGTTTTGCAGTATTAAGAAGTATAATGATGTTGGCTGGCTGCTCTTAGATACTTTGGATACAGTTGTAAGAGAAAGGGATGAGCTAAAGGCTTCAAATTCAAAACTTGAATGCCGTATGACAGATGTAAAGGGTTCCATCTGTGCCCTGAAAGAAAATCTTATTTCCTGTGCCCGCAGACTGGAGGTTTCTGAAAATCAGACGCAGTCTCTTATTGTGCGAGTAGCACATTTACAGCGTAAACTAAAATCTCAACCTCTCAGGGTGTCTGCTGTTAAAGTAAAGGCATTGATTGGAAAAGAATGGGACCCAGAAACTTGGGATGGAGACATATGGATTGATAATAATGAAAGTGAGGACATTGGAACCCTGGATTATGCTGGGTCATTGTTAGATTTACCTGTAGAGGGCTGTCCTGGGGAAACAGCTTCTCTGCCTCCAGTCTGCCCTAAGGAGCCTGCCACGCAACTCCCACCTAAGGAGATTGACCCTTCAATGCCTGCTAATCTTGTAATCACCTCCCCTGAGGAAGCAGCCCTCACTCTTTTGTCTGGAGAGACTAATCCTGTTTTAAGAGATGAAAATGCAACAGAGTGCCCTGAGGTGAATGGCTTGAGAGATAATTCTAACTCTTTTCATGACCCACCCCCACCACCAGTTTTTGCTTCAAGACCTATAACTAGGCTCAAGTCCCAACAAGCCCCAAAGGGTAAGGTACAAAGTGTGACCCATGAGGAAGTACGCTATACTCCAAAAGAACTGTATGAGTTTTCCAACTTATACAGACAGAAACCAGGGGAATATGTGTGGGAATGGATATTGAGAGTGTGGGATAATGGTGGAAGGAATATAAGGTTGGATCAGGCTGAATTTACTGATATGGGCCCACTAAGCAGAGATTCTGCATTCAATGTTGTAGCTCGAGGGGTTAGAAAGGGTGTTAACAGTTTGTTTGGGTGGCTGGCTGAAACATGGATCAAAAGGTGGCCGGCATTACCAGAAGTTGAAATGCCAGAACTGCCCTGGTATAATGTGGAGGAGGGGATTCAAAGGCTTAGAGAGATTGGAATGTTAGAGTGGATTTATCATGGAAAACCTGCTCACACAGTCCTGGAATGTCCAGAGGACACACCTTTACCAGGACTGTAAGGAATAAATTTGTGAAACTAGCTCCATCATCCCTGAAGAGCTCTGTAGTCGCCCTTCTCTGTAGGTCAGATATTACTGTAGGAACTGCTGTCACTGAACTGGAATCCTTAAACACAATGGGGATAATCGGGTCCCGAGTCAGCAGAAGCCAAGTGGCTGCAGTTAATCGCCACAGACAAGGTGGACAGGGCTACCATAATGGAAAACAGGCTCAAAGCAGCAATCAAAATAATATGACTCGCAGAGACTTATGGCGTTGGCTAGTGGATCATGGAGTGCCAAGTAGTAAAATAGATGGGCAATCGACTAAATTCTTGTTTGAACTATATAAGCAGAAGAATTCTAGGCCACGTGAACAAAAATCTCCCTTGAATTACAAAAACAGAGAGTCACGGCCCCTTAATCAATTCCCAGACTTGAGACAGTTTACAGATCCAGAGCCTCTTGAATGAAGGGAAGGCCGGGTACCCTTGGAGAAGGACCCTGTCACACTGCCAAAAATTTACACTGTTAATCTTCCTCCCAGCCTTCCCCAGGGGGACCTATGGCCTTTTACCAGGGTGACTGTGCATTGGGGAAAAGGAAATGATCAGATATTTCGTGGATTATTAGACACTGGGTCAGAAGTGACATTAATTCCCGGAGACCCAAAACGTCACTCTGGTCCACCAGTCAGAGTTGGGGCTTATGGAGGTCAGATGATTGATGGAGTTTTAGCCCAGGTCCGTCTCACAGTGGGTCCAGTGGGTCCCCGGACCCATTCTGTGGTTATTTCCCCAGTGCTGGAATGCATAATTGGAATAGACATACTCAGCAACTGGCAGAATCCTCACATTGGTTCCCTGACTCCTGGAGTGAGGGCTATTATGGTGGGAAAGGCCAAGTGGAAGCCACTAGAGCTGCCTCTGCCTAGCAAAGTAGTGAACCAGAAGCAATACCGGATTCCTGGAGGGATTGCAGAGATTAATGCCACTCTTAAGGACTTGAAGGATGCAGGGGTGGTGATTCCCACCACATCCCCATTCAACTCTCCTATTTGGCCTGTGCAGAAAACAGATGGGTCTTGGAGGATGACTGTGGATTATCGTAAGCTTAACCAGGTGGTGACTCCAATTGCAGCTGCTGTCCCAGATGTGGTATCATTGCTTGAGCAAATCAACACATCCCCTGGTACCTGGTATGGAGCTATTGATCTGGCAAATGCTTTTTTCTCAATTGCTGTCAGCAAGGACCACCAGAAACAGTTTGCATTTAGCTGGCAAGGCCAGCAGTTTACATTCACTGTGCTACCTCAGGGTTATATCAACTCTCCAGCCCTATGTCATAATATTGTCCGCAGGGATCTTGATCATTTCTCCCTCCCACAAGACATCACACTGGTCCATTATATTGATGATATCATGTTGATTGGACCTAGTGAGCAAGAAGTAGCAACTACTCTAGATTTGTTGGTAAGGTATTTGCGTGGCAGAGGATGGGAGATAAATCCAACAAAAAATACAAGGCCCTTCCACCTCAGTAAAATTTCTAGGTGTCCAGTGGTGTGGGGCCTGTCGAGATATTCCTTCTAAGGTGAAGGATAAGCTGCTGCATCTGGCCCCTCCTACAACCAAAAAAGAGGCACAACGTTTAGTTGGCCTCTTTGGGTTTTGGAGACAACATATTCCTCATTTAGGTGAGCTACTCCGGCCCATTTACCGAGTGACTAGAAAAGCTTCTAGTTTTGAGTGGGGACCGGAGCAAGATGAGGCTCTGCAACAGGTCCAGGCTGCTGTGCAAGCTGCTCTGCCGCTTGGACCATATGATCCAGCTGATCCAATGGTGCTGGAAGTGTCAGTGGCAAATAGAGATGCTGTTTGGAGCCTTTGGCAGGCTCCTATAGGAGAATCACAACGCAGGCCCTTAGGATTTTGGAGTAAAGCTTTACCATCCTCTGCAGATAACTACTCTCCATTTGAGAAACAACTGTTGGCCTGCTACTGGGCCTTAGTAGAGACATAACGCTTAACCATGGGCCACCAAGTTACCATGAGACCTGAGTTACCTATCATGAGCTGGGTGTTATCTGATCCACCAAGCCATAAAGTTGGGCGTGCACAGCAGCACTCCATCATAAAATGGAAATGGTATATACGAGATAGAGCTCGAGCAGGTCCTGAAGGTACAAGTAAGTTACATGAGGAAGTGGCCCAAATGCCCATGGCCCCCACTCCTTCCACCTTACCTTCTCTTGCCCAGCCCACAGCTATGGCATCTTGGGGAGTTCCTTACAGTCAGTTGACTGAGGAAGAGAAGACTCGGGCCTGGTTTACAGATGGTTCTGCACGATATGCAGGTACCACCCGAAAGTGGACAGCTGCAGCACTGCAACCCCTTTCTGGGATATCCCTGAAGGACAGTGGTGAGGGGAAATCCTCCCAGTGGGCAGAAACTTCGAGCAGTGCACCTGGTTGTTCACTTTGCTTGGAAGGAGAACTGGCCAGAGGTGCATCTGTATACTGATTCCTGGGCTGTTGCTAATGGTTTTGGCTGGATGGTCAGGGACTTGGAAGGAACATGATTGGAAGATTGGTGACAAAGAAGTCTGGGGAAGGGGTATGTGGATAGACCTTTCTTAGTGGGCAAACAACATGAAGATATTTGTGTCCCATGTGAATGCTCACCAGAGGGTGACTTCAGCAGAAGAAGGTTTTAATAACCAAGTGGATAAATGAACCCGTTTGGTGGATACCAATCAGCCTCTTTCCCCAGCAACTCCTGTCATTGCCCAATGGGATCATGAACAAAGTGGTCATGGTGGTAGGGATGGAGGTTATGCATGGGCTCAGCAACATGGACTTCCACTCACCAAGGCTGACCTGGCCACAGCCACTGCTGAGTGTCCAATTTGCCAGCAGCAGAGACCCACACTCAGTCCCCCGATATGGCACCATTCCTCGGGGTGATCAGCCTGCTACCCTGGTGGCAGGTTGATTACATCGGACCACTTCATCATGGAAAGGGCAGCGATTTGTTCTTACTGGAATAGACACATACTCTGGATATGGGTTTGCCTTCCCTGCACGACATGCTTCTGCCAAAACTACAATACGTGGACTTACAGAATGCCTCATCCACCATCATGGTATCCACACAGCATTGCTTCGGACCAAGGAACCCACTTCACAGCAAATGAAGTGAGGGGATGGACACATGCTCATGGAATTCTGTGGTCTTACCATGTTCACACCATCATCCAGAAGCAGCTGGTTGATAGAACGGTGGAATGGCCTATTGAAGACTCAATTACGGCGCCAACTAGGTGGCAATACCTTGCAGGGCTGGAGCAGTGTTTCTCCAGGAGGCTGTGTATGCTCTGAATCAGCGTCCACTCTATGGTGCTGTTCTCCCATAGCCAGGATTCATGGTCCAGGAATCAAGGGGTGGAAACAGGAGTAGCACCACTCACTATCACTCCTAGTGATCCACTAGGGAAATTTTTGCTTCCTGTCCCTGCAAGTTTAAGCTCTGCTGGTCTACAAGTCTTGGTTCCAAAAGGAGGAGTGCTTCCGCCAGGAAACACAAACAATAATCCCATTGAACTGGAAGTTAAGGCTGCCACCTGGCCACTTTGGGCTTCTTATGGCCTCTGAATCACAGGCAAGTAGGGGATTACTGTACTGGCTGGGGTGATTGATCCTGACTATCAAGGGGAAATAGCACTGCAACTACACATGGAAGTAAAGAAGAGTTTTCCTGGCATACAGGAGATCCCCTGGGGCGTCTCTTAGTACTACCATGCCCCGTGATTCAAGTCAATGGAAAACTGCAAACAACCCAATCAGGCAGGACTACCAATGGCCAAGAAACTTCAGGAATGAAGGTTTGGGTCACCCCACCAGGCAAGAACCACGGCCAGCTGAAGTGCTTGCTGAGGGTAAAGGGAACATGGAAATGGGTAGTGGAAGAAGGTCGTGATAAATATGAACTACGGCCACGTGACCAGTTACAGAAACGAGGACTATGATGATATGAATATTTCCTCCTCGTTTTGTGATGATTATGTTTGTATTTGTCTGTGAAGAGAATATTTTGCTTTCTTCTCTGTCTTGTCCCTTATCATATGGCATAAGCTGTAACGTTCATTTTGAAGATATGGTTTTAGGTGATGTGTACGACTGCCAAGTTGACAAGGGGTGGACTGTGATGGTTGGGTTCATGTGTCAACTTGGCTAGGTGGCCTAGCTGTCTGGTCAAGCGGGCACTGGCCTGACGATTCCTGTGAGGCTATTTGAGGGCTGGTTGGTTTGTCGGATCATCATTCAATTGACTGCAGCTGACTGATGACTCATCAAGGGGGTGTGCTTCCACAGTGAGAGAATGCAATTGGCTGGATTTGGTCCGGGTGATCAGTTGGAGGCTTATAAGCCAGACGGTTAGAGAACCTTCACTTCTTCTTCAGCTGCTCAGTGAAGCTTTTCCTGGGGAGCTCGTCGAAGTTGCCAGTTCGTTTCCTGAGGAGTTCGTCAAGTTGTCGGTTTGTTTCCTGAGGAGTTCTTCAAAGTTGCCGGTTCGTTTCCTGAGGAGTTCGTCAAAGTTGTCGGTTCGTTTCCCGAGGAGTTCGTCGGACGTCTTCCTTGGAGTTGACAGCTTGTTGACGGCTCTGCAGAATTTGGACTCGTGTGCTCCCCGCAGTTGCGTGAGTCACTTTTACAATTTGATAATAAGAGATATCTTTCATTGATTCTGTTTCCAAGGAGAACCCTAACTAATACACAGGGACACAAAGAAATTGAAAGTGAAAGGATGGAAAAAAATATTTCATGCAAGCTACAGCCAAAAGAAAGCAGGTGTAGCAATATTAATCTCAGATAAAATAGACTTTAAATGCAAAGATGACATGAGAGACACAGAAGGCCACTGCATACTAATAAAAAGGGCAATTCAACAAGAAAAAAGTAAGAATCATAAATGTTTATTCACCCCATCAAGCTGCCACAAAATACATGAAACAAACACTGGCAAAACTAAAGGAAGCAATTGATGTTTCCCTAATAATTGGGAGGTTTCAAACACATCACTCTCTCCTGTCAATAGATCAACCAGACAGAAGACCATCAGGAAATTGAAAACCTAAATAATCTGATAAATGAATTTGATTTAACAGACATATATAGAACATTACATCCCAATCACTAGGATACACATTCTTCTCTAGTGCTCACAGAACTTTCTCATAATAGATCATATACTGGGACATAAAACAAGCCTCAATAAATTTAAAAATTTGAAATTATTCAAAGCACATTCTCTGACCACAGTGGAATACAATTAGAAGTCAATAACTGTCAATGACTTAGAAAATTCACAAATACCTGGAGGTTAACAACATGATCCTAAACATCAGTGGGTTAAGAAGAATTAGCAAGAGAAATTGCTAACTATATAGAGATGAATGAAAATGATAACACAACATATCAAAGCCTACAGGATGCGGGGAGGAACCTAAGATGGTGACTAGGTGAGACAGAGAAAAAAATACCTCCGTGGAAAACACTGGATAAAAACCCAGAAAGGACCAGAACACCACTTCCAAAGTAGCACCAGCCGGACAAGTTCTGCTAAAGCACAGGGAATGTGCGTTTGGTGAAACCAGGAGTCTGCATTCTGAAACGAGTGAGTGAATAGGCTGATCCGTTGGCCACACTGCAAGCGGGAGGAGACGCTGGCTGGCATTTTTTTAAAAAAAAAGAGAGAAGCCCAGGAACAGCTGCAGATAAGATGGGAGTGGTCTGGACTAATGCCTCGGTGTCTGGGGTGGAGGATACCCCTTCCTACACCCACTGCAGATTGTCTCGGGTCCAGGGAAACAAAGGGGAGAAACCCAGCCTCACAGCCATCACCCAAGCGGGCAGGGCTGCTCCTGCCCGGGGCCAAGCATGCATCGCAGAGCCCAGCTGAGAGGCCCAGCCTCGCAGCCATCATCCCAGCGGGCTGGGCTGCTCCTGCCCGGGGCCGAGCACGCAGCGCAGTGCCCAGCTGAGAGGCCCAGCCTCGCAGCCGTCACCCCAGTGGGCGGGGCTGCTCCTGCCCGGGGCCGAGCACACAGCACAGAGCTGAGCCGAGAGGCCCAGCCTCGCAGCCGTCAACCCGCAGTGGGCAGGGGCTGCTCCTGCCCGGGGCTGAGGGCAACAGCTCAGAGCCGAGCAGAGAGGCCCAGCCTCGCAGGTGTCACCCCAGCAGGCGGGGCTGCTCCTGCCCAGGGCCAAACACACAGCACAGAACCGAGACAAGAAACCCAGCCTGACAGGGAGTCTTTCCCACAGCACTGCTCACACGACACAATATCGGCCGCGGACAGTGGCCTTGAATACACCCACGGCTGATTGTCCCGAGCTGGGAGAGTGGAGCTGTGCAGAACGGGGGAAGTTAACGCGTCCCATTCAACCATCTCTGAAGTTGGCTGGGAATGCCCTTACACAGCCCGGCAGCCCAGGGCTTCCCTGGAGGGCCGGCACTCACTTGTGACATGGCATGGCCCTCCCCCCTCAACAGAGGTCCTCAAAAAGCACAGCAGGGAGGGGGGAACCGCTCAGAAATCCCAGGGAACCTATGCCAATACCAAGGACTTTTGTGTCAGCAGCAGAGAACAGCCTTAAATCTCTGGGAACACCTGGGAGGTTTGATTGTTAAACCTGCCCTTCCTCCCTAACCACTCACAGGCACAACGCCCCTCACTGAGGGCAGACAGCACTGACAACACACCCAAATTAAGTGCACCAATTGGACCCCAAAAGAATCAGATCCCCACATAACACAAAGTTGGGGAAAACTGACTTGGGGGGAATAAGTGACTCACGGATGCCATCTGCTGGTTAGTTAAAGTGTATGTCACCAAGCTGGCAATTCTAACAAATTAAAGATCAAGTAAAGCAAATGCCAAGAGGCCAAAACAACAGAAAATCTTAAAGCATATGATAAAACCAGACTACATGGAGAACCCTAACCCAAACACTAAAATCAAAAGATCTGAAGACACACAGTTCCTGGCAGAATTAATCAAAGAACTACTGACAGGCAAAGAGAGCATGGCACGGGATATAAAAGACTTGAAGAAGAGCATGGCACAGATATGAAAGACATAAAAAAGACCCTAGAAGAGCATAAAGAAGATATTGCAAGAGTAAATAAAAAAAATAGAATATCTTATGGAAATTAAAGAAACTGTAGGACAAATTAAAAAGACTCGGATACTCATAATACAAGATTAGAGGAAGTTTAACAACAACTCAACCTCCTCGAGGAGCACAGAACAGAAAATGAAAGAACAAAAGAAAGAATGGGGGAAAAAATTGAAAAACTCAAAATGGATCTCAGGGATATGATAGATAAAATAAAACGTCCAAATTTAAAATTCATTGGTGTCCTAGAAGGGGAAGAGAAGGGTAAAGGTCTAGAAAAAGTATTCAAAGAAATTGTTGGGGAAAACTTCTCAAACCTTCTACACAATATAAATACACAAAGCATAAATGCCCAGTGAACTCCAAATAGAATAAATCCAAATAAACCCACTCCAAGACATATTCTGATCAGACTGTCAAATACTGAAGAGAAGGAGCAAGTTCTGAAAGCAGCAAGAGAAAAGCAATTCACCACATACAAAGGAAACAACATAAGACTAAGTAATGACTACTCAGCGGCCACCATGGACGCGAGAAGGCAGTGGCATGACATATTTAAAATTCTGAGACAGGAAAATTTCCAACCAAGAATACTTTATCCAGCAAAACTCTCCTTCAAATTTGAGGGAGAGCTTAAATTTTTCACAGACAACAAATGCTGAGAGAGTTTGCTAATAAAAGACCTGCCCTACTTCAGATACTAAAGCGAGCCCTACCAACAGAGAAACAAAGAAATGAAAGAGAGATATAGAGACTTTTAACGGACATATATAGAATATTACATCCCAGGTCACTGGGACACACACGTTCTTCACTAGTGGTCACAGATCTTTCTCCAGAATGGACTGTAATGTGGGGACATAAAAACAAGCCTCAATAAAATAAAAAATATAAAATGAATTTGTTCAAAGAACATTCTCTGCCCACAATGGAATGCAAATAGAAGTCAATAACCATCAGAGACTTGGAGAATTCACAAAACACCTGAAAGATAAAAATGAGGGGAGATGAAAACATTCCCGGACAATCAAAAGCTGAGGAACTTCATCACCAGTAGATCAGCCCTATAAGAAATGCTAAAGGGAATTGTGCAGGCTGAAAGGAAGGGGCACTAAAAACAATTGACTGAAACTACATGAAGAAATAAAGATTTCCAGTAAAGGATCACATGGTAAATATAAATACCAATACTACTGTATGGTTGATTTATAACTCCACTATTTACTTCCTACAGGATCTAAAATACATAACTGTAATGATAAATCAGTGGTTTTGGACTCATGTAAAATATGTAATTCTTGACAGGAACTACATAAAGGTGGGGGAATGGAGGAGTAATAGGAACACAGTTTACTGTCCTATTGAAGTTAAGTTGGTTTCAAAAGAAAACAAGATTGTTATAGATTTAAGAGGTTAAATTTAAGCCCCATGGTAAACACAAAGAAAGTATCAAAGAATATGACCAAGAGATGAAAAGTAGAGTAGGGGTTTCCAAGAAGTGGGGGAAGGGGCAATGGGGAGTTAGAAATGAGAGTAGGGGGGTTTTGGTTTGGGGTGAAGGGAAACTTCTAGAAATGGATGGTCAGAAGGTGATAGCATTGCAGCATTCTAAATGTGATTAATCCGACTAAGGGAATGCTAGGGAGGGGTGGAAATAGGAAGATTTAGGCTATGTATATCTTTCCAAAATTGAAAAAAATATAAGACAGTCTAAAATAGATGACAATTAAATGCCGAGGATGATCCTGAATGGGATCTGAGGCCGGAGGAGAGGAGGCGTCAAAGGGACACAGCTGGGACACAAGAAAAAAAAAAAGGAAATATAGAATGTAGCTTTATATCAATGTTGAATATCTTGAACTTCTTAGCTGCATTTAATGAGATTGCATAAAATAATGTTCTTGTCCATGGGAAAGCTATATTTGAATTATATTGCCTGTTCAAAGATATGTGCAGCTTGCTCCCGTATGTTCAGAAGATAGAGCATAGATGATGGTGTTAGGGAGGGAGGGAGGGAGGGAGGGATAGAGGGAGGGAAAGAAAAGAGTGGTGTGACAGGATCTTAAAGGTGATGGATCAGGGTATCAGGGAGGGGGGTCAGGGGTATGATGGAATTCTATGTAGGGGGGTTTGTACTGTTTTTACAACTGTTCCTGTAAGATTGAACTTATTTCAAAATAAAATTTATTATTAATAAAAAAAAAACCTACAGGATGCAGCAAAAGTAGTACTGAGGGGGAAATTTATAGCACTAAATACATACATTAAAAATGAAGAAAGAGCTAAAATCAAAGAACTAATGGAGGCAACTGAAGAAGCTAGAAAATGAACAGCAAAGCAATCCTAAAACAAGTAGAAGGAAAGAAATGACAAGGATTAAAGCAGAAATAAATGATTTAGAGAACAAAAAAAAGAATATAAATAACACCAAAGTTGGTTCTTTGAGAAGATCAACAAGACTGACAAGCCCCTAGCCAGACTCACAAAATCAAAAAAGAGAGAAGACACACTAAACAAATAATGAGTCAGAAAGGTGACACTACTGCAGATCCTGAAGAAATTTTAAAAAATTATAAGTGGATACTATGAACAACTGTATGCCAACAAACTGGATAATGTAGAGAAAATGGACAAATTCCTGGAAACATATGAACAACCTAGACTGACCAGAGAAGAAATAGAAGACCTCAACCAACCCATCACACACAAAGAGATACAGTCAGTCATCAAAAATCTTCCCACAAATAAATGCCCAGGGCCCGATGGCTTCACAGGGGAATTCTACCAAACTTTCCAAAAAGAACTCACACCAATCTTACTGAAACTCTTTCAAAACATCAAAGAAAATGGAACATTACTGAACACATTTTATGAAGCTAAGATCATCTAATACCAAAAACCAGGCAAAGATGCTACAAAAAAGGAAAACTTGCAGGCCAATCTCCCTAATGAATATAGATGCAAAAATTCTCAGCAAAATACTTGCAAATCAAATCAAAAGACACATTAAAAAATCATACACCACGACCAAGTGGGGTTCATTCCAGGCATGCAAGGATGGTTCAACATAAGAAAACCAATCAATGTATTACAGCACATTAACATATCAAAAGAGAAAAATCAAATGATCATCCCAATAGATGCTGAAAAAGCATTCGACAAAATCCAACATCCTTTTTGATAAAAGCACTTCAAAAAGTAGTAATTGAGAGGAAACTTCCTCAATATGATAAAGAGCATATATGAAAAACCCACAGCCAGCATAGTACTCAATGGTGAGAAATGGAAAGCCTTCCTCTAAGAGCAGGAATGAGACAAGGATGCCAGCTGTCACCACTGTTATTCAACATTTTGCTAGAAGTGCTAGCCAGAGCAATCTGGCAATACAAAGAAATAATGGGTATCCAAATTGGAAAGGAAGAAGTAAAACTGTCATTATTTGAAGATGACATGATCTTATATCTTGAAAACACTGAGAAATCATGATACAGTTACTAGAGCAAATAAACAAATTTAGCAAAGTAGCTGGATACAAGATAAATGCACATAAGTCAGTAAATGTTTCTATATGATAGAAATGAACAAACTGAAGAGACACTCAAGAAAAAGATACCATTTTCAATAGCAACTAAAAAAAATCAAGTACCTAGGAATAAACTTAACCAAAGATGTAAAAGACCTATACAAAGAAAACTACATAACTCTACTGAAAGAAATAGAAGGGGACCTTAAAAGATGGAAAAATATTCCATGTTCATGGATAGGAAGGCTAAATGTCATTAAGATGTCAATTCTACCCAAACTCATCTACAGATTCAATGCAATCCCAATCAAAACTCAAACAACCTACTTTGCAGACTTGGAAAAGCTAGTTATCAAATTTATTGGAAAGGGAAGATGCCTCAAATTGCTAAAAAACACTCTAAAAAAGAAAAATGAAGCAGGAGGACTTACACTCCCTGACTTTGAAGATTATTATAAAGCCACAGTAGTCACAACAGCATGATACTGGCACAAAGATAGACATATAGATCAAAGGATCAAATTGAGAATTCAGAGAAAGATCCCCAGATCTATGGCTTGACCGATCTTTGATGAGGCCCCCAAAGTCACTGAACTGGGTCATAACAGTCTTTTCAACAAATGGGACTGGGGCAGTTGGATATTCATATCAAAAAGAATGAAAGAGGACCCCTACCTCACACCCTACACACAAAAATTATCTCAAAGTGGATCAAAGATCTCAATATAAAAGAAAGTACCATAAATCTCCTAGAAGATAATGTAGGAAACCTCTTCAAGACCTTGTATTAGGCAGCCACTTCCTAGGCCTTACACACCAAAGCACAGGCAACAAAAAGAAAAAATAGAAAATGGGAACTCCTCAAGCTTAGAAATTTCTGTACCTCGAAGGATTTTGTCAAAAAAGGTGAAGAGGCAGCCAAAGCAATGGGAAAAAATTTTGGAAACCATGTATCTGACAAAAGACTGATATCTTGAATATATGAAGAAATCTTACCAGTCAATGACATTAGTAGAGACAGTCCAATTATCAGATGGGCAAAAGATATGAAAAGACAGTTCTCTGAAGAGGAAATACAAATGGCCAAGAAACACATGAAAAACTGTTCAGGTTCACTAGCTATTAGAGAGATGCAAATTAAGACCACAATGAGATACCATCTCACACCAATTAGAATGGCTGCCATTAACAAACAGGAAACTACAATCCTGGAGAGGATGTGGAGATATTGGAACTCTTATTCATTGTTGGTGGGACTGTATAATGGTTCAAGCCACTCTGGAAGTCAGTCTGGCAGTTCCTTAGAAAACTAGATATAGAGTTACCATTCGATCCAGTGATTGTGCTTCTCAGTGTATACCCAGAAGATCTGAAAGCAGTGACATGAACAGATATCTGCATGCCAATGTTCATAGCAGCATTATTCACAATTGCCAAGAGATGAAAACAACCCAAATGTCCTTCAACAGATGAGTGGATAAATAAAATGTGGTATATACGCATGATGGAATACTATGCAGCTGTAAGAAGGAATGATTTCATGAAACATATGACAACATGGATGAACCTTGAAGACTTAATGCTGAGCTAAATAAGCCAGGCACAAAAGAGAATATTATATGCTACCACTAATGTGAACATTGAAAAATGTAAAATAAATGGTTTATAATGTAGAATGTAGGAGAACTAGTGATAGAGAACAGTTAATGAAGGGGAACAATACCCAATAAGAACAGATAAGCTATTGTGGTAAATATAACATTCTGGGAATGCCCAAGAATGACTATGGTTTGTTAATTTCTGGTGGATTTGGTAGGAACAAGTTCACAGAAATGTTGCTATATTAGGTTATTTTCTTGGGATAGAGTAGTAACATGTTGGAAGTAAAGTATTTCAGGTTAGTTGTCTTTTTCTTACTCCCTTGTTATGTTATGGTTTGTTTTAAATGTTTTTTATTGTATGTTTTTAATTTTTTTTGAAATAGTTAATTTAAAAAACAGCTAATTAAAAAAACAATGAAAAAATATGCACAGCCCCCTTGAGGAGCTGGTGAAGAAGGCAGGGGTGTTGGGCTTCCCCACCTTGATGGTTGCTGATGTGCTCACAGACATATGGCACTGGTGGTTTGATGGTATGAGTCCTCTACCACAGGAGTTGCCCTTGGCAAGGCTGTTGCTGCAAAAGAGAGGCTAGGCCTCCCTATAATTGTGCCTAAGAGCCTCCTCCTGAATGCCTCTTTTTTGCTCAGATGTGGCCGTCTCTCTCTAGCTAAGCCAACTTGGCAGGTGAAATCACTGCCCTCTCACCTACATGGGATCTGATACTCAAGGGAGTGAAATCTCCCTGGTAACATGGAATATCACTCCTTGGGTGGAATCTGGATCTGACATCATGGGATTGAGAACATCTTCTTGACCAAAATGGGGATGTGAAATGAAATGAAATAAGCTTCAATGACAGAGATATTCCAAAAGGATGTGAGAGGTCACTCTGGTGGGCTCTCTTAAGCAAAACATAGACAAGCCTTTTTAGTTTCTAATGAATTGGAATAGCTAACAGTAAATACCTGAAACTATCAAAATGCAGCCCAGAACCCCTGGAATCTTGAAGATGATTGTATGGGAGTGTAGCTTATGAGGGGTGACAATGTGATTGGGAAAGCCATATGGACAACACTCCCCTTGTCCAGTGTATGGATGGATGAGTAGAAAACTGGGGGCAAAAAAAAAAGGCACCAGTGTTCTTTTTTACTTTAATTGTTCTTTTTCACTTTAATTTCTATTCTTATTATTTTTGTGTGTGTGGTAATGAAAATGTTGAAAACTTAATTTTGGTGATGAACAAACGACTATATAATGGTACTGTGAACAATTGAATGTATGCTTTGTATGACTGCATGGTATGTGAATATATCTCAATAAAAATGAATTTAAAATTATAGTGAATGACTGAAAGCTTTCTCCCTAATGTCAGGGACAAGACTGGATATTTTTACCACTGCTATTCAACATTTTAATCTAAGTTCTATCCAGAAAAATTAGGCAAGAAAAAGTAGAAAAAGCATCCACATTGGTAAAAAGAAAAAGAAGTGAAACTATATATACAGATGAAATGATCCTATATATAAGAAATTTGGAAGAATCCACCCAAAAATTACCAGAGCTAGTAAATGAATTCAACAAAGTTGCAGGGCATAAGATCAATAGACAAAAATCAGTCTATACACCAGCAATGAAAAATCCAAAGGAAATTAGGGAAACAATTCCATGTCAAATAACATCAGAAAGAATAAAACACTTAGGAAAATATAACCAAGACTTGACAACTAAAAACTACAAAGCATTGCAGAAAGAAATTAAAGAAGACCTAAATAAATAAAAGCATCCTGTGTTCATGGATTTTAAGACTTAGTATTGTTAAGATGTCAATACTCCCCAAAGTGATCTAAGGATTCAATGCAATCCATATCAAATCCCATTAATCTTTTATACAGAAATATAAAAGTGATCCTAAAAGTCTTCTGGAATTGCAAGCAGCATCAACTAGTGAAAACATCTTGAATAAGAACAAAATTGGTGGAATCACAGTTTCTGATTTCAAAATTATCACAAAGATACAGTAATCAAAATGTGGTACTGGCATAAGGATAAACATATTGATAATTAGAAAATTTGAAAGTACAGAAATAAATACATACATCTTTGGCCAATTGATTTCCATTCAAATGAAAGAGAACATATACTCTTAAATAAATGATGCTGGGACACCTAGATAACTGCAAGCAAAATAATGATGTTGGGGTCCTACCTCACATTGTATACAAAAAAATTAACTCAAATGATCCAAAGTCCTAATATAAAAGCCAAAACTATAAAACTCTTAAAAGAAATCATAAGATTCTATCTTCATGAACTTAAGTTTGGCAATGTCTTTTTAGATATGACACAAGGAGCAAAAGGAAAATAGATAATCAACACTCCCAAATTAAAAACTTGTGTGAATAAAAGGATTCTATCAAGAGAGTGAGAAGAAAACACACAGAATGGGAGAAAATATTTTCAAATCAGATTCTGCTAAGGATCTAGTGGTCAAGAATATGGAAAGATGTCTTTTCTCACCCGCTTATTATTTTGAGGTCCTGCTGTTTCTTGCAACATTGTTTCCTTTTTTCCCATTAGCTTTTCCTCTTACAGGCATCATTTGAAGTTTCTTGTCTCTTTTCTTATTTGCTTCAAACATTTAAACATGTATTTTTTAGAAATTAAAAAAAGAACTCAGGGGAATTTTATCAAACATTCCAAGAAAACCTAACTCAAATTCTGCTCAAAACTCTTCCAAAAAAATTGAAGAGGAGGGAACATTCCCTAACTCATTCCATGAGGGCAACACCACTTGCATACCAAAGTCAGATGAAGATACCACAAGAAAACACTATAGACAAATATCTTTTATGAATATAGATGCAAAAGTCATCAACAAAATACTAACAGACTGAATAAAACAGAATATTAAAAGAATTATACAACATGATCAAGTGAATTTTATCCCTGATTTGCAAGATTTGTTCAACATAATAAAATCAAGTAATGTAGTACAACACACTAAGAGAATGAAGGAGAAAAACCCACATGATCATCTCATTGATGCAGAAAAGGGCATTTGACAAAATAGAGGACCACTTGCTGATAAAACCACTTTGAACACTAGGAATACAAGGAAACTTCCTCAACATGATATATGGCATATCTGAAAAGCCCACAGCTGACATCCTACTTAATGGTGAAAGATTGAAAGCTTTCCCTCTAAGATCAGGAATAAGACAAGGATGCCCAATTTCATCATTGTTATTCAACAGTGTACTGGAAATTCTTATGAGAGCAATTAGGGAAGAAAAAGAAATAAAAGGCATCCCAAGTGGAAAGGAAGAAGTAAACCTTTCCCTATTTGCAGATGATATGACCCTATATACAGAAATTCCTGAAAAATACACAGCCAAATTCCTAGAGTAAAATAAATGAATTCAGCAAGTGATGGGGTAGAAGATCAACACTCCAAAATAGTAGTGTTTCTATACGCAGGCAAAGAACAATCAGAACAAAAAATTAAGGAAATATTGCATCCCCAATAGCAACTTATAGAATCAAATATATAGGGATAATTTTAACTATGAAATAAAGGACTTCCACAAAGAAAACTACAAAACATTGCTATAAGAAATTGAAGACCTAAATAAATTGAAGGATAATCCATGTTCATGAAGTGGAAAGACTAAATATAATTATGATTTCAATCCTAACCCAAAGCAATTTTAGATTCAATGTAACCCCAATCAAAATTCCAACATCGTTCTTTGCAGAAATGGAGAAGCCAATCATCAAATTTATATGGAAGGATAAAATGACCTGAGTAGTTAAAGCCATTTTGAAAAAGAAGAATGAAGTTGGAGGACTCCACACTTTTCCAATCTTAATACTTATTACAAAGCCACAATAATCCAAAGAGCATGGTTCTGGCACAAGGACAGACATATAAGCCAATGGAATCTAGTTGAGAACTCAGAAATTAACCCTCAAATTTATGGCTACCTAATTTTTGACAAAGTTGCAAAGACCACTCAATTGGAAAAGTATAACAAATGGGGCTGGGAAAACAGGAACTCCATTTGCAAAAAAAAAAAGGGGGCACCTACCTCATACTATATACAAAAAATAAACTCAAAATATACCAAAGATACCAAAGGTCCTTAATATATGAAGTAGAACTAGCAATTCCTAAAAGAAGATGTAGGGAAGCATCTTCAGAACCATGTATTAGGCAATGGTTTCTTAGACTTTGCACCAAAAACACAGGCAACCAAGGAAAAAATAGACAAATGGGTCCTCCTAAAAATTAAAAACTTTTGTTCCTCAAGGACTTTATCATGAGAGTGAAATGACTACTTTTACAATGGGAGAAAATATTTGGAAACCACACATCCAATAAAGGATTAAAATCCAGAATATATGAAGAGAAACCTTCAACTTAACAACATAAAGACAAACAACCTAATTTTAAAATAGGCAAAAGAATTGAAAAGACAATCTCTCCAAAGAAGATATACAAATCACATGAAAGCACATGAAAAGATGCTCAACATCATTAGCCATCAGGGAAATGCAAATCAAAACCACAATGAAATATCATTTCTCACCCAATAGAGTGACTGCTACTTAAAAATAACAGAAACTACAAGTATTGGGAGGATGCAGAGGAAGAGGAATGCTCATTCATTGCTGGTCACAATGTAAATTGGTGCTGCCACTGTGGAAGACAGTTTGGCTGTTCCACAGAAAGCTTAGTATAGAACTACTATATGATCCAGCAATCCCACTACTAGTTACATACCCAAAAGAATTGATAGTAGAGATATTTGTACACTGATGTTCAGAGTGGCATTATTCACAATTGCCAAAAGCTGGAAGCAACCCAAGTGTCCATCAGTTGATAAATGGATAAACAAAATGTAGTATATACATACAAAGTAATATTCAGCTGTAGAAAGGAATAAAGTCCTGATGCATGCAACAATGTGAATGAAACTTAAGGACATTATGCTGAGTGAAATAAGCCAGACATGAGAGGAGAAATATTGTATGACCTCACTGATATAAACTTATTATAATAAACAAATTCATAGAGTTAGTATCTAGATTATAGTTTTCCATGGGATAGATTGTGTTTGGAGAATGGGAATTGATTGATTTGCACAGAATTTCTGTTTGAGTTTCTTGTAAAGGTTAGAAATGGATGGTGCTGACGGTGGCACAATATTGTGACTGTAATTAACAGCACCAAATTATATAGGGAAAGTTTAAGGTCATATATATTACTAGATTAAAAATTAAAAGGTTAAAAAAATTTAAAAGACAAAACACAAGACTGTATAAAAAAGTGGACCCTAACATAGACAATGGACTATAGTTATAGTACAAGTATAAGAATGCTCTTTCATGGATTATACCAAATGTATGAAACTAATAAAAGGTGTTAATAATAAGGTGGTTTATGAGAAAAATACACTGAATGTAAATCAAAAAGGATAATAAATAGTACTATTTAATAATCTTTCATCAATTTTAACAAAGGCAACTACTGTTAAAAAATGTACAATTATAAAAAAGTACTATCACCAATGTCACAAATGTTCCACAACAATGCAAGGCATTGCTGTTGGGTCATTGTATGGGAATCCTGTATTTTATGCATGATTGTTCTGTAAACACACAACTTCTCTAATAATAAATATATATGAGCAAAGTTTGTATATTTTACCCAAATTAAGTTATAATTATTCTCAAGGAGATTGTGATAAATTAAGTTACATATTGTAATCCCTGAGTAACCATAAAGAAAGTGACTTTAAAAATGCACAGTAAAAAAAGAAATCAAGGCACTATTTTTTAATATTCATTTTATTGAGATATATCCACATACCATGCAGTCATACAAAACAAATTGTACATTCAATTGTTCACAGTACCATTACATAGTTGTTCATTCATCACCAAAATCAATCCCTGACACCTTCATTACCACACACAAAAAAATAACAAGAATAATTATTAAAGTGAAAAACAGCAATTAAAGTAAAAAAGAATACTGGGTGTCTTTGTTTGTTTTTTCCCTTCCTCCATTTTTCCACTCATCCATCCATAAACTAGACAAAAGGGAGTGTGGTCCATATGGCTTTCCCAATCCCATTGTCACCCCTTATAAGCTATATTTTTATACAATCATCTTCAAGATTCATGGGTTCTGGGATGTAGTTTGATAGTTTCAGGTATCTACCACCAGCTACCCAAATTCATTAGAACCTAAAAAGGGTTGTCTATATTGTGCATAAGAGTGCCCACCAGAGTGACCTCTCGGCTCCTTTTGGAATCTCTCTGCCACTGAAGCTTATTTCATTTCCTTTCATTTCCCCCTTTTGGTCAAGAAGATGCTCTCCATCCCACAACGCTAGGTCTACATTCCTCCCCGGGACTCATATTCCACGTTGCCAGGGAGATTCACTCCCCTGGGTGTCTGATCCCACGTAGTGGGGAGGGCAGTGATTTCACCTTTCAAGTTGGCTTAGTTAGAGAGAGAGGGCCACATCTGAGCAACAAAGAGGCATTCAGGAGGAGGCTCTTAGGCACAATTATAGGGAGGCCTAGCCTCTCCTTTGCAGCAACTGTCTTCCCAAGGGCAACTCCTGTGGTAGAGGGCTCAAACCCATCAACCACCAGTCCCCTATGTCTGTGAGCACATTAGCAACCAGCGAGGTGGGGCAGGCCAATACCCCTGCATTCTCCACCAGCTCCTCAAGGGGGCTCTGCATATTTTTTCCTTTTTTTATTAACGTCTTTTTTTTTAAATCAACTGTATAAAAAGGAAAAAACATTTAAGAAATTTAAAAAAAACATACAATGAAAGAACATTTCAAAGAGACCATAACAAGGGAGCAAGAAAAAGACAACTAACCTAAGATAACTACTTTACTTCCAACATGTTCCTACTCTACCCCAAGAAAGTAACCTAATGTAGCAACATTTCTGTGAACCTATTCCTACTATACCCATCAGATTACAGACCATAGTCATTCCGGGCATTCTCAGAATGTTAAATTTACCCACAATAGCTTACCTGTTCTTATTGGATTATCTTCCCCCCTTCCTTAATTGCTCTCTATCGCTAGTTCCCCTACATTCTGCATTACAAACCATTTATTTTACATTTTTCAATGTTCACATTAGTGGTAGCATATAATATTTCTCTTTTGTGCCTGGCTTATTTCGCTCAGCATTATGTCTTCAAGGTTCATCCATGTTGTCATATGTTTCATGACATCGTTCCTTCTTACCGCCATGTAGTATTCCATCATGTGTATATACCACATTTTGTTTATCCACTCATCTGTTGAAGGACATTTGGGTTGTTTCCATCTCTTGGCAATTGTGAATAATGTTGCTATGAACATTAGTGTGCAGATATCTGTTCATGTCACTGCTCTCAGATATTCCGGGTATATACCGAGAAGTGCAATCGCTGGATCGAAGGGTAACTATATCTAGTTTTCTAAGGAACTGCCAGACTGACTTCCAGAGTGGCTGAACCATTATACAGTCCCACCAACAATGAATAAGAATTCCAATTTCTCCACATCCCCTCCAGCATTTGTAGTTTCCTGTTTGTTTAATGGCAGCCATTCTAATTGGTGTGAGATAGTATCTCATTATGGTTTTAATTTGCATCTCTCTAATAGCTACTGAAGCTGAACATTTTTTCATGTGTTTCTTGGCCATTTGTATTTCCTCTTCAGAGAACTGTCTTTTCATATCTTTTGCCCATTTTATAATTGGGCTGTCTGTACTATCGTCACTGAGTTGTAAGATTTCTTTATATATGCAAGATATCAGTCTTTTGTCAGATACATGGTTTCCAAAATTTTTTCCCATTGAGTTGGCTGCCTCTTTACCTTTTGACAAATTCCTTTGAGGTACCGAAACTTCTAAGCTTGAGGAGTTCCCATTTATCTATTTTTTTCTTTTGTTGCTTGTGCTTTTGGGTGTAAAGTCTAGGAAAGTGGCCGCCTAATACAAGGTCTTGAAGATGTTTTCCTACATTATCTTCTAGGAGTTTTATGGTACTTTCTTTTACATTGAAATCTTTGATCCATTTTCAGTTAATTTTGTGTAGGGTGTGAGGTAGGGGGTCTTCTTTCAATTCTTTTGGATATGAGTATCCAACTCTCCCAGCCCCATTGTTGAAAGGACTGTTATGTCCTCAGTTCAGTGACTTTGGGGGCCTTACCAAAGATCAGTTGGCCATAGATCTGGGGGTCTATCTCTGAATTCTCAATTAAATTCCATTGATCAATATGTCTATTTTTGTGCCAGTACCATGCTGTTGTGACTACTGTGGATTTATAGTAAGCTTCAAAGTCAGGAAGTATAAGTCCTCCCACTTTCTTTTTCTATTTAGAATTTTTTAGCAGTTTGAGGCATCTTTCCCTTGCAAATAAATTTGATAACTAGCTTTTTCAAAACTGCAAAGTAGGTTGTTGGAAATTTGATTGGGACTGCATTGAATCTGTAGATGAGTTTGGGTAGAATTGACATCTTAATGACATTTAGCCTTCCTATCCATGAACATGGAATATTTTTCCATCTTTTAAGGTCCCCTTCTATTTCTTTTAGTAGAGTTATGTAGTTTTCTTTGTGTAGGTCTTTTACATCTTTGGTTAAGTTTATTCCTTGGTACTTGATTTTTTTAGTTGCTATTGAAAATGGTATCTTTTTCTTGAGTGTCTCTTCAATTTGTTCATTTCTAGCATAGAAACATTCCTGACTTATGTGCATTAATCTTGTATCCAGCTACTTTCCTAAATTTGTTTATCAGCTCATGTAACTTTGTCATTGATTTCTCAGGGTCTTCCAGATATAAGATCATATCATGTGTAAATAATGACAGTTTTACTGCTTCCTTTCCAATTTGGATGCCTTTTGTTTCTTTGTCTTGTTGGATTGCTCTGGCTAGCACTTCTAGCAAAATGTTAAATAACAGTGGTGACAGGGGTCATCCTTGTCTCATTCCTGATCTTACAGGGAAGGCTTTCAGTCTCTCACCATTGAGTACTATGCTGGCTGTGAATTTTTCATATATGTTCTTTATCATATTGTGGAAGTTTCCTTCGATTCCTACCTTTTGAAGTGTTTTTTATCAAAAAGGGATGTTGGATTTTGTTGAATGGTTTTTCAGCATCTATTGAGATGATCATTTGGTTTTTCCCTTTTGATTTGTTAATGTGTTTGTAGCATATTGATTGATTTTCTTATGTTGAAATATCCTTGCATGCCTGGAATGAACCCCACTTGGTCATGGGGTATGATTTTTTAATGTGTCTTTGGATTCGATTTGCAAGTATTTTTTTGAGAATTTTTGCATCTATATTCATTAGGGAGATAGGCCTGTAGTTTTCCTTTTTTGTAGCATCTTTGCCTGGCTTTGGTATTAGATTGATGTTAGCTTCATAAAATGAGTTATTTAGTGTTTCATTTCTTTGATATTTTGAAAGAGTTTAAGTAAGATGGTGTCATTTCTTTTTGGAAAGTTTTAGTAGAAATCCCCTGTGAAGCCATCTGGCCCTAGGCATTTATTTGTGGGAAGCTTTTTGATGACTGATTGGAACTCTTTGCTTGTGATTGGTTGGTTGAGGTCTTCTTTTTCTTCTCTGGTCAGTCTAGGTTGTTCATATGTTTCCAGGAAATTGCCCATTTCCTCTACATTATCCAGTTTGTGGCCTACAGTTGTTCATAATATCCTCTTATAATTTTTTTACTTTCTTTGAGATCCACAGTAATGACACCTTTCTCATTCATTATTTTGTTTATATGGGTCTTCTCTCTTTTGATTTTGTCAGTCTAGCTAGGGACTTGTCAATCTTGTTGATCTTTTCAAAGAGCCAACTTTTGGTGTTATTTATCCTCCCTATTGTTTTTTGTTCTCTATGTCATTTGTTTCTGCTTAATCCTGTTATTTCTTTTCTTCTACTTGGTTTAGGATTGGTTTGCTGTTCATTTTCTAGCTTCTTCAGTTGATCCATTTGTTCTTTGATTTTGGCTCTTTCTTCCTTTTTAATATATGCATTTAGTGCTGTAAATTTCCCCCTCATTACTGCTTTTGCTGCATCCCACAGGTTTTGATATGTTGTGTTCTCATTTTCATTCATCTCTATATATTTAGCAATTTCTCTTGCTATTTCTTCTTTAATCCACTGATTGTTTAGGAGTGTGTTGTCTAACCTCCAGGTATTTGTGAATTTTCTAAGTCTCTGATGGTTACTGACTTCTAATTTTATTCCATTGTGGTCAGAGAATGTGCTTTGAATAATTTCAATTTTTTTAAATTTATTGAGGCTTGTTTTACATCCCAGCATATGATCTATTCTGGAGAAAGTTCCATGAGTGCTAGAGAAGAATGTGTATTCTGGTGATTTGGGATGTAATGTTCTATATATGTCAAGACATTATAATTCCACATTAACAATATTTATTTAATGCAAATTAGGGAAGTCAAGGAGGAACAGAGGACCAAAATAAAGGGGTATATAATGTTGAATGTAAATTTAACAATTTCAATAATTACATTAAATATTGATTGGCTGAAAGCACCAATCAAAAGGCATAAATTGTAAAACTGGGTAAAAAGTAAGATCAAAATATATGCCATCTACAAGAGACACAGCTTAGAATTAAAGACACAACTGTGTCAAAAATATAGACATGGTAATATATACAACATGCAAACAGTAACCATAAGTGAGCTGGATAGCTATATTAATACCAGATAAAATAGACTTTAAGGCAGAAAATATTATTTATGACAAATAAGGATACTTCAAAATGACAAAAAGAGAATTACATCAGGAATATATAAAAATTATAAAAGCATAATCACCTAAGCATGACACCCTCAATTACAGAATTGAAAGAAAATATGCAATTAAACAATTATAATTAAGGTAACAACTGGAGAAAATTAGCAGATATATATACAACATTCTGCACAATGTTTCAGACTATGCAATAGTCTTAATTACACATGGAATATTCTCCAAGATAGAACATATATTAGGATATAAAACAAGTGTCAGGAAAGGTAAAATGTTTGAAATCAAATGAAGTGTGTTCTCCAACCACAATAGAAATGAATAAGAAATCAACAATGAAGAAAATTTGGGAAATCTCCAAATATTTGGAAATAACACAACATATTGCTAAATAATCCATGGGTCATAGAAGATATCACAAGGAAATTTTAAAATATTTTAAGTGAATGAAAGTGAAAACAATGTTTCAAAATTTACAGAATGCATTAAAAGTAGCATGGATTAAAAGCAGCACTTAGAAGAAAATTGATAGTGTTAAAAATCTACATCATAGAGAGGATTGTGGGAGGATGGCAGAGTAAAGAGCCCCAGGACTCATTCATTCCACAAGAACAGCTATTAAATAGGCAAGAGCTGCCTGAAACAATTGTTTTGAAACTCCAGAGAACAGCAGAACACTGTACAGCATCCAGGAAGGAACGAGAGGAAGAGGCTGATAAATTATGGTAAAGAATGGTAAATTGTTCTGCCTGCATGATAGCTAACAGTGCCCATTACCCACTCTCATAGCAGACCTCCATGGGGTCCATTTCCTGCCTAGCTTGCTGGTGACAGATAGTGACATAAAAATCCTCTTCCCCAAGACCAGGGGTGGCCATGGCTTATCACTGATCATGAGCTTTGATCAGGAATTTGGATCCTTGGGAGCTCAACTCAGAGGGTCATCATCATTTCAAACTTCCTGGGACAAAGGCCATGGTGAAAGACTCAAATATACTAACCTTCATAAGGGCCATGGGGGAGAGTTAGTCGAAGGACTGCATTTGCTGGGCAGGCCAAGAAAGCCCAGCTTTGGGAAGCCATGGAAGAATCTCTTGGGGACCTTCCTGATACACTCTCCAGGCCATTTTGGAGCCAGTCTGCACCCCTATCATGGGGCTCAGAACCTGTTTTGACAGGGAAAAACTGAACAAAGTCCTCTCCAAAATACTTCTCCTCCCAGAATGTCCCTTGATGCAAAAAGCAGGCTCAGACTATGAAAGGGGAGTAAGAAACTATAGAGGCATACAGTCTGGGGCAAAAGTTTGACATTTTCAAACAACAGGGAGAGAGGTCCATCTCCTGGGAAATCAAACTCCTGTAAATAAGAGAACTCCAAAACAACTTAAAATCAAGACACAAGCCAGAAAGATAGAGAAAACCCTGCACATTGCAGTAGCCTTGGGGAGATATTCCTGATAGAAGGGCTGAAACTCAAGAAAATGTCTGTCTTACCAACAACTGATTATAAAATCAAGAAACAGACATCTCAGGGAATTAATTCCAGAGTTAACATTTTAAATATTAAAATGTATAGTATACAAGAGTAAAAGACAAAGAAACAGGAAATGATGGTTCAGACAAAGGAGTAGGATAAAAATCCAGAAAATGTAAATAAAGAAGACCAGAAAGTGGACATACCAAACAAAGTCTCTAAATAAGTGACCTTAAAAATGTTCAAGGAGATGAAGGAAAGTACAGAGAAAGAACAAAAGAATATCAGGAAAATGATGAATGAGCAATATGAGGGTCTTAGAAAAGAGATAGAACTTTTTAAAAGGAACCAAACAGAACTATTGGAATTGAAGACCACAACAGCTGAGATGAAAAATGCCCAGGAGGGTTTCAAGAGCAGATTGGAGCTGGCAGAAAAAAGAATCAGTGCACTCAAAGGCAAGACACTCAAAATGAGTCATGCTGAAGAGCAGAAAGAAAAAAGAAATGTTAAAAGCAAAAATAACCTGACACCTCTGGGACATCATCAAGCACACCAATATATGCAATATGGAAGTCCCAGAAGGAGAAGAAAGAAATTGGCAGAAAGAATATCTAAAGAAATAATGAGAACTTCCCAAACTTAGCAAAAGATATGAAAATGCATATCCAAGAAGCACAGAGAACAACAAACAGGATAAACATGAAGAAAAGTACACCAATCAGATATTGATTACACTATTTTATGCCAAGGACAGAGAGAGAGTTCTGAAAGCTGCAAGAGAAAATCAATGTGTTATGTACAAGGGAGTCACAATTATATTGAGTGCCAATTTCTCATCAGTAACCATGGGGGCAAGAAGGAAGTGGATTGAAATACTTAAAGTGCTGAAAGAAAACTACTGCCAGCCAAGAATTTATATCCAGTGAGACTTTATTTCAAATGTGAGGGGGAGATTAAGTCACTCTCAAATAAACAAAAACTGAGGAGTTCATCACCACTAGACTGGCACTACAAGCAATGCTAAAAGTTCTTCAGATTGAAAAGAAAGTACACTAGACAGTGGTTCAAAGCAGCAGAAAGAAACAAAGATCTGTGGTAAAGGTTATTATTTGGGTAATTATAAAGGCAAGTATAATTGTAGTGTATTATTTGGTATGTACTCCACTTATGTACTACAGAAGCTAAACTGCAAATGCATGAAGTAAAGATTAATCTGTTTTTCAAAGTACAATGTACAAAAATATGTATTAACAAGTACAAAATAATAGGTGAATGGATGTAGGGACATTGGAAAAATATATGTGCATGCTATTGAAGTTAAGTTGGTATCAAACCCAATAAGATTGTTATTTATTTAGGATGTTACATTTTTACCTCATGGAAAACAAAAGTAAAATATATGAGTTGGGGTAGCTACATAAATATCAAATAAAATATATGTTAAGTGAAAAACTATTATGAAAGACAAAGATGGTCATTATATACTGATAAAAGGAACAAGTTAATGAGAAGATGTAACAATTATAAATATATATGCTCCTAACAGCAGAGCCACAAACATATGAGGCAAATACTGACAGATATGAAGGGAGAAAATGATGTTTCTAAATTATTAGTAGGAGATTTTAATACACTACTATCAGTAATGAACAGAATATCTAGTCAGAAGATCAATAAGGAAATACAAGACTTCAATGATACTCTAAACCAACTTGACTAACAGAAAAATTAGAACACTTCACCCAATGAAAACAAAATACCCATTCTTCTTGAGTGCATGTGGACCATTCTCCAGGATACACCATATGTTAGCTCACAAAAGTAGTCTCAATAAATTCAAAAATATTGAAATCATACAATATATTTTCTCTGACAAGTATAAAATAAAGCTAGAAATCAATAACAGGTGAAGAATTGGAAAACTCAGAAATATATAGAAATTTAAAAAATGTACTCAAACATATTAGAAGCAAATTTAGGAAATAACTTGAGGTAAATGAAAATGAAATTAAAACATATGAAAAAACAAGGAATGCAGTGAAGACAGTACTGAGAAGAAAATTCATAGCTCTAAATGCTTACATTAAAAAAGTGAAAGACTTCAAATCAGAGACCTATCCTCAAAACTGGAAGAACTAGAAAAAGAAGAGGAAACAAAACCCAATGTGAGCAGAAAGAAGGAATTAACAAAGATTAGAGTGGAAATAATGAAACAAAGACCAATAGAGCCATAGAGAGAATCAACAAAACTAAAAGTTGTTTCATTGAAAAGATAAATAAAATTCACAAACCTTTAGCTATACTGACAAAGATAAAAAGAAGATACAAGCAATTGAAATTAGAAATGAAAAGGATCCATTACTACCAAACCTGCTGAAATAAAAAGGACTATAAGAGGATACCATGAACATCTGTATGCCAATAAGGTAGACAACCTAGCTGAAATGGACAAATTCTTAGAAATACTCAAACTACCTACATCAATGCAAAAAGAATTAGAATACATCAACAAACCAATTACTAGTGAAGAGATTGAATTAGTAATCAAAACCTCCCAGAAAAGAAAAGCCCAGGACCACATGGCTTCACAGGAAAATTCTACCAAACATTCAAGAAGTCTTAACTCCAAATCTACTCAAACTCTTCCAAAAAATTGAAAAGGTGGGAATATTCCCTGATTCATTCTATGAGGCCAATATCATCCCCACAGCAAAGTCAGATAAAGATACCACAAGAAAAGAAAAATACAAAACAATATTTCTTATGAATGTAGATTCAAAAAACCCTCAATAAAATATTAGCAACCAAATCCAACAAAATATTGAAAGAATTTATACACCATGATCAAGTGGGATTTATCCCTAGTATGCAAGGTTGGTTCAACACACAAAAAAATTAATTCGAGTGATACAGTACATTAATGGAATTAAGGGGAAAAAAACTTGATCTCAATTGATGCAGAGAAGACATTTCACAGAATAAAGCACCCCTTCTTGGTAAAGCACTTGAACACTAGGAGTAGAAGGAAACTTCCTTAAAATGATAAAGAGCATTTATGAAAAGCCCACGACACACATCCTACTTAGTGGTGAAAGAATGAAAGTTTCCCCCTGAGATGAGGCACAAAGAAGCATGTCCACTCTCACCACTATTATTCAACATTGTACTGGAAGTTCTTGCAAGAGCAATTAGGCAATAAAAATAATATATATAGAAAATCCCAGAAAAATTCATGACAAACTCCTTGAGCTTATAAATGAATTCAGCAAAATGGTGGGTTACAAGATCATCACCCCAAAATCAGTAGTGTTTCTATACACAAGCAATGAACAATCAGAAGAAGAAATCAAGAATAAATTCCATTCACAATAACAACTAATAGAATCAAATAACTAGTAATAAATATATCTGAAGATGCAAAGAAGTTGTACACAGAAAACTATAATATATCACTAAGAGAAATCAAACACCAAAAAAATGGAAGCACATTCCTGGTTCATGGTCTGAAAGACTAAACACTGTTAGGCTGTCAATCCAATCCAAAGCAAATTATAGATTCAATGCAATCCCAATCCAAATTGAACAACCTTCTTTACAGAAATGGAAAAGCCAATCATCAAACATTTATGGAAGGGCAAAGGACCCAAAATAGCTAAAGCCATGTTGAAAAAGAAGAATGAAGTTGGAGAACTCACTTTTCTGATCTTAAAACTTATTAAGGAGAACCTAAGATGGTGGCTAGGTGAGACAGGGCAAAAAACCACCTCCATGAAAAATACTAGATAAAAACCAGAAAGTGACCCAGAACACAAGTTCCAGTGATGCACCAGCCAGACAAGGTCTGCTAAATCCACAGGGACCATGCATATGGTGAAATCGGGAGTCTGCTTTCTGAAACAAGTGAGTGAGCTGGCTGAAAGTCTGGCAGACATGCTGCAGTGTGGGGAAATGGTGGGTTGGTGTTTGCAGATGGACTAATTCTTAAAAAAAAAAAACCCAGGAGCGGCTGTGGATATAATGGGAAGAACCATGCAGTGAAGCATGGCAGGAGTGGGCTGGGCCAATGCCTCTGTGTCTGGCATGGAGGATAGCCCTTCCCACACCTGCTGCTGATTGTCTCAGGGCCAGGGGAGCAGAGGGGAACCAAAAGGAGAAAGAAACCATGCCCCTTGCTGCCATCTCCCCAGCAGGCTGGGTTCACTCCTGCCCAGGGCTGGAGCTATAGCCCAGAGCCACGCCAAGAAACCCAGTGTGACAGGGAGTGTCTCCCACAGCACCATGTACATGCCACTATATTGGCCATGGACAGCGGCCTTTAGTGAAGCCACAGCTACTTGTCCTGGAGCTGGGAAGGTGGATCTGTGTGAAGAAGGGGAAATTAACATGCCCTGTTCAACCATCTTTACAGCAGGCTGGGAATGCCCCTGCATGGCCCAGTGGCCCAGGGCTTCCCCGGTGGGCTGGCACACACTTTTGACATGGCACAACCTTCCCTCAGCAGAGGTCCTGGAAGAACATGGCTGAGAAGGGGGACTCGCTCAGAAATCCCAGGGACCATATGCCAATACCAAGGACTTGTGGGTCAGCAGCAGAGACAATCTGTGGTAAGAATGAAAAGAAGGCTTAGGCTCTTGCAACAGCCTTAAATCTCTGGGAACACCTAGGAGGTTTGATTGTTAAAGCTGCCCTGCCTCCCTAACCACCCAGACACACACCACACATTCAGGGTTAACAGTACCAACAGCACACCCAAATTTAGTGCACCAATTGAACCCCACAAGAATCAGATCCCCACACACCACAAAGACAAAGTTGGGGAGAACTGACTTGAGGAGAATAGGTGACTCATGGACCCCATCTGCTGGTTAGTTAGAGAAAGTGTATGCCACCAAGCTGTAGTTCTGACAAATTAGAGATCAAGTAAAGCAAATGCCAAGAGGCCAAAAACAACAGAAAATCTCAAAGCATAAGATAAAACCAGACAATATGGAGATCCAAACCCAAACACCCAAATCAAAAGATCCGAGGAGACACAGTATTTGGTGCAATTAATCAAAGAACTAAAGACAGACAATGAGAGCATGGCACAGGATATAAAGGACATAAAGAAGACCCTAGAAGAGCATAAAGAAGACATTGCAAGAGTAAACAAAAAATAGAAGATCTTATGGAAATAAAAGAAACTGTTGTCCAAATTGAAAAGACTCTGGGTACTCATAATACAAGATTAGAGGAAGGTGAACAATGACTCAGCATCCTCGCAGTCCACAGAATGGAAAATGAAAGAACAAAAAGAAGAATGGGGAAAAAATCAAAAAAATTGAAAAGGATCTCAGGGATATGATAGATAAAATAAAATGTCCAAATTTAAGACTCATTGGTGTCCGAGAAGGGGAAGAGAAGGGTAAAGGTTTAGAAAGAGTATTCAAAGAAATTGTTGGGGAAAACGTCCCAACCTTCTACACAATATAAATACACAAAGCATAAATGCCCAGTGAACTCCAAATAGAATAAATCCAAATAAACCCACTCCAAGATATATTCTGATCAGACTGTCAAATACTGAAGAGAAGGAGCAAGCCCTGAAAGCAGCAAGAGAAAAGCAATTCACCACATACAAAGGAAACAACATAAGACTGAGTAGTCACTACTCAGTGGCCACCATGGAGGTGAGAAGGCAGTGGCATGACATATTTAAAATTCTGAGAAAAATTTCCAACAAAGAATACTTTATCCAGCAAAACTCTCCTTCAAATTTGAGAGACAGCTTAAATTTTTCACAGACAAACAAATGCTGAGAGAGTTTGCTAATAAAAGACCTGCCCTAATTCAGATACTAAAGGGAGCCCTACCTACAGGGAAACAAAGAAAGGAGAGAGAGATGTAGAGAATTTTAACAGACATATATAGAACATTACGTCCCAGGTCACTGGGGCACACATTCTTCTCTAGCGATCACAGATCTTTCTCCAGAATGGACCATATGCTGGGACATAAAGCAAGCCTCAATAAATTTAAAAAAATTGAATTTGTTTAAAGCACATTCTCTGACCACAATGGAATACAAATAGAAGTCAATAACCATTAGAGACTTGTAGAATTCACAAACACCGGGAGGGTAAAAATGAGGGGGAGATGAAAACATTCCCAGATAATCAAAAGTTGAGGGACTTCATCACCAGTAGGTCAGTCCTATAAGAAATGCTAAAAGTAGTTCAGCAGGCTGAAAGGAAGGGACACTAAACAATTAACTGAAACTACATGAAGAAATAAAGATTTCCAGTAAAGATCACATGGTAAATATAAATACCAATACTACTGTATTTTTTATTTGTAACTCCACTATTTACTTCCTACAGGATCTCAAATACATAAATTGTAATGATAAATCAGTGGTTTTGGACTCAATGTAAAATATGTAATTTTTGACAAGAACTACGTAAAGGTGGGGGAATGATGGAGTATAGGAACATAGTTTATGTGCCCTATTGAAGTTAAGTTGGTATCAAAGAAAAACAAGATTGTTATAGATTTAAGAGGTTAAATTTAAGTCCCACAGTAAACACAAAGAAAGTATCAGAGAATATGACCATAGAGATGAATAATAGAGTAGGGGTTACAAGAAGTGGGGGAAGGGGCAATGGGGAGTTAAGAAATGAGTGTAGGGTTGCTGTTTGAGGTGAAGGGAAATTTCTAGTAATGGATGGTGGGAAGGTGATAGCATTACAACATTTCAATGTGATAAATCCCACTAATGGAATGCTTGGGAGGGGGTGGAATGGGAAGATTTAGGCTGTATATATGTTTCCACAATTGGAAAAAAGGACAGTCTAACTAGATGACAATTAAATGCCAAGGATGATCCTGGATGGGATCTGAGGATCGAGGAAAGGAGGCTCAAAGGGACACAGTGGGGACATAAGAGAAAAAAAGGAAATATAGAATGCAAGCTTTGTATCAATGTTGAATTTCTTGAACTTCTTAGCTGCACTTAATGGGATTGCATAAAAGAATGTTCTTGTTCATGGGAAAGGTATATGTGAATTATATTGTTTGTTCAAAGATGTGTGCAGCTTGCTCTCATATGTTCAGAGGACAGAGCAATAGATGATGGATGATAGGGAGGGAGGGAGGGAAGGAGAGAGGGAGGGAAAAAAAGAAATGGTGGTGTGACAGGATGTTAAAGTTGGTGGATCCGGGTATCGAGGGAGGGGGGTTGGGGTGTGCTGGAGTTCCGTGTATGGGGTTTGTATTGTTTTTGCAACTGTTCCTGTAACTTTGAATTAACATCAAAATAAAATTTAGAAAAAAATAGAAAAACTTATTAAAAACCCACAGTAATCAACATGGCATGGTATTGGCACACTGACAGTCATATAGAATGGAGTTGAATTGAGTGCTCAGAAATCAACCCTCACATTTATGGCCAACTGATTTTTGACAAGAGGACAAAGACCACATGATGGGGAAAGAAAGTCTCCTAAAAGAAGGGATAGGGCAGAATGGAAGAAGATGGTGGCATAGAGGGGAGTGGAAGCTAGATAGTCCCACTGGAGCAACTAATAAACAACCAGGAAAAACTAGTAAAAAATAATCTGGAATAACTGTGGTGGGGGGATGTGGCTGTCCATTCATCATACACCAACCTGAATTGGGAGGAATGCCTGAGATCACAGCATAAAATCTGTAAGTAAAAACTGCAGATTCAAGCTGTGGGCCCCCTCTCCCCAAGGCCCAAACTGCAAAGCTTCACAGTGCTAGAGAGCAGCACTCTCTGAGCAAGCGAATATAGCTCAGCTGAGCTCCAACTCTGGTTTCAATGAACAAATGTGGACTGCTCAATACAAACTACAAATCCCCAACAAGCAGACTTAGGCTTTTGGTGATGACTGACTTTGGAGAGCCAGAGAGCAGCCATGGACTGGCCCTGAGGGGGCTTTCTATCATTTTTCAGTTCCCACACTCTGACCCAGACAAGGGTGGAGACAGCACAGGCAGAGAGACTATTTAAATGTAAATGACCTTTCCCAAGGGGGTGCATTTTCCCTAAGAGGAAGAAGGTGGTGCCAAGCTCTACTACCTGCCTTCCTTTCAGAACCAGACCCAGAACCTGGGGGAAAACAGCCATGGGCCACACCTCCTTACACCACTCAGGAGCTACAGGCTGACAGGCACCACCTGCTGGGAGGAGCAGCACAGTCACTTGAGGCCTCACAGTGTGTATCAATCTTCTAAGACACCCTCAGGGAAACTAGATACTATTCCCTCCTTCCAAGACCTGAGCACATTCTGGTCTGGGAAAACCTGATTGGGGTAACCAAGGAAACAAAATGCCTAGACAACAGAAAACTACAACTTACACTAAGGAAAATGAAGTTATGGCTCAGTTAAAGGAACAAACTTACACTTCAACTGAGATACATGAATTTAAACAACTAATACTAAATAAATGCAAAAAGTTTAGGGAAGATGTGGCAAAAGAGATGAAGCATATAATGAAAACGCTAGGCATACATAAGGCAGAAAGCAAGTTTGGAAAAACAACAGGCAGAATCTATGGAAATGAAAGGCAAAACACAAGAGATGAAAGGCACAAAGGAAACACACAACAGCAAATCTCAAGAGGCAGAACAAAACACTCAGGAACTGGAGAACAAGACACCTGAAAGCCTACACACAAAAGGATAGAGAAAAGAAGAGAAAAATATGAGCAATGTCTCCAGGAATTGAAGGACAGCATGAAATGCAGGAATGTATCTTTCATTGGTGTCCTAGAAGGAAAAGACAAGGAAAAGGGAGCATAAGCAATAATAGAGGAAATAATCAATGAAAATTTCTCATCTCTTATGAAAGACATAAAATTACATATCCAGAAGCACAGTATACCCCAAATGGAATAGATGTGAATAGGCCTTGTTCTAGTTTGCTAATGCTTCACTGGAGGATGGCCAATGGCGTCCAGAAAACCTCTGTTAGCTGCAAAGGCACGTGGCTGGCATCTGCTCCAAAGTTCTGGTTTCAAAATGGCTTTCTCCCAGGACGTTCCTCTCTAGCAAGCTTGCTCCTCTTCAAAACATCACTCACAGCTGCACTGAGTTCCTTCTCTTTGAATCAGCTCATTTATATGGCTCCACTGATAAAGGCCCACCCTGAATGGGTGGGGCCACGCCTCCATGGAAATATCCCATCAGTTATCATCTACAGTTGGGTGGGGCGCATCTCCATGCAAACAACCTAATCCAAACGTTCCAACTTAATCCCCACTATTATGTCTGCCCCACAAGATTGCATAATGGCATTTGGGGGACACAATACATTCAAACTGGCACATTCCACCCCCTGGACCCCAAAATGACATTATCTTTCCATGTACAAAATACATTCATTCCATCACAATATCACAAAAACTTAAATCATTTCAGTAACAAAAGTTAAGTACAAGATCCTATCAAAATCAATTACAGGTGTGGTGGGTCCTAAGGCATAATTCTCCTTTAGCTTTGGATTTGTGAGTTTAGAACAAGTTATGTGCTTCCAATATACAAAGGAGGGACATTCATAGGATAAACATTCCTATTCCCATAAGGAGAAACTGAAAGGAAAACAGGGTTAACAGGACCAAAACAGTTCCTAAAACCCGCAGGACAAACTCCATTAGATTTCAAAGCCTGAGAGTCATTTACAGAACAATGTTGCATCCTTGGGGCTTGAGAGAGTGGGAGTCTAACCCTTCCTAAGGGCCTTTGTGGCAGCCCTTTCCTCTCCAAACACTTGGGTGAGTGCTCCAACATATCCACACATTGGGGAGACCACCTTCTCGGCCCCACACTCCTCAAACATCGGGGCAGCTCCCGGATTCCCTTCCATCTCTGGGGCACACACTCAACCCCTTCAGAGCAGTGTGGTGGCAGCCAGGCTCTCCCCAATTCCCTGGGAATGTGCTCCACCCTCTTTGGGGCTTGGGGTGGCAGGACATTTCCTGAGCATCGAGGCAGAAGGCCCACCCTCGACCTCCAGGACAAACTCAACCTTTCCATGTGTGTGGGCTGCTCTGCTCTCCCAGCCCAAGACCTCTTGAGTCCAGACCTCAACCTCCATGGCTCTGTCTTTGAAGAAATTTTTCCTTCAATTTGTTCCTTGTCTGTCTCCTCCGGTCCAGACTGGAAATGGTTCTGTCTGTAAAGATCTCACAAAAATTATGTTGGCTTTGCATGAAGCATGCAGGGGTCAAAGCCATCAGACAACAAGAGTTTCCACAAATCCTTTCTGGATAATTCCATCTCCAATCTTGGCTTGTTCTGAAATGGCAGCTGGGTTCCATGTTTGGTTACATCCTCATGTTGGGCTGTAACTTCTGGGATTCCACCCCCGGAAGCTCGTAATTTTCCAAGCCATCAGCTTCTGGTTTCTTTGAACCCAAGAGTTCAGTTCTAAGTTTATCTCTTTCTGCTCGCATTTTACTATAAGCTGCAAGGAGAAGCCAGGATACATCCTCCACATGTAGTCTGGAGATCTCCTCAGCTATGTATTTCAGGTTGTCGCTTTCAAATTCTTCCTTCAATCTGATGCCAGGACTCAATTTTGCCAAATTCTCTGCCACTTTAAAACAAGGATCACCTTTCTTCCAGTTTGCAACAACATATTCATCATTTCTGTTCAAGGCCTCATCAGAAGTATCTTTAGAGTCCATATTTCCACAAACAGTGTCTTCAAAGCAGTTTAGGCCTTTTCTATCAAGCTCCTCACAATTCTTCCAGAATCTTCCCCTTATCCATTTAAAAAGCTGTTCCAACATGTTTGGCATCTGCAAAGTCAGCAGCAAAAGCACCCCACTTCTCTGGTACCAAAATCTGTTCTAGTTTGCTAATGCTTCACTGGAGGATGGCCAATGGCATCCGGAAAACCTCTGTTAGCTGGGAAGGCACGTGGCTGGCATCTGCTCCAAAGTTCTGGTTTCAAAATGGCTTTCTCCCAGGACGTTCCTCTCTAGCAAGCTTGCTCCTCTTCAAAACATCACTCACAGCTGCACTGAGTTCCTTCTCTTTGAGTCAGCTCATTTATATGGCTCCACTGATAAAGGCCCACCCTGAATGGGTGGGGCCACGCCTCCATGGAAATATCCCATCAGTTATCATCTACAGTTGGGTGGGGTGCATCTCCATGCAAGCAACCTAATCCAAACATTCCAACTTAATCCCCACTATTATGTCTGCCCCACAAGATTGCATAATGGCATTTGGGGGACACAATACATTCAAACTGGCACAGGCCTACACCAAGACACTTAATAATCAGATTATCAAACATCAAAGATAAAGACAGAATCCTGAACGCAGCAAGAGAAAAGTGATCCATCACATATGAAGGAAGCTTGATAAGACTATATGCAGATTTCTCATTAGAAAGCACAGAGACAAGAAGGAAGAAGGATGATATATTTTAGGTACTGAAAGAGAAAAACCACCAACCAAGAATCCTACATCTGGCAAAACTCTCCTTCAAATATGAAGGAGAGCTTAGAATATTCTCTGATAAATAGACAATGAAAGAGTTTGTGAATAAGATGCCTCCTGTACAGGAAACAGTAAAAGAAGCACTGCAGACAGAAAGGAAAAGATAGAAATGAGAGGTTTGGAAGACAATTTTGGGAGATAGTAGCACAGCAATTTAAGTACACTGAACAAAGATGACTGTGAGTATGGTTGAAGAGGTAGGTTAGGACCATTTGGGACAGCAGAATGAGAGACAAAAGATAAAGACTGGGACTGTATAACTCAATGAAACCTAGGGTGCTCAACAGTTGTAATAAAAGGTACAAATATGTTTTTACATGAGGTAGAACAAATGAATGTCAACATTGCAAGGTGTTAAAAATAGGGTAGGATTGGGGGGAAAATACAATCAATGAAAGCTAGAGACTATAATTAACAGAAGCATTGTATTATGCTTCCTTTAATATAACAAAGGCAATATACCAAAGCTAAATGCACATGGGGGGTCATAGAGGAAACATATGGGACCCCTGGCATTGGTGATCTTGTCTGACTCTTTATTCTACTTTAGTTTAATGCTATCTTTCTTTTTGTTGCTTTGTAGCTGTAGTGTTTTTTCTTTCTTTCTTTCTTTTGTTTTTCTTTTTCTTTTGTCTATCTTCTTTGACTCTTCCTCCTTCTTTGTGGAAGAAATGGAGATGTCCTTATATAGATAGTGGCAATGGTGCTGAGTACATAAATACATGACTATACAGGGAACCAAGGATTTTTCACTTAGGATGTAATATTTGTTGTGTGAACAAAACCATCTTAAAAATTGGGTTGATGAAGAAACCTTGAGGACATTATATTGAATGAAATAAGACAGACACATAAGGACAAATATTACAGGGTCTCACTGATATGAATTCATCATAGTATGTAAACTCATAGACATGAAATATATGTTACCAGGATATAGAATGAGGCTAAAGAATGGGGAGTGGTTGCTTATTATGAGCAGAATGTTCAAGTAGGGTAAACTTAAATGTTTGCAACTGGGCAGAGGTGATTTTACACATTGTGAGAATAACTAACAGTGCTGAATGGTGTGTGAGCGTGGTATAAAGGGTAAGCTCAGAGTCACGGATGTCACCAGAAGGAAAGTTGGATGTTAAAAGATGGGAATGTATAAAACAGTGAAACTTGTGGTGGACAGTGTCCATGATCAACCGTACAAATATTAGAAATCTCTCTCATGAACTAGAACCAATGTATGACACTATAACTAGAAGTTAATAAAAGAGAGACATAGTCCCAGGGACCATACACCAATACCAAGGACTTGTGGGTCAGCAGCAGAGACAAACTGTGGTGAGACTGAACTGAAGAATTAAACTATTGTAACAGCTTTAAATCTCCAGGAACACCTGGAAGATTTGATTATTAAAGCCACCCTGCATCCCTAACTGCTCAGAAACACATCCCACATTCAGAGTGGGCAGCACCAACTACACATGCAAACTTATTGCACCAATTGGGCCCCCACAAGACTCAGATCCCCTCTCACCACAAAGACAAAGTTGGGGAGAACTGGCTTCAGGGGAATAGTGGCTCATGGACGCCACCTGCTGGTTAGTTAAAGAAAGTGTGCTCCACCAAGCTGTAGATTTGACAAATTAGAGATAAGGGTTTGAATCAGTCTACATATCCTAAAAGAACCCTATCAAGTAAAGCAAATACCAAGAGGCCAAAAACCACAGAAAATTTTAAAGCCCATGGAAAAAAAAGACAATATGGATAACTCAAAACCAAACACCCAAATCAGAAGATCAGATGAGACACAGTACTTGGAGCAATTAATCAAAGAACCAAAGACAAGCAATGAGAGCATGGCACAGGATATAAAGGACATGAAGAAGACCCTAGAAAAGCATAAAGAAGAAATTTCAAGAGTAAATAAAAAATAGATGATATTATGGAAATAAAAGAAATGAACAAATTACAAAGATTCTGGATACTCATAGTAAAAGACTAGAGGAAGCTCAACAGTGAATCAGTGACCTTGATGACAGAATGGAAAATGAAAGGACCAAAGAAAGAATGGGGAAAAAATTGAAAAAATCAAAATGGACCTCAGGGATATGATACATAATATAAAATATCCAAATATAAGAGCTATTGGTGTTCCAGAAGGGGAAGAGAAGGTAAAGGTCTAGGAAGAGTATTCAAAGAAATTGTTGGGGGAAACTTCCCAAACCTTCTAAACACCATAAACACACAGATCATAAATACACAGCAAAGTAGAAGTGCTAGCCAGGGCAATATGGCAAGACAAAGAAATAAAAAGCATCCAAATTGGAAAGAAAGAAGTAAAACTGTCATTATTTGCAGATGACATGATCTTATATCTGGAAAACCCTGAGAAATTGATGATACAGCTACTAGAGCTAATAAACAAATTTAGCAAAGCAGTGGAATAAAAGATTAATGCACATAAGTCAGTAATGTTTCTATATGATAGAAATGAACAAAGTGAAGAGACACTCAAGAAAAAGATACCATTTTCAATAGCAATTAAAAAAATCAAGTACCTAGGAATAAACTTAACCAAAGATGTAAAAGGCCTACACAAAGAAAACTACATAATTCTACTAAAAGAAATAGAAAGGGACTTTAAAAGATGGAAAAAATATTCCATGTTCATGGATAGGAAGGCGAAATGTCATTAAGATGTCAATTCTAGGCAAGATGGCGGAGTGGTGAGGAGCAGAATTTCGTCTCTCCCCTAAAGCAGCTGGCAATTACCCAGGAACTATGTGAAACAGTGTTTTCGGGGTCTCCAGTAGCCAGTCACACATTGGACACAAGTTTGGAATTAGAGGAAAAGCTGAGATCGCAGCGAACATTGTAAGTTCCCCGGACCAGGGGTCTGGCGCCCCTCCCCACCCAGACCTCACAGACTGTCTTGCTGCCGGCTCCCTGAAAGGGGGGAAAAAAAACAAAAAACAGCAATCTGCTGAGGGCAAGAAGGGAGGCTCAACCCAGCCTCAACTGCAGAATTAATTAACAAATTAATTAACTAACTTTGGGAGCTGGGGTGCTAAAGAAGGGCTGGGCTCCAAGAAGTGGGGGCACGTAAAAGTGGGCACCCATTCCCAGACTCCAAAAAAGCCATTTTTTTTCCCTTACATTTTGTCCCTTCTGGCTTCTCACTGATCCCTTATCTTTTTGCATTTCAATAGCCCCCGGCAGGGGTGGAACTGAAGCGGTTGGAGAGTAATTATCAGACAATAGCCCAAAGCATATCTTTAAATGCTCTATTCTGACACTGACAAAACTTCCAGGCTGGGGAAAGACGTTTAAAAGAGACTCTTTTTTTTTTTTTTTTTCCTTTTTTCTTTTTCTTGATTTCTTTTCTACTTTTTTTTTTTTTAATCTAAAAGTAATATATGTGGTTATTTTCTATTGGAAAGCCCAGGTTGAGGGACTAGGCTGGGCTTGAGGGGAGACAGAGTACCCACACTGTCTTTGAATTCCGTATTCACTACTGAAGGCTTCCAGCCCCGTCTTTAATTGGCAACTCAGGCTGACCAAGGAATCTACCTGGAGAGGCCCCAAAGAGGAGAGAGGAGAAGGGAATAGTGCCCCTAAGAGACAACTGGAGTTCTGAGGATTGGGAGAGTGGAGGCAGGCCCAGCTCAACTGGCAGTCCTTCTTCTGGGAATTCAGACCCCAGGGGCTGGAATTCAGATTCAAGCTTCAGTCAGCCATGCCCCTGACAGGATCAGAGTCACCAGGAGAACTAAAGGCTCCATACCTCCTTACACTGGTGGGGGAGCTGCGGACTGGCCAGCGCCACCTGCTGGACAGGAGAGGAAAAGCACCAATTCTAAAGGCCTCATAGGAGGGTCTCATTCTCAGGAAAACTCCATACCCTCCCAATGAGACCTGGGCCTCACTAGACTGGGAAAATCTGACTAGGGTCGACCATATCTGAGGAGACCCACTCACAAAAAGGTTACATAGAGGCAGAGCAAGAAACAGAAAAAACAAGAGGGGAAAAATTCTGATCAACTAAATAGAACCTAAGTTAGAGGTCTAGAATAAGTTGAACTGAATAACAGAGGCCAGAGAACAAAGCCAACCAACAAGAAAACCACTAGGTAAAAGACAGAAAACAAGCTCCAAAATAAACTAATCAAGAGAATCAGATGCCTAGACAACTTAAGATAACAAGCCATACCAGGAAACACGAAAACATGGACCAGCGAAAGGAACAAACTAATAGCTCAGCTGAGACACAGGAGTGGAGGCAACTAATGCTAAATAAATTTGATGAAATGAAGGAAGATATAGCAAAAGAGCTGAAGGATATAAAGAAGACACTGGCTGGCCATAAAGAAGAATTCATAAACTTAAAAAAACAAATGGCAGAACTCATGGGAATGAAAGCCACAATGGAGGAGATGAAAAACACAATGGAGGGACACAACAGTAGATTTGAACAGGCAGAAGAAAGGATCAGTGAACTGGAAGACAGGTCATTCGAATTCATACACACAAAAGAACAGATGGTGAAAAAAATGGGAAAATATGAGCAGGGTCTTAGGGAGCTGAGTGACAACATGAAACGCACAAATATACGTGTTATGGGTATCCCAGAAGGAGAAGAGAGGGGAAAAGGGGCAGAAAGAGTAATAGAAGACATATTCGCTGAAAATTTCCCAACTCTTATAAAAGACAGAAAATTAGAGATTCAAGAAGTACAACGTACCCCAAATAGAATAGATCCCAATAGACCTACTCCAAGACACTTACTGGTCAGATTGTCCAATGTCAAAGACAAAGAGAGGACTCTGAAAGCAGCAAGAGAAAACCAATCCATCACATACAAGGGAAAGTCAATAAGACTATGTACAGATTTCTCTGCAGAAACCATGGAGGCAAGAAGACAGTGGCATGATATATTTAAGATACTGAAAGAGAAAAACTGCCAACCAAGAATTCTATATCCAGCAAAACTTTCCTTCAAAAATGAGGGAGAGATTAAAACATTTTCAGACAAACAGACACTGAGAGAGTCTGTGAATAAGAGACCGGCACTACAAGAAATACTAAAGGGAGTGCTACAGGCTGATAGGAAAAGACAGGAGAGAGAGAGTTGGAGAAGAGTGCAGAAATGAAGATTATCAGGAAAGGTAAAAGGAGAGGAAAAAATAAGATATGACATATAAATTCCAAAAAACAAAATGGTAGTAGAAAGTACTGCCCTTACAGTAATAACACTAAATGTAAATGGATTAAACTCCCCAATAAAAAGACACAGACTGGCAGAATGGATTAAAAAACAGGACCCATCTATATGCTGTCTACAAGAAACTCACTTTAGACACAAGGACAAACATAGACTGAAAGTGAAAGGTTGGAAAAAGATATTTCATGCAAACAACAACCAGAAAAAAGCGGGAGTAGCTATATTAATATCAGACAAGTTAGACTTCAAAAGCAAAACAATTAAAAGAGACAAAGAAGGACACTATATATTAATAAAAGGGTCAATTCATCAAGAAAACATAACAGTCATAAATATTTATGCACCAAGCCGGAATGCCCCAAAATTCATGAGGCAAACACTGCGATCACTGAAAGGAGAAATAGATACCTCTACAATAATAGTTGGAGACTTCAATACACCACTCTCATCAATGGATAGAACATCTAGACAGAGGATCACTAAAGAAACAGAGATGTTGAATTGTATGATAAATGAACTAGACTTGACAGACATTTATAGAACACTACATCCAACAACAGCAGGATACACTTTTTTCTCAAGTGCTCATGGAACATTCTCTAGGATAGACCACATGTTGGGTCACAAAGCAAGTCTCAACAAATTTAAAAATACTGATATTATACAAAACACTTTCTCAGACCACAATGGAATGAAGTTGGAAATAAATAAAAGGCAGAAGGTCATAAAATTCACAAACATATGGAGGCTAAACAACACCCTCTTAGAAAACCAGTGGGTAAAGGAAAAAATTACAAGAGAAATTAGTAAATACCTCGAGGCAAATGACAATGAAAACACAACTTATCAAAACTTATGGGATGCAGCAAAGGCAGTGCTGAGAGGGAAATTTATTGCCCTAAATGCCTATATTAAAAGAGAAGAGAGAGCAAAAATTGAAGAGTTAACTGCTCACCTGGAGGAATTAGAGAAAGAACAGCAAACTAAACCCAAAGCAAGCAGAAGGGAAGAAATAACAAAGATTAGAGCAGAAATAAATGCAATTGAGAACAGGAAAACAATAGAGAGAATCAACAAAACCAGAAGTTGGTTCTTTGAGAAAATCAATAAAATTGATGGACCACTGGCTAGGCTAACAAAAAAAAAGAGAGAGCAGATGCAAATAAATGCAATCAGAAATGGGAAAGGAAATATAACTACCGACCCTGCAGAAATTAAGGAGATAATGAGAAGCTACTATGAGCAACTATATGCTAATAAACTAGACAACTTAGATGAAATGGACAACTTCCTAGAAAAGCATAAACAACCAACATTAACTCAAGAAGAAATAGATGACCTCAACAAATCAATCACAAGTAAAGAGATTGAGTCAGTCATCAAAAAGCTGCCAAAAAGGAAAAGCCCAGGACCAGATGGTTTCACATGTGAATTCTACCAAGCATTCAAGAACGAATTAGTACCAATCCTGCTCAATCTCTTCAAAAAAATTGAAGAAGAGGGAAAGCTACCTAACTCTTTCTATGAAGCCATCATCACCCTAATACCAAAACCAGGCAAAGATACTACAAAAAAAGAAAATTATAGACCAATTTCTTTAATGAATATAGACGCAAAAATCCTCAACAAAATACTCGCAAATCAAATCCAGCAGCACATTAAAAGAATTATACACCACGACCAGGTGGGATTTATTCCAGGTATGCAAGGCTGGTTCAACACAAGAAAATCAATTAATGTAATACACCACATCAATAAATCAAAGCAGAAGAACCACATGATCATCTCGATTGATGCAGAAAAGGCATTTGACAAAATTCAACATCCTTTCCTGATGAAAACACTTCAAAGGATAGGAATAGAAGGGAACTTTTTCAATATGATAAAGGCAATATATGAAAAACCCACAGCTAACATCACCCTCAATGGGGAGAGACTGAAAGCTTTTCCTCTAAGATCAGGAACAAGACAGGGATGCCCACTATCACCATTGCTATTCAACATTGTGCTGGAAGTTCTAGCTAGAGCAATTAGGCAAGAAAAAGAAATAAAAGGCATCCAAATTGGAGAGGAAGAAGTAAAACTTTCACTATTTGCAGAGGACATGATTCTATATGTAGGAAATCCAGAAAAATCTACAGCAAAGCTACTAGAACTAGTCAATGAATACAGCAAAGTAGCAGGCTACAAGATCAACACGCAAAAATCTGTAGTGTTCCTATACACAAGTAATGTGCAACAAGAGGAGGAAATCAAGAAAAAAATCCCATTTACAATAGCAACCAAAAGAATCAAGTATTTAGGAATAAACTTAACCAAGGACACAAAAGACCTTTACATAGAAAACTATAAGAAACTGCTAAAAGAAATTGAACAAGACCTGAAAAAATGGAAGAACATACCATGTTCATGGATTGGAAGACTAAATATAGTTAAGATGGCAATTTTACCTAAACTGATTTACAGATTCAATGCAATACCAATTCAAATCCCAACAACTTACTTTACAGAAATAGAAAAATCAATAACTAAATTTATTTGGAAGGGTAAGGTGCCCCAAATAGCCAAAAATATCTTGAGAAAGAGGAGTGAAGTGGGAGGTCTCACACTACCTGACTTTGAAGCATATTACAAAGCTACAGTGCTCAAAACAGCATGGTACTGGCATAAGGACAGATATACTGATCAATGGAATCGAATTGAGTGTTCAGAAGTAGACCCTCACATCTATGGACAACTGATCTTTGATAAGGCAGTGAAGCCAAAGCAACTGGGAAAGAGCAGCCTGTTCAATAAATGGTGTTTGGAGAACTGGATATCCATTTCCAAAAGAATGAAAGAGGATGTCCATCTCACACCTTATACCAAAATTAACTCAAAGTGGATCAAAGACCTAAACATTAGCACCAAGACCATAAAACTCTTAGAAGAAAATGTAGGGCAATATCTTAAAGATCTTGTGAAAGGAGGTGGTTTCTTAGACCTCACACCCAAGGCAAGAGCAACCAAAGAACAAATAGACAAATGGGATATCCTCAAAATTAAACACTTTTGTACATCAAAGGACTTTGTCAGAAAAGTCAAAAGGCAACCTACACAATGGGAGATGATATTTGGAAACCACATATCAGATAAGGGTTTAATATCCCGAATATATAAAGGAATCCTGCATCTCAATAACAGAAAGACAAACAATCCAATTAAAAAATGGGCAAAAGACATGAACAGACATTTTTCTGAAGAGGAAATACAAATGGCTCAAAAACATATGAAAAAATGCTCAACTTCACTGGCTATTAAGGAAATGCAAATCAAAACCACAATGAGATATCATCTCACACCTACCAGAATGGCCATTATCCAAAAAACAGAAAATGACAAGTGCTGGAGAGGATGTGGAGAAAGAGGCACACTTATTCATTGTTGGTGGGAATGTAGAATGGTGCAACCACTCTGGAAGACAGTATGGAGGTTCCTCAGGAAGCTAAATATAGATTTGCCATATGACCCAGCTATTCCATTGCTGGGTATATACTCAGAGGAACTGAAACTTAAGACACAAACAGACATTTGTAAACCAATGTTTATTGCAGCATTATTCACAATTGCCAAGAGATGGAAACAGCCCAAATGTCCATCAAAGGACGAGTGGATAAACAAACTGTGGTATATACACATGATGGAATATTATGCAGCTGTAAGACAGAACAAAGACATGGATCATGTAATAATGTGGATGAACCTTGAGGACATTATGTTGAGTGAAATTAGCCAGAAACAAAAGGACAGATTCTGTATGTTCTCACTAATATGAACAGACATTAATGAACAAACTTTGGGAGTTAAAAGCTGACAACACAGGCGACCAGGAGATAGAAAGAGGGCAGAGACCAGCCATTTGATGCTGAAGGACTACAGAATGTTTAGGATTGATTGCATAGATCCAGAAATAGATAGCATAATACTGTGTGATGGTAGCACGGTATTGTAAGTACACTGAACAAAGATGTCTGTGAGTAAAGCTGAAAGAGGTGGGATAGGAGAATGTATGACACCAGAGGTAAAGATAGATGATAAAGACTGGGACTGTATAACGTGGCAAAAACTGGAGTGGCCAATGACTGTTACTAAATATACGAATATAAAAATGTTTTTGCATGTGGGAAAGCAAATGAATGTCAACCATGTAGAAATTTGAAAAAGGGATGGTATTCAGGAAAAAACATAATCAAAGCAAACTGGAGTCTATAGTCAACAGTAACATTGTAATATACCTCCATTAAATGTAACAAAGGCAATATGCCAATGCTAAATGTACATGAGAAGGGGATATAGGGGAGTAATATGGGAGTCTCGGTAGTGGTGTTATTTGCTGTCCTTAGTAGTATATTGCATTGTATGACATGTTATTTTTCTTTTTATCATTTTTTCTTATTGCTAAAAAAAAACAATTTTTCTTGTAGTAATTAGTATGTTCAAATGCTGATTGTGGTGATAAATGTACAACTTTATGATGATACCATGAACAACTGATTGTACACTGTGGATAAATGTATGATATGTGAATATAACTCTATAAAATTGTAGGAAAATATATATATAGGAGTAAAAGTGTTGGAGAAAACATGGTGAGAGGGATGATGCCTCACCAATATGGACTAAATACAATGTGTAAACTCAGAATTGAATCTTAGAACATAGCCTAACATGGACACAATAATTGTAATAGTCCCTAGATTGTAAGCTCTTACAGCAGTTAACTCTATCCCTGAATTGTAAGGCCTATCTCTAAACTTTGAGATGCTGATCCCCTAGCGTATGTTGTCACAAACATTGGGACTGGCGGCTTGATGTGCTGAGCCCTCGAGCATGGGACTTGCCCTTATGAAGCTCATTACCACAAAGGAGAGTCTAAAGTTGTATGTAATGGTGCCTAAGAGTCTCCCCCTGAGTACCTCTTTGTTGTTCAGATGTGGCCCTCTCTCTCTCTAACTGAGCCATCTCGACAGGTGAACTCGCTGCCCTCCCCCCTACGTGGGACCCAACTCCCAGGGGTGTAAATCTCCCTGGCAACGCAGAGTATGACTCCCGGGGATGAATGTGGACCCGGCATCGTGGGACTGAGAGTATCTTCTTGACCAAAAGGGGGATGCAAAATGAGACGAAATAGTTTCAGTGGCTGAGAGATTCCAAATGGAGTCGAGAGGTCACTCTGGTGGACATTCTTATGCACTATATAGATAACACCTCTTAGGCTTTAATGTATTGGAATAGCTAGAAGTAAATACCTGAAACTACCAAACTCCAGCCCAGCAGTCTGGACTCCTGAAGACAATTATATAATAATGTAGATTACAAGGGGTGACAGTGTGATTGTGAAGACCTTCTGGATCACACCCCCTTTATCTAGTGTATGGATGAGTGGAGGAATGGGGATAAAAACTAAAGGACAAATGGGGTGGGATGGGGGGATGATTTGGGTGTTTTTTTTCACTTTTATTTTTTATTCTTGTTCTGGTTCTTTTTGATGTAAGGAAAATGTTCAGAGATAGATTGTGGTGATGAACGCATTACTATGTTATCATACTGTGGACAGTGGATTGTATTTCATGGATGATTGTATGGTGTGTGAATGTATTTCAATAAAACTGAATTTAATTAAAAAAAAAAGATGTCAATTCTACCCAAACTCATCTACGGATTCAATGCAATCCCAATCAAACTTCCAACAACCTACTTTGCAGATTTGGAAAAGCTAGTTATCAAATTTATTTGGAAAGGGAAAATGCCTTGAATTGCTAAAAACACTCTAAAAAAGGAAAACAAAGTGGGAGGACTTATACTCCCTGACTTTGAAGCTTATTATAAAGCCACAGTTTTCAAAACAGCATGGTACTGGCACAAAGATAGACATATTGATCAATAGAATTGAGAATTCAGAGATAGACCCCAGATCTACAGCTGAATGATCTTTGATAAGGCCCACAAAGCCACTGAACTGAGACATAACAGTCTTTTCAACAAATGGGGCTGGGAGAGTTGGATATCCATATCCAAAAGAATGAAAGAGGACCCCTACCTCACACCCTACACAAAAATTAACTCATAGTGGATCAAGGACCTCAATAGAAAAGACAGTACCATAAAACTCCTAGAAGATAATGTGGGAAAACATCTTCAAGACCTTGTGTTAGACAGTGAATTCCTAGACCATACTCCCAAAGCACAAGCAACAAAAGAAAAAATGGATAAATGGGAGCTCCTCAAGCTTAGAAGTTTCTGTACCTCAAAGGAATTTGTGACAAAGGTGAGGAGGCAGCCAACTCAATGGGAAAAAATGTTTGGAAACTGTGTATCTGAAAAAAGACTGATATCTTGCATATATAAAGAAATCCTACAACTCAATGACAATAGTACAGACAGCCCAATTATAAAATGAGCAAAAGATATGAAAAGACAAGTCTCTGCAAAGGAAATACAAATGGCCAAGGAACACATGAAAAAATGTTCAACTTCATTAGCTATTAGAGAGAGGCAAATTAAGACCACAATGAGATACCATCTCACACCAATTAGAATGGCTGCCATTAAACAAACAGGAAACTACAAATCCTGGAGAGGATGTGGGGATATTGGAACTCTTATTCATTGTTGGTGGGACTGTGCAATGGTTCAACCACTCTGAATGTCAGTCTGGCAGTTCCTTAGAAAACTAGATATGGAGATACCCTTCAATCCAGCAATTACACTTCTCAGTATATACCCAGAAGATCTGAAAGCAGTGACATGAACAGATATCTGCATGACAATGTTCATAGCAGCATTATTCACAATTGCCAAGAGATGGAAACAACCCAAATGTCCTTCAACAGATGAGTGGATAAATAAAATGTGACATATACACATAATGGAATACTACATGGCAGTAAGAAGGTATGATGTCATGAAACATATGACAACATGGATGAACCTTGAAGACACAATGCTGAGTGAAATAAGCCAGGCACAAAAAGAGAAATATTATATGCTACCACTAATGTGAACATTGAAAAAATGTAAAATAAATGGTTTATAATGTAGAATGTAGGGGAACTAGTGATAGAGAACAATTAATGAAGGGGAATGATAACCCAATAAGAAGAGATAAGCTATCATGGGTAAATTTAACATTCTGGGAATGCCCAGGAATGACTAGGATTTGTTAATTTCTGGTGGATATGGTAGGAACAAGTTCACAGAAATGTTGCTATATTAGGTTATTTTCTTGGGATAGAGTAGGAACATGTTAAGAGCAAAGTAGTTATTTTACTTTAGTTGTCTTTTTCTTACTCCCTTGTAATGGTTTGTTTGAAATGTTTTTTTATTGTATGTTTTTTTAAATTTTTTGACATAGTTTATAGTTAATTTCAAAAGGAGTTAATTAAAACAACAATGAAAAAAATATGTAGATCCCCCCTGAGGAGCTAGTGTAGAATGTAGGGGTGTTGGGCTTCCCCACCTCGATGTTTGCTGATGTGCTCACAGACATCGTGGACTGGTGATTTGATGGGCTGAGCCCTTTACCATGGGACTTGCCCTTCAGAAGACTTGCTGCAAAGGAGAGGCTATGCCTGCCTATAATTGTGTCTAAGACTCTCCTCCTGAATGCCTCTTTATTGCTCAGATGTGGCCCTCTCTCTCTAGCTAAGCCAACTTGGCAGGTGAAATCACTGCCCTCCCCCGTACATGGGATCTGACACCCAGGGGAGTAAATCTCCCTGGCAAGGTGGACTATGACTCCTGGGGAGGAATCTAAACCCAACATCATTGGATGGAAAACATCTTCTTGACCAAAAGGGGATGTGAAAGGAAATGAAATAAGCTTCAGTGGCAGAGAGATTCCAAAAAGAGCCGAGAGGTCACTCTGGTGGGCACTCTTACACACAATATAGACAACCCTTTTAGGTTCCAATGAATTGGAATAGCTAGCACTAAATGCCTGAAACTATCAAACTACAACCCAGAACACTTGAATCTTGAAGATGATTGTATGGGAGTGTGGCTTATGAGGGGTGACACTGTGATTGGGAAAGCCATATGGACCGCATTCCCCTTTGTCCAGTGTATGGATGGATGAGTAGAAAAATGGGGCAAAAAAAAAGGCACCCAGTGTTCTTTTTTACTTTAGTCATTCTTTTTCACTTTAATTTTAATTCTTATTATTTTTGTGTGTGTGGTAATGAAAATGTTCAAAAATTGATTCTGGTGATGAGCACAAACTATATAATCGTACTATGAACAACTGAATGTACACTTTGTATGACTGCATGGTATGTGAATATATCTCAATAAAATTGAATTAAAAAAAAACAACAAGCAGGTTAGCCAAAATTAAGGAATGGGAGCAGATATCACTGGTGAGGACCCTCTGGGAATGTTCCGTATACAGGTCCTCCCCTCCCCAACAAATGCATACCCCAAAACATCTTCTCCAGTTAGTTTGTCAATGACACCAGGGAAAACTTGGCTGAAGACCAGCTCCCCAGTTGAGAATGATCCCAAAGTCATTAGAATACTCAAGGCAGAAGACTTAAATCAGATGATAGAAATAGAGACAGGTTTTGGAGATCCAAATGCCTGGGTAGAATGGGTCAAATATACAGTCCAGAGTCTAAACAAGAGCGACTGTTATGCTTGTGCTGTAGGCCAACCCACTGCTCAGATTGTGCTCTTTCTGTTAGGTATGGAAAAGCATAAAAAAGAGTGTAAGTGTATGGCACTCCTCTTCCAAAATGCTACTCCTGGTGAAAATTGTAGTACATTGTCCTCTCTCTTCCCTCCAGTCAGGAAGGGAAACATCAAGGTCATGCCAGCTTCTCACCTTGGTCCAGGAAACCATTCTGCCTGTCTCTCTAGATGGAAAGAAGGGCTCCAGGATCTTGGAACCATGGCCTTGTGTACACAAGTGTGGAACATAAGTAGGGATAGTACTGGCAATTTCTCCAGTTTAACCATACCCCAAACAGACCTCTAGTGGTACTGCAAAAAGGGCATCCTCCAGCCATCATTACCTAAAAAATTGGGGAGGGACCTGTGCTCTGGTTCAATTGGCTATCCTGTTCACCCTGGCATTTGCAAAAAAAGAAAATGCAAGCTCATGAAAAAGGAAAGAAAAGAATATAAAGATGTATACCTGGATCCTTTGATAAATGAATTTATCTAAATAGTATAGGAGTTCCCCAGGGAATCCCAAATGAATTTAAGGCCAGAAATCAAGTAGCTGCAGGGTTTGAATCATTTTTATTCTGGTGGGTCACTATTAACAAAAATGTGGGTTGGATTAATTATATATATTATAATCAGCAAAAATTTATCAATTACACTGGAAATGCAGTTAAAGGAATAGCGGGAAAGCTGGATGCTACAAGCCAAATGGCATGGGAAAATAGAATGGCCCTAAATATGATGCTGGCTGAAAAGGGAGGTGTCTGTGTTATGGTTGGGGGTAATTGCTGCACATTTATCCCCAATAATATGGCACCAGATGGAATGATCACCAAGGCTTTACATGGCTTAACAGCCTTATCTGAGGAATTAGAGGAAATTCTGGCATTAACAACCCACACATAAGATGGTTAGAAAACTGGTTTGGAAAATGGAAAGGAGTTGTACCATCCATCTGAACTTCCCTTATCATTTCAGCTGGAGTACTCACAGCAGTTGGATGCTGCATCATCCCATGTGTCCAAGGGTTGGCTCAAAAACTCATTGAAACTGCCCTAACCAAACAAATGTCCATACAGTATAAGCAGAACAACCTATACCCCCTCAAAGAGGAAGACACCAAAAATAAAGAATGTGAAAAATCTCTTAACAAATTTGAAAAACTGGAATGTGAAAACTAAAAGAAGTTTAAAAGGAAGAGGTGGGGAATCTGTAAAAAAGGGGGGGGGGTTATGTTTAGCTTTCACGTAAAGGTGATGTGAAATAGGGGAAATAGAAACTAAACACAACTAGCACAAACTGACTCTGTGGTTAGAGGGAAAGAAAGGGCCTCTGATATAGGCCTAGAGTTAATGCCATCTCCTTATCTGGGTAAAAACAAGTAACAACCAAGGTCACCAAAATGCAAAGGAATATGAGGTGTAATCAAAGGCAGGTTAGTCAGTTCTCAGATAAACTGTAATCTCTGGAGTACCTGCGTGTTAGGCTTAGAAAATAAATTGTGCTGTTTTCCTTTGTTCAGCACACTGACCATTCCATTTTCTTTTGGTCATGTGCCTGCTCTTGCAAGAATGAAAATAAATTTCTTTTCTCCTCCACAATCAGGTGAGCCTTTATTTTCCTCCAGGTACAGCTTTTTTTCTAACAGATATGAATGTCAGTATTAGCACATACAGCAACTGTTTAAAAAGCTGAAAAAGAGTCCAGACTTCAATTAAAGATATGAATGAAGCAGATCTAGTTAGGACTAGGGCAAATTGGACCAAAGGGTAAAGGATGATACTGGCTGTGCTTTAAAACTTCAACTTCCATGGGAGACCAAGGGAAGAGATGTTTATTTGGTGCAGGATATATATTTCCTGAACAATTAGACTCATACAGTTGATTCAAATACCATAATTACATGGAACTTTGAATAGGAAGTGAGAGCTAGAAGGTTTGCACAGGTTAGTGTGAAATAGTGACACATCCCAAAGTAATTTAGGCAGAGAATAAAAATATATATGCAGGGCCCCTCTGAGGAGATGGGGAAAAATGCAGAAGTTTTGGAATTCCTCACCTGGATTGTTGCTGATGTTCTCACAAACATTGAGGATAACAGTTTGGTATCCTGAGCCCTCTTTCTTGGGGCTTGCCCTCATGGAGCTCATTACAGCAAAGGAGAGGCTAAAACTGCTTATAGTTGTGCCTATGAGTCTCCCCCTGAATACCTCTGTTGCTCAGATGTGGCCCTCCCTCTAGCTAAGCCACCTCAGCAGGTGAACTCCCTGCTCTCCTGCCTACATTGGACCTGACTCCCAGGGGTATAAATCTCCCTGGCAATACAGAATATGACTCCTGAGGATAAATGGACCCAACATTGTGGGATTGAGAACATCTTCTTGACCAAAAGGAGGATGTGAAATGAAACAAAATAAAGTTTCAATAGCTGAGAGATTCCAAATGGAGCTGAGAGGTCACTTGGGTGGGCACTCTTATGCACTATATTGATAACCCATTTTAGGTTTTAATGTACTGGAATAGCTAGAAGTAAATACCTGAAAGTATCAAACTACAACCCAGTAGCCTTGACTCTCGAAGACAATTGTATAACAATCTAGCTTACAAGCAGTGACAGTGCGATTGCAAAAGCCTTGTGGATCACACTCCCTTTATACAGTGTATGGATGGATGAGTAGAAAAATGGGAACAAAAACTACATGAAAAATAGAGTTGGGGGGATGATTTAGGTGTTCTTTTTTACTTTTATTTTTTATTCTTATTTTTACTTTTTCTAGTATAAAGAAAATGTTCAAAAAAAACAGATTGGGGTGATGAATGCACTACTATATGAGAGTACTATGAACAGTACACCATGGATGATTGTATGATATGTGAGTATATCTGAATAAAACTGAATTTAAAAATGATTAAAGGGGAAATGATAGATTGTATATATGGTAACAAAAATTTTTTTAAGAAAGAATCCCTGGAACTACACTACACAGTGATCCCTAAATTTAACCAAGGACTTTAATTAATAGTACAATTATTAAAATATGCTATCATCAAATTTAACAAAAGTTCCACAACAATGCAAGATTATGGTGGAATGATATATGGGAAACCTGTATTTTATGCATGATTGCTCTGTACATCCACAACTGCTCTAATAAAAAAAGACAAATATAAGAATGTTTTTACATGAAGGAGAACAAATGAATGTCAATATTGCAAGGTGTTGGAAATGGGATGGCATATGGAAACATACAATCAATGCAAATTAGAGTCTATACTTATCAGTAACATTGTAATATACTTCCATGAAATGTAACAAAGCCAAGAGACAAAACTAAATATTAATAAACAGTATATAAGGGAGGGATATGGGATTCTTGGTGTTACTGTTGTTTCTCCATTATTTTATTTTATTTTTTATTTTTTATTATTTTTATTTTTTATGCTTCATTTTTTCTTCTTCTTTTGTGGAAGTGATGGAACTATCCTCATATAGATTGTGATTGTGAATGCATTACTATGTGATTATACCAGGAACCATTGACTGTTTACTTAGGAAGGATTGTATGGTAGGGTAGGAACATGTTGGAAGCAATGTAGTTATTTTAGGTTATTTGTTTTTTCTTATTCCTTTGCTTTGGTTTTGTTTGAAATGCTTTTTTATCATTTCTTTTTCATTTTATGATAAAGTTAAAAAAACAATGAATGAGTATGAAAAAAAGTAAATGAACAATGGGTGGAGGAGCAAAAGGAAATGTTTCAGATGTTCTTTTTTATTCTGATTTTTATTTTATTTTTTGGAGTAATGAAAATATTCAAAGATTGTGGTGATGAATGAACAACTGTATGATGATACCATGAATGACCAATTGTACACTTTGAAGGATTGTATATTATGTGAATATATCTCAATAAACTTGCATTAAAAATAAATAAACAGAAAGACACAAGTGCTGGGGAAGATGTGAAGAGATAGAGACAGATCTATTCCCTCTTAGTGGGGAAGTAGAAGGATGCAGCCCATCTGGAGAGCAGTGTGGTGGTCCCACAGGAGGCTAAGTATAGGGTTGCCATATGATCCTGCAACCCTGTTATTAGGTATATACTTGGAAGAACTGAAAGCAGGGACACAAATGGACATTTACACACTGTGTGTATGGGGGCAGTATTCAGGATTTGCAATGGATGGAAGTGAACTAAGGGTACATCAACTGAAGAATGGAAGAGTGAACTTTGGTGCATACCTACAATGGAATATTGAGTGGCTGCAAAGAGGAATGAAGTTGTGAGGCATGCAACTAGGTGAATGAACCATGAGGACAGTATGCTGAGTGAAATAAGCCAGAAACAAAAAGACACATATTATAACACCTCAATAATATGGACTAAATATAATGTGCAAACTCTGAGAATTGAATCTGAGAGCATAGGTTATCAGGGGAAGGCTTATTGTAAAGGTTCCTAGATTGTAAACCCTTACAGCAGTCACATCTATTCCTGAGTTGTTACCATTATTTCTAAATTCTGAGATGTTGAGCTCTTGTTTATAACTTGGTCATTCCCCGGAACTTCAGGTTTCTATGTGACACCTGAGACTCATAGCTAAAGTTCTGCTGCTATGAAAGTCAGCATTAGCCCATACAGCAACTGTTTAAAAAAACTGAAAAAGAGATCAGATTTCAATTAAAGGTATTAATGAAGCTGATCTGATTAGAACTAAGGTGAACCAGACTAAAGGGTAAAGGATGATACTGACAGTGTTTTAAAACTTCAACTTCTGTGCAAGAATAAAGGAAGAGATGTTTATTTGATGCAAAGTTTATATTTTCTGTAGCACACTAATTTAACTTGTATGGGCAGTTTATTTGAACACCATAATTACATGGAACCTTGAATAGGGAGTGAGATCTGGATGGTTTCTACAGGTTAGTGTGATGCCCTGATACATCCCAGAGTAATTTGGGCAGAGAATAAAAAAATGTATTTGCAAAGCTCCATTGAGGGACTGGGGAAAATGTGGAAATATTAAACTTCCCCACCTAGGGAATTCCTGATATTCTTGCAAATATTGGGGACTACCAATTTAGAAGGCCGAGCCCTTGATCTTGGGGCTTGCCCTTACAAAACTTATTTCTGCAAATGAGAAACTAAGCCTACTTATAATTATGCCTAATAGTCACTCCCAGAGAACCTCTTTTGTTGCTGAGATGTGGCCTCTCTCTCTCAGCCAACTCTGCAAATAAATTCACTATCCTCCCCCCCATGTGGGACATGACTACCGGGTGTATAAGTCTCCCTGGCAAAATGGGACATGACTCCCCAGGATGAGCCTGGCTCTGGCATTGTGGTATTGAGAATGACTTCTTGACCAAAAGGAGGAGAAGAAATGAAACACAATTAAGTTTCAGTGTCTAAGTGATTTCAAATAGAGTTGACAGGTTATTCTGGAGGTTATTGTTATGCATTATATGGATATCCCTTTTTAGTTTTTAGTGTATTAGAATAGCTAGAAGGAAATACCTAAAAGTGTTGAACTGTAACCAAGTAGCCTTGATTCTTGAAGATTATTGTATAACTATATGCATATATTTTATGTAAATATATTAAAAATATGTGTTTTATGGTGTGATTGTGTAATTGTGAAAACCTTGTGACTGACACTCCCTTTACCAGTGTATAAACAGATGAGTAAGAAAATAAAGTCAAAAAATAAATAATAGAGGGAGATAAGGGGTATGGGATGTTTTGTGTGTTCTTTTTTTATTTTTATTCTTATTTTTATTTTTTTGGAGTAATAGAATTTTTCAAAAATTGATTGTAGTGATGAATTCACAAGTATATGATAATACCATGAACCATTGATTGTACACTTTGGATGATTATCTGGATGTGACTATATATCAATGAAATTGCATTATAAATAAAGGAATGATGTTCTGATTCCTGTGACACCATGGATGAACCTTGAAGATACCATATTGAGTGAAATAAGCCAGACACAAAGTTTCTAATATTGTATGATCTCTCTGATATGAAATAGAGTAAATAAACTCACAGATTCAGAATCTAGAATATCATTTACTAAGGTCTAGGTTGGGGGAAGGGAATAGGGAGTCAATATTAAAATTGTACAGAATTTCTACTGGGATTGATCATAATGTTTTGATAATTAACGGTAGTAACAGTAGCACAACATTGTGAATGTAATTAATAGCACTGAATTACATATGTAAATGTGATTAAAAAGGGAAATTTTAGGTTGTATATGTGATACCAGAATAAAAATTAAAAGAAAAACATAGGCTTGTACAGCACAGTGAACCCTATTGTAAAGGATGGACTATAGTTAATAGTACAATTATAAAAATGTTTTTTCATGAATTACAAGAAATGTATCTCACTAATGCAAGTTGTCAATAATAGGGTGGTACATGTGAACTCTGTATTTTATAGATTTTATGCATGATATTTCTGTAAAACTAAAACTTCTCTAACAAAAAATTTTAGTAAAAATAATATGTTTTCTTAAAATAGTGAAACAACTAATATTTTCCAGGTTTTTATCTGGTGTGAAACTGGGATGAGCATTTTACATGCTTTGCATTTTACATGTTTTGTTGAATGTTAACAAAAACCTAATGAAGTGGATATTATTAGTGTTCCCATTTTACAAATCAGGAAAATAAGGGGTATAGCATTTAAGAACCTTGCCAAATGTCACAAGACATTGTATGCTACAGTGTGGTAATGTAACTTGGGTGAAACCAAACTCCAGGTTATCAATGAATTTTCTGTACCACAAGTCACTTTCCATTCTGGGCTTCCAATTTCTTATCCATAAAACCAAAATAAGACTAGGAGTAAGTAAGCCTACATGAAAATGTGTCTGATAGGAAAAAACAAAATATTTGTGGACCACATAATTTTCTACGTGGTGCATATTTTTTTCAACTGAGATGTGAAAGATCTACAACAGCACTTACATTTGTTATTATTTCTGTCACGGAGGGGTATCACCTTAGAGCTGGAATTTCAGACACTACATCACTTACACTCACTTGCTATTTATGTGTACTGAATTCTAATATTGGGGTTTTGAATACATTTTGTCAGATATGGGAGGGTGGGGATGAGTTGGCCTTCACAGGCAAGGGGAGATTGTTGTAGGAACTGGATATAGGGAAGTATGAATTTTCAGTGAGAGTAGACAAAAGACAGACTAACCAGGAAATTCCTATCTGAGAAAGAGGTTAAAGGATATAACATTTGGAAAGGAGTTTGATTGGGATACAGAAAAGAAGAGAATATGTGAATGAATGATTTAACCTTCTCCACTCCCACTTTATATATTAGCAAGAAGGGATCTTTTCTTGAGTGAGTGGAGGCTTGTACAGGGGAGTTCACCACTATCTTTCTTGTTCCTTTGTCCCATGCTTGTTAGGTCAGAAAAGCCACATCCTTCACAGTAACTGAGTCCATGACTCAGCCCTATAGGTAAAGCACCTTTGTACAACCCACTAGCTCTGGCAAGAATGCTGAGAATGGTTCTGATGGGGTGGGTGAAATAGGGTTGAGAGGCTCACATATAAGCCACTACATCTGCATTGTTTTAATGTTCATTGGTCTTATTATTGTAATACTGGGAAAATAAGATCTGAACTGCATTTTGACTATTCCCTAGAGGGCAGAGAAGGAAGCATTTGCCATCCCAGCAAAATTCCTCCTGGATAACTAATTGGAAGGTTTTCTGCCAGAGAGGAATGCATTGAGACAGGCCTTTCCTGTGCTTTGGGTAATAATGAGTCACTCATTGACTATCTGAATGTTTAGTCACATCACGTGGCCTCTTCCACATCCCACACAGTTCTGCCAGGATCCAATCTCTGCTTCTGCACAAGAGAAGGAACATCTAAGTCCAGATCAATCACATCAGGACATATTACTTACTTATTTCTGATTGAAATAAACACATGCCATTAGCCAAGCACCTCTTACCAACTACACTGACAATGGATCGACAATTTTCCTTAGAAAGAGAATACTTCTGGTGCTTTTCTCCAAAATCAACAGCAGGAAGGATCTATCAAATTGGATAATAGGGTGAAGCACAGTTATCTCAGGTTGGTCCAGGAACCTGACCTCAGGGACAGCTACAGCTTTGGTTCCCTTTTCACCAATGTCCAACACACCTTGTAGGCAGCCTGTGGGTGGAGAACAAAAATACTGCAAGTTCCATGAAGAAAGAGGAACAGAATTTTGTAGGTTAGAAAGCAGAAAAGTAAAAGGACAGATGGGACCAACTCTTTGCCATACTGTGCTGATTGTGCTTGAATGTGAGGGCTACTCAGCTAAGGGAAGGTAAAAGAATCTCTGGTGGTTTTAGGGCCAGCAGTCAGGGAACTATCTTTTTCTCCATAGAACCCTGCCTCTTGGAGTCACCTCTCAAGCCTTCCCAACTCCAGTACTCTATCTCACCAGAGCCAATTGTAACCATTAAACTCTGCTATCAGAGTCATTTTGGGACATGAGCAATGGAAATGAAAGGAACTGTGTTACAGTGACTTGTTTGGAGTAACAGAAATTACTCTGGCATGAGTCTAGCATATGGGAGTCACACTGCCCCTCTAGGCTTCACATTCCTCATTGTTAAAATGAGAGGGTGAATTAACTGACTCTCAAGGTCTGTTCCATCTCATATATTCAAGAACTCTAATCTACCAACTTACATTGGAAGCTTCAGACCATTGTCCCCTGGGACTTCAGAAAAATCCACATAGTCAGCAAAGGCATCCTGGATGTCCATCTTCAGATGGATGGCTCCAAGATCATAAGTTGCAGATGTGGGAAACTTTGAGACAATCAAGTCAACCCTTCAGTGGGAAAAGGGAGGGGAAGTGATACATGGCCATCACCACAACAAGTTTGTATTGCCCTCATTCTCTCTCTCTCTGTAGTATTACACTAGACTCTGTTTCTCCCCTGAGTATTGACAACCATTGCTGTGTAGGTGAACACATGGTACCAAAACCACAGAAGTTATTATGGGAAGAATGTGCTCTGGGCTGGAGCACTGTGAGTAGCAAGATGAAAAGGAAACATGGGGAAGCTGGAAGTCAACAGAACCCAGAAGAGAAAGGAGAGGATATTACCATGTGATGGAAAAGTTGAAGAACTCAAGGATTGCTGAACAGCCTGAACATTACTAACTCAGGGAGGAAGCAAGCCTTCTAGCTTCCGAAACTGTGAAACAATAAATTTTCTTTCTTAAGCCAAAAAAGAAAAAAAAAAAAAACATGACCACAGTGTTGGTAAAATTGGGGGAGCCAATGGCATGAAGGTCAATGGGTAGCCCCTGAGGCAGCTCATGGTTTTCCTTCTTGTATTCTCAGGCCAGAATTGCTGCCTGGGCACCATATAACATCCAAATTCTATTAGCTTGCCTCTAGGAAGGTGTAAGTTTACTGGCTGACTGATCATTAGAGTTCATTTTATCTTCCTAGCCCCAACTTCCTCTTTCTTATCATATTTTTATTGTATAATAAAGTGATAATATTCCAAGTACAATTTAAAATAGTTAGCAAATTTCAAAGATTATAGGTTACAATTTCATGGTTTCAGTTATTTCCTTATTATGAAACATAACATATATACAAAAAGGTACTATCTTCCAAAACATGATTTAACTAGTAGATATATAGGAAATTTCCAAACTTATGAGTTATATTACCATAGTTTCAGTCATTTCTTTATTGCAAAATCTAACATATATACAAAAAGGTATAGCTTTCAAATTACAATTTAACAAGTAGCTATAAAACATATTTCAAAGGATGTTATGGGTTACAGTTCCACCATTTCAATTTTTCCTTCTAACTATTCTAATACCCTAGCAACAAAGGAAAAGAAAATTATATAAAGATTCAGTATTCATAAACTTTTGTTAAATTCCATCTTGTCTGTTTCTCTAGTTTAATGTGGAAAGCCGCCTCCCGAATCGGGCCTAGCGTATGCGCTGCAGCCTGCTCTAGAGTTACCCCCGCCCATCGAGTGAGCCAAGATGGCGCCTGCATCCTGTTTCCGCATAGTGACGCATGTATCCGCCACCCGCTCCTACCAATCGAAATCCTGTATACGCGATACTAGCCTAGAAGCTTATTGGTTGTTAATTGTGTATAAAAGGTCTTACCCGGACGGGGTAGGGTGAGACAGCCCACAAGGAGCCGTGCCTGACGGCCACATCGAGGCTGCTCTCCCACGAGGCGCCGTGCCCCGTGTGGGAACCAGTAACACAGAATGTTCATCTAGCTGTAGTAAAGGGCTTGCTTTCACAACTGCCGTGTGGTTCGAGTCGTGATTCATGACCAGGTTAGTTCGCGCAGTCTGCATCTCTCTCTCTCCTTCCCTGTTTCCCCTCGCCGGCCGGGAACCGGGGACCGAGCGGGGCAGCGCCGGACAAGTGGTGGCCCGTACGGGGAAGCTCCTCCTCCTGCCTCGCTCTCGACGGTCCCTCTGTGAGGAGAGCAGCGCTGCGCGTCGAGCTTACGGCGGACTTCCCGCGCCTGATCAACGCGAGAAGGTGAGTGCGTCTTATTACATGATAGTTAGGGCCCGTGGGTTTTCAGGTGACCCCGGGGGACTCGGAAGAGCTCTCCGAGTGACTGAAGTATAGTGCCGACTGCAATCATGGGGCAGTCCGGAAGTTCACCTCTCTTAGCTCCCTTAAAGAACCTTTTGAAACAACGGGGTATCTCGGTCAGGAAAAGCTCCCTTCAGCGTTTTCTTGATGATGTTGATACTTTTGCCCCTTGGTTTGCCTGCACCGGCAGCCTTAGCCTACCCTCTTGGATGAAGCTCGGTCGCGACATAGACCGAGCGCGCCAGACGGGCGTGTGTATGGACCCGATTCTAGTACCCATATGGGAGACCGTCCGTGCGGTCCTTGAACTAGAATCGGCTACCGGCCTAAGCCCGTCCTCTGTCTTGCAAGAAGCACGGTGCGCGCTCCAAGAAACCCAGTCAGTTTCGTCAGCGGACGGCTCCTGTAAGGGCAAACCGCCGGAGTCCAGTGACTCTGACTCAGAGTCAGATAGCGATACTGACGAGAAGGCGGAAGCATCCCCGCTAATTGAGTGGGAGGAGCCTCCCGCCACACCCGTGCGGCCTTCCGCCCCGCCAATGTCTACCGCTGCACCCCCAGGGACACCCCAGCTCCCAACTGACGCCTTGGGCGGTCCCACCAAAGGACCTCGCCGAGAGCTCCCTCTAGTGGCCATGCCCAGTAAATGTAATTATCCTTTGCTGCCAGACCCGGAAACCCCGATGGGTCGGTCAGGGGAGGGGCAACCTTTGCCGTACCCCCCGCCCGAGTATACAGGCCCTCAGGACCCTTTGCCATTAGGTAGTGGTGGGAGACATTTCTGGAGATGGAACCCTTTCACAACATTTAGACCTTTTGGCATGCTGGGTGGCTACCAGCCACTTGAGCCGCAGCCAGTCTCAGAAATGTACCCGGTTATTATCAATCCCCAAGGTGGCAATCGGCACGAATCATATGATTACAAACTATTGAGGGAATTGAGGCAGGCCGTCCATCAGTATGGCCCCAATGCCCCTTATACCTTGAACATGATCGAGAACCTCTCTGCTCTAAATCATACACCCGCAGATATTTTTCAGCTAGCCCGTGCTTGCTTGCCGTCAGGCCGATTCATAGATTGGAAAGCATGGTTTGAGGAGTTAGCTGAAGAGCAGGCCGCAAGGAATGCGGCGGGGAGACGTGGCGGGTGGAATGCTGACATGCTGTTGGGGAGAGGCGCCCATGCCCAGAACCAAACGGGTTTCCCACAAGAGGTCTATGCCCAGATCTTCCGCTGTTTTGTGGGTGCCTGGAAAAAGCTAACAGGTGAGGGAGAGGCTCAGGCCTCACTCAGCAATATACACCAAGGCCCCACAGAACCATTTGCGGATTTTGTAGCCAGGATGCAAACCGCAGCTGAGAGAATCTTCTCAGATCCAGGAGTAGCAGAGACTGTGGTTAAGCAAATGATTTTTGAGTGTGAGCAGCCACCTTCCGGATTTGGCCTAGTAGACAAGCTGCAGCCTGCCCTTGAGTTCCCCCCGCCCATCGAGTGGTTGGGATGGGTGCTGGGCAGAGGGACTATAGTTATCAGGAGGGTTACAGGCAGAGGACATGGCCATCAAGATCGGCACTGGCTACCTTCTCCTAATCCTCCTGTCCCCCAGTTGCGAGACTGAGTACTGCAAGGAGGGCCACGTGGTTTCCGGCTCACGGGTTCTCCGGTCTCTATATGAAGTGAGCATTCTGGTCGGTGCCAGAGGTCCCACCTTGGTATGGCCGGGACCTAGTCCAGACTCCCCAAAGCACCAAAAAATACGTTGTGGGCCATCTTGGTCCACGGGAGCACATTCATCACTGGAGACACTGGGGCATAAAAAACAAAAAAGGGGGAGATGTGAGCAGCCACCTTCCGGATTTGGCCTAGTAGACAAGCTGCAGCCTGCCCTTGAGTTCCCCCCGCCCATCGAGTGGTGCCAAGATGGCGCCCACATCCTGCTTCCGGCTTCTGATGTATGTAACCACCCGCTGTATTCACCAATCATGCTTGTGTGCATGGCGTTAGCCCATTGGATACACGCAAGGTTTATAAGAAAGTTCCCGGGCAAAGCTCGGAGAGACAGCCCACAAGGAGCCGTACCTGACGGCCGCATCGAGGTTGTTCTCCCCCGAGGTGTCTCGCCCCGGGTGGAACCTGTAAAGATGATGATTGCCTAGTCCCATTAAAAGTTTATCTGCTTTACCACCGCGAGTCCTGAGTGATCACAAGTGCTCCGGGTAAGACGTTGTCCGCACCCTCTCTCCCCTTATCTCTCTGGTCCCCATCGCCGGCCGACCGAGGACTCGAGGCGGGGCGGAGAAGCGCCGGACATTTGAGCAGTGCAACAAGGAGTGCAAAGTTATCCTGGCACAAAACAGAGCAAAAAATTTGACAGAGTGGGTCAGGCTCTGTAGAGATGCTGGCAGCCCTTTAACTAATGCAGGTCTAGCTGCCATGCTAGCCAGCTCCCTACAGGTGGCTACAAAAAGCCCGAGAACCTTAGGGGCAAAGTCTAACGGGTGCTATGGCTGTGGCCAATCAGGGCACTTTAAGAGAGATTGTCCCAATAGACGTCAGCCCCCTGCCACTCAACGGTTTGGCGAACCAGGTGCAGCAACCAGGCCGTGTGGCCGTTGCCACAAAGGCCCCCACCGCGCAGAAGACTGTAAATCGGTTTTCGATGCGCAGGGTAGACGCCTCTCTGGCCGCCCCGAGCAGATTCCAAAAAACGGGAAGAGGGGGTCCGCCCTTTCGACGGACCCCCTTGCATGCCATTCGACAACACAGGATCCGATCAAATTCGTGCGTCCCCCGGCTCAGCAGGACTGGACCTCTGTGCCACCTCCAGACTCGTACTAACCCCCTCCATGGGTGTCCAGTTAGTAGGGACCTCCTTCAAGGGGCCCTTACCGGCTGGTACTGTAGGGCTCATATTGGGAAGAGCATCCACGGCCCTGAAAGGATTAACAGTTATACCAGGACTTGTAGATTCAGATTTCACAGGCCGTGCCCAAGTTATGGTTCAATCTCAGCGGGGCACCTTAGTCATTGCAGAAGGTGATAAGCTGGCGCAGCTCCTGCTCTTACCCAGCTTACATGCAGTCTTTCCAAGCAGAATCAGACAGAGAGGGGAAAAAGGGTTCGGATCCAGTGGAGCGATTTTTGAGGGACTCCATATGTCCCTGGAGTCTCGACCTATGCTAACCATTAAGGTGCAAGGCAGATCTTTCTTGGGCCTGCTCGACACAGGGGCCGATCGGTCTATCATAAGACAACAAGAATGGCCCCCCACCTGGCCAACGAGCAGGGCGGAAGAGCCCATTAGAGGAATAGGCCAAATTTCAGCGCCCATGCTCAGTGCAGCTGCCCTTCATTGGGCCGATGAAGAAGGACACCAAGGCAGTTTCCAGCCTTATGTATTAGCCCTGCCTGTGTCTTTGTGGGGAAGAGACATTCTGACCCAAATGGACGTTACTTTAATTAGCGGCTACTCCCCAACCTCTAAGCGACTGCTAAAAGAAATGGGGTATACCCCCGGCAAGGGTTTAGGAGCTTCACTGCACGGACGTGCGGAGCCTATACAAGCTGCCCCCAAGTCTGACAGACGAGGCTTGGGTTTTTCATAGGGGCCACTGAGGAGAGATTCCCACCCACACCTATAAAACTAAAATGGAAAACCGAGGCTCCGGTGTGGGTGCCTCAGTGGCCCTTGCCACAGGAAAAACTTGCAGCGTTGCACGCCCTAGTATCAGAACAACTAGAAAAGGGCCATATCGCCCCTTCCACGTCACCGTGGAACACCCCTATATTCGTAATAAAAAAGAAATCTGGTAAATGGAGACTGCTACATGATCTAAGAGCTATTAACGATTGCATGGAGCCTTTAGGGCCCGTTCAGATGGGACTGCCCCTCCTCTCGGCATTACCGGAGCACTGGTCGATTTTCATCATAGATCTGAAAGATTGCTTCTTTTCTATTCCGCTCCACCCTGAAGACACCCCTAAGTTTGCCTTTACTGTGCCCTCTAGTAATCAAGAGGAGCCCTGTCAACGCTTTGAATGGACAGTCCTGCCCCAAGGCATGGCTAATAGTCCTACCATGTGCCAGCTGTATGTCGCTGCGAAGCTAGCTAGCACTCGGCAGCAGTTCCCTCAAGTGAAAATCATCCATTATATGGATGACATTCTCTTAGCCCATAGAGACACAGATCTTCTTAAAACAGTTTTGTCACATTTAGTCCTTAGTCTTAGAGAAGCTAACCTAGAGACTGCCCCTGAAAAAATCCAAATGACTGACATTACCACTTTCCTGGGGGCGAAAGTCGCACCCACTCATGTTTCCCCCCAAAAGGTGTCTCTCAGGCTAGACAATATACACACTCTCAATGATCTACAAAAACTCATGGGGGATATCAATTGGATCCGTCCATACCTAAAAATACCCAATGTCAAACTAACACCTTTGTTCGACCTGTTGAAGGGGGATTCTAATATAAACTCACCTCGAAGCTTCACTCCAGAGGCAAGGCGAGCACTATGCCAGGTGGAACAGGCGCTCAGTGGCGCTGCATTGAAGAGAATAGACCCTGATGAGCCTTTTGAAGCCTGCGTGCTGCCGACAGAATTACAGCCCACTGCGGTACTGTGGCAGCGGGGGCCGCTGCTCTGGGTCCACCCTGGAGTTTCCCCCAAAAAAGTCCTAGAGCACTATCCTACAGCGGTTGCAGACTTGGCCCTAGAATGCATTAAAAGGGCTGTGCAGCATTTCGGTCAGCAGCCCAAAAATCTCAGGGTGCCTTATTCTTCCCAGCAGCTTGAGATACTCACCGGATGCATAGATCAATGGGCCATTCTCCGGTGTACATTTCTTGGTCCCATTAACAATCAGTTCCCTAAGGCTCCTCTCTTGCAGTTTGTCACCCGGCACCCAGTGATTTTTCCCAAAGTAACCTCTCCTAGGCCACTAGCAGGCGCCCCCACCGTATACACGGACGGCTCCAGCTCTGGAACAGGGGCGTATTGTGTGGAGGGGGACACTCCTAAAACAGTGCTCTTCCAACCACAAAAGCCTCAATGGGTTAGAACTGCAGGTTATCATTGCAGTCCTGGAAAGCCTTTCCGAGCCCTTAAATGTCGTCTCGGATTCTGCTTATGTTGTGAACTCTGTACAAATTTTAGAAACGGTGGGCATTGTTAAACATTCCTCTACAGTAAGGACGTTCTTTGCCAAACTACAGGAGGTTATATGGACCAGGCAACACCCTTTTTACATAACCCATATTAGAGCCCACACAGGTTTGCCTGGCCCTATGGCCCAGGGGAACCATAGTGCAGATGTAGCCACTCGACAGCTGCACATCTTTCCGACGCTGGTACCGTATCAACAAGCCCGAGAATTCCATGCCAAGTTTCACATCAATGCAGGTACCCTAGCTAAGCGGTTCAGCATACCACGTGCAGCTGCTCGAGATATTGTCCGAGCCTGCAACAATTGTGCAGAGCAGAGAGCAGTCCCCTCGGTTGGGGTCAACCCTAGGGGTCTCACCCCAGGGGATACTTGGCAGATGGATGTCACTCATCATTCAGAGTATGGTAAGATCAAGTACTTACATGTGTCGGTGGACACATGCTCCCAAGTTTTATTTGCCTCTGCTGAACCAGGAGAAAGAGTCTCCCACGTCATTGCACACTGCCTTGCTGCATGGGCAGCTTGGGGTAAGCCAAAGACGTTAAAGACGGATAACGGGCCTGCCTACACTAGTAAATCCTTCCAAAAATTTTGTGACAACATGGATGTCCAATTAAAACATGGCATCCCCTATAACCCTCAGGGGCAAGGAATCATTGAAAGAGCGCACAGATCTCTCAAAGACTTGCTTAAAAAACAGAAAGAGGGTATAGGCCACGGCCTGTCCCCAAAAGCTCGACTGTCTGTAGCCTTGCTCACATATAATTTTTTAAACGAAAATTCACAAGGAATGACACCTGCCCTGCAACACACCACCCCGAGTCCTCCGCATAGAGGTCTAGTCCGTTGGAAGGATGTCCTGTCGGGGCAGTGGAAAGGCCCTGACCCGGTGCTCAGCTGGGCCAGAGGCTCTGTTTGTGTTTTTCCCCAGGAACCAGGACGTCAACCAGTGTGGGTTCCGGAAAGACTGGTGAGAACCGTGACATCACCTGAAGAAGCCAAGGAACAGCTGTCAGAAACGCCAACGAATATACAACCTGAATCATTAGACCAAGCCTCCGACCCTGCTGATGATGGCGACGACCGACAAGACGATAATAGTAGGACTGACCACCCCGCGGTTGCCCAAAAAGAGGATCGGTAACTCTGTTCTTTGCTCTCCTATAGCAATCCTTCTAATCTGCCTTTTTAACTATATTTCCTCCACAAGCTTCAACGAGTCCTTCCCCCTCACCAATGACACACTGATCCTCTCTTTTGCTAACCTCTCTGTCAAGGTTGTCAACACCACAGTTGCGGCGAATGCTACTTGTGAAACTGGTAATGGCGAGTTAAGTAAGGGAGTCTTGCTTGAATTTCTTAACGTTACAGGGAAGAGCCGCCAGTCTTGTGAAGGGATCTTGAGTAAAAAGGAGACTCAAAGGTGCCTTTTCCTTCCAGGGCTTGCTCCTACAGTCTGCAACCGTTCCAAAGACCCGGATGCCTCGCCGCCCCGCTATCCTAGTGTATCGCCCAAGTTATGTCTGGCTCCCCGTCAAGGCAACCGACTGGGTTGGCCCTGTTTCTCAAGTTGTTTCACTTAACAATATCCCCTTCTCTAAGTCTAGGCGTCCAAGAGGCATAAAAGAATGGCTATCGAATGCTGCCAGTGTAGCTTCCTCTTTGTTTGTCCCAACGATCGGGCAGGCTGTGCTACAAGCATGGACAGATCGGCAGCTCGCCATAACGATGGAAACGGTAAATGGCTTGGTCAACCTTACCCGAGACGTGCTACGCCGCCACAATCAGATGCTGAACTTAAATTTCCAGGCCATTCAGAAACTCCAAGCGGAGATAGATGAACTTGGACTGGAAATAGATGGACTCTGGAGAGTGCTTCAGCAAACATGTGACACCCGGTGGCTTACGGTTAAACTCTGTGTCACTCCTGTCAGGGCCAACGTGACCGGAAGCATTTCCAGAGTCTCTGATTGGCTGAAAAGGTCATATTTTCCTGAATTTGTTAATCTCTCCCAACAGGTGGAATCTAGTTTAGACACAATTGGGGGGATCAAGTTAAAACCCGTTAAAGTCGATCTCTCCGGGTTAGGCGAGGTTCTACAGAAACTATTGCACAGTGTTTCTTCCTGGTTCTCTTGGCCCAATTTAACTAATTGGATCCTCATTGCAGTGGGATTATTGGTGGGATTAGTCGTTGTTAAATGTTTGCTAGAACGCCTGTTTCAAGCGCAGCAGCAATTGCGTGTTACCACTATGATGGCTATGACTCCCACCTCTGTTACCCCCGATAGTGACCGATTTATTAACCATACCCCTTCCTGGTCGCCTCAGGTGGGGCGCTTTGGAGCAAAATTTGTAGCGAATCGCATGGCTGTTTCTCGGGTGTAAAAGGCGACACCAGTAGTCATAATTTTGTCTCAGGTGGGTCTCTAGGGCAGAGTCCTAGTTGTGGCCAGACTGGACCCTAGCCATTGCACAGAGACACCTAGTGACACCCCCGACTCTGGTTACTGCTGTTCCTGCCCCCGTCGTTGTTCCCCAGTTGCCAGGCAAAGCACTGCAGGGAGAGTCACGTTGCTTCCAGCTTACGGACTCTCCGGTCTCCATATGACGTGAGCATTCTGGTTGGTGCTAGAGGCTCCGCCGCTGGATGGCTGAGGCCTAGTCCAGACTCCCCAAAGCACCAAAGAGGTTGTGAACCATTTGGGTTCACGGGAGCACGCTCATCACTGGAGACACTGGGTCAAAAATAAATAAGAAAGGGGGAGATGTGGAAAGCCGCCTCCCGAATCGGGCCTAGCGTATGCGCTGCAGCCTGCTCTAGAGTTACCCCCGCCCATCGAGTGAGCCAAGATGGCGCCTGCATCCTGTTTCCGCATAGTGACGCATGTATCCGCCACCCGCTCCTACCAATCGAAATCCTGTATACGCGATACTAGCCTAGAAGCTTATTGGTTGTTAATTGTGTATAAAAGGTCTTACCCGGACGGGGTAGGGTGAGACAGCCCACAAGGAGCCGTGCCTGACGGCCACATCGAGGCTGCTCTCCCACGAGGCGCCGTGCCCCGTGTGGGAACCAGTAACACAGAATGTTCATCTAGCTGTAGTAAAGGGCTTGCTTTCACAACTGCCGTGTGGTTCGAGTCGTGATTCATGACCAGGTTAGTTCGCGCAGTCTGCATCTCTCTCTCTCCTTCCCTGTTTCCCCTCGCCGGCCGGGAACCGGGGACCGAGCGGGGCAGCGCCGGACAGTTTAATCACTCTCCCAATCATCAGGGATGTCTAGGCAGTGGCCACCCTAACCTGTTCATTGTTGAAAAGGGGTGTCAACTTTATAAGCAAAGGGGACATATCTAGTTGATGTTCTTGAAGAAGCACTTGCCTCTAGGTTTTAGAACTTAGCTGGCATAGGGGCACTCTGATGGATTTAAGTTTCTGATGAATACTTAGTGAGTGAAATTTAATGAGTATGGTATGCCTATTGATTATAGTCCCTGGTATGCAATGTGTAGATTTTTCCCATGTACCCTTCTGTTGTCAACTCTCTTTGCCAGTGTCATAACTTAGAAGTATATTGTGCAAGCACCTCTCTATATTTGTGGTGCTGATCTGTGGGTAACATGCCTTTAAAGCAACCCCTTTCATTCCTATTCACCTTCAATACAGATCTGATATTTATAATTCCATTAATAAATAATTGTTACCCCTATCCATTACCACACCTTTGAATTCACCATCATTAACATATCTGAATATATTAGATTATCATCCCCCCCAACTAGCTACTGTCCATCACAAAGTCCCCAATATTCTTACATTTTAAGACATTGATTTTACACTGTTCAGATAATTCATGGAAATGGTAAAATAAAATATCTCTCCTTTTGGGTCTGAGTTATTTCACTCAGAATTATATCTTCAAGGTTCATCCATGTTGCTGTATGTTTCAAGACCTTGTTGCTTCTTATGGCTGCATAGTATTCCACCATGTTACCACATTTGGTTTATCCACTCGACTGTTGAAGGACACTTGGGTTTTCTCCATCTCTTGGCAATTGTGAACAATGCTACTATGAGCATTGGTGTACAAATGTCTGTTCATGTCACTGCTTTCAAATCTTCTGGTTATATACTAAGAAGTGGAATTGCCAGATCATAGGGTAATTCAATATCTAGCTTTGTGAGAAACTGCCAAACTGTCTTCCAGAATGGCTGTACCATTATACAGTCCCACCAACAATGAATAAGAGTTTCAATTTCCCCACATCCTCTCCAGCATTTGTATTTTCTTGTTTGTTTAATGGAAGCCAATCTAATTGGTGTGAAATGATATCTCATTGTGGTCTTGATTTGCATCTCCCTAATAGCTAGTGAAGATGACCATTTTTTCATGTGATTTTTAGCCATTTGTATTTCCTCTTTGGAGAAAAGTCTTTTCATATCTTTTGCTTATCTTATACTTGGGCTGTTTGTACTATTATTGAGTTGTAGGATTTATTTATATATGCTAGATATTAGTCTCTTATCAGATACATGGTTTCCAAATATTTTCTCCCATTGAGTTGCCTGCCTCTTTGCCTTTTTGACAAATTCCTTTGAGGTACAAAGCTTTTGATTTTGAGGAGTTCCCATTTATCTATTTTTTCTTTCATTGCTTGTGCTTTGGGTGTAAGTCTAAGAAATGACCTCCTAATACTAGGTCTTGAAGATGTTTCCCTACATTATATTCTAGGAGTTTTATGGTACTGTCTCTTGTATTGAGGTATTTGATCTACTTTGAGTTAATTTTTGTATAGGGTGTGAAGTATGGGTCCTCTTTCATTCTTTTTGTTATGCTATCCAGTTCTCCAAGCCCCATTTGTTGAAGAGACTGTTCTGTCCCAGTTCAGTAGATTTGGGGGCCTTTTCAAAACTCTGTCAGCAATAGATGATGGATGATAGGGAGGGAGGGAGGGAGAGAAATGAAGAAATGGTGGTGTGACAGGATGTTAAAGTTGGTGGATCAGGGTATCGGGGGAGGAGGGTCAGGGTATGCTGGAGTTCTGTGTATGGGGTTTGTATTGTTTTTGCAACTGTTCCTGTAGGTTTGAATTTATTTCAAAATAAAATTTAAAAAAAAAATCTGTCAACTGTATATCTGGGGGTCTATTTCAACACTCTCAATTTGATTCCATTGACCAATATGTCCATCTTTATGCCAGTACTGTGCTGTTTTGACCACTGTAGATTTATAGTTGGCTTCAAAGTCTGGAAGTGAACGTCCTCCCATTTTGTTCTTCTTTTTTAGCATATTTTTTGGCAATTTGAGGCCCCTTTCCCTTCCAAATAAATTTGAAAACTAGCTTTTCCAAGTCTGCAAAGTAGGTTGTTGTAATTTGGATTGGGATTGCATTGAATCTGTAGATCACTTTGGGTAGAATTGACATCTTAACAATATTTAGTCTTCCCATTCATGAGCATGGAATGTTTTCCACCTATTTAGGTCCTTTTTTATTTCTTTTTAGTAAATTTTTGTGATTTTCTGTGTAAAGGTCTTTTACATCCTTGGTTAAATTTATTTCTAGGTACTTGATTTTTTTAGTTGCTATTGTGAATGGAATTTTTTTATTGCCTCTTCAGTTAGGTCACTATTAGTGTATAAAGACATTACCAACTTATGTGCATTAATCTTATATCCCGCCACTCTGCTGAATTTGTTTATTAGCTCAAGTAGCTTTGTGGTCAAATTCTCAGGATTTTTCAAAAATAAAATCATGTCATCTGCAAATAATGACAGTTTTTACTTCTTCGTTTCCAACTTGGATAATTTTTATATCTTTATCTTAATGAATTGTTCTGGCTAGAGCTTCTAGCACAATGTTGAATAATAGTAGTGACAGTGGGCATCCTTGTCTCATTCCTGATCTTAGGGGGAAGGCTTTCAGCTTCTCACTCTTGAGAACTATGCTGGCTGTGGGTTTTTCATATATTCATTTTATCATATTGAGGAATTTTCCTTCAATTCCTAACTTTTGAAGGATTTTATCAAAAAGGGATGTTGTATTTTGTCTAATGCTTTTTTAGTGTCTATCGAGGTGAACATTTGATTTTTCCCTTTTGATTTGTTAATGTGTTGAATTACATTAATTGATTTTCTTATGTTGAACCACCCTTGCGTGCCAGGAATGAACCCCACTTAGTTTGGGTGTATAATTATTTTAATGTGCCTTTGGATTCGATTTGCAAGTATTTTGTTGAGAATTTTTGCATCTATATTATTAGAGAGATTGGCCTATAGTTTTCCTTTTTTTGTAGTGTCTTTTTCTGGTTTTGGTATCAGAGTACTATTAGCTTCATAAAATGAGTGAGATAGTGTTCCTTTTTCTCCAATTTTTTGAAAGAGTTGAGCAGAGATGGTGTCAATTCTTTTTGGAAAGTTTGGTAAAATTCCCCTATGAAGCCATCTGGCCCTGGGCTTTTATTTGTAGGTAGATTTTTGATGACTGATTTGATCTCTTTGCTTGTGATTGGTTTCTTGAGGTCTTCTATTTCTTCTTGGCTCAGTCTACATTGTTCATGTGTTTCCAGGAAATTGTCCATTTCCTCTAAGTTGTCTTGCTTGTTGACATACAGTTATTCATAGTATCCTCATGATTTTTTTTTTTATTTCTTCAGGATCTGTAGTAATTATCCCCTTCTCATTTCTGATTCTGTTTATTTGGGTCTTCTCTCTTTTTGACTTTGTCATTCTAGCTAATGGTCTGTCAATCTTGTTGATCTTCTCAAAGAACCAACCTTTGGTTTTATTTATTCTCTCTATTGGTTTTTGTTGCTGTTGTTCTCCAGCTCATTTATTTCTGCTTTAATCTCTGTTATTTCTTTTTGTTTACTTGTTTTTGGGTTAGTTTGCTGATCATTCTCTAGGCTCTTCAGTTGTTCAGTTAGGTCTTTAGTTTTAGTGCTTTCTTGCTTTTTGATATATGCATTTAGAGCTATAAATTTCCCTCACAGCACTACCCTCACAGTATCCCACAGGTTTTGATATGTTGTGTTTTCATTTTCATTTGTCTCTAGATATTTATCAATTTCTCTTGCAAATTCTTCTTTGACCCACTGGTTGTTGAGGTGTGTGTTGTTTAACCTCCATATGTTTGTGGAAGATCTGGTTCCTTGATTGTTCTTGATTTCTAGTTGCATTCCATTGTGGTCAGAGAATGTGCTGTGAATAATTTCAGTCTTTTTAAATTCATTAAGACTTATTTTGTGCCCCAACATATGATTTATCCTGCAAAATGTTCCATGGGCACTAGAGAAGAATGTGTATCTTGGTACTTTGGGATGCAATAATCTGTATATGTCTATTAAGTCTAATTCATCATATTGTTTAGGTTCTCAATTTCTTTATTGGTCCTCTGTCTAGTTGTTCTATCTGTAGAAGAGAGTAGTGTATTGAAGTCTCCCACTATTATTGTAGATGTGTCTATTGCTCCCTTCAGTTTAGCCCATGTTTGTCTCATGCATTTTGGAGTTCCTTGATTTGGTGCATAAACATTTATAATTGTTATTTCTTCTCAGTGAATTATCTCTTTTATTAATATATAGTGTCCTTCTTTATCTCTTATGACATCTTTGCATTTAAAGTCCATTTTGTCTGATATTAGTATAGCTACCCCAGCTTTCTTTTGATTGCAGTTTGCATGGAATATTTTTTTCCATCCTTTCACTTTCAGTCTCTTTGTGTCACAGGATCTAAGACGAGTCTCTTGTAAACAGCATATTGCTGGGTTATATTTTTTAATCCATCCTACCAGTCTCTATTTTTAATTGGAAAGTTTAATCCATTCACATTCAAAGTTATTACTATGAAGGGAGCTCTTGAATGAGTCATCTTATCCTTTGGTTTTTAGTTGTTAGGTCTATTTTTCCCTCTTTTTTTCTTTAAGTTACCCTTACTAATAACTCTTCAGTTCTGTGCTCTTCTCCAGACCTCTTTTTCTGTTCTTTTTTCTCATCTGGTACAGCTCCCTTTAATATTTCTTGCAGGGCAGGTCTCTAATTAACAAATTCTCTCACCATTTGTTTGTCTGTGAAAAATTTAAACTCTCCCTGAATTTTGAAGGAGAGCTTTGCTGGATAAAGAATTCTTGGCTAGCAATTTTTCTCTTTCAGAACCTGAAATATGTCATACCACTGCTTTCTTGTCTCTGTGGTGCCTGCTGAGTAGTCAGTACTTAGTCTAAGTTGTTTCCCTTGTATGTGGTGAACCAATTCTTTCTTGCTGCTTTCAGAAGTCTCTCCTTCTCATCAGCATTTGACAATCTAATGAGTATATGTCTCAGGGTAGGTTTGTTTGGATTTATTCTTTCTGGAATTCATCAGGCATTTTGGATATTTATGTCATTTAGAAGGGTTGGGAAGTTTCCCCAACAATTTCTTTAAATATACTTCCTAGCCCTTTACTCTTCTCTTCCCCTTCAGGAACACCAATAATTCTTATATTTGTGCTCTTCATGTTGTCCATCATTTCCCTGAGATCCATTTCAAATTTTTCAATTTTTTTCACCATTTGTTCTTTTGTGCTTTCACTTTCCATCACCCAATCTTCGAGGTCACTGATTTTTTCCTCTACTTCTTCAAATCTGGTGTTATGCGTCTCAAGAATATTTTTAATTTGATTAACAGTATCTTTTATTTCCATAAGATCCACTATTTTTTATTTACTCTTGCAAATTCTTCTTTATGCTCTTCTAGGGTCTTCTTCATGTCTGTTATATCCTGAGCCATAATATTGATATTTGTGAGTACTTCTTTGAATAATTGCTCCAAATTTTGTGAATGCTCTGGCTTTTTAATTTGTTCATCTGGCTTGTTCATATCTTCTATATCTTCCAAGTGCTTTGTAATTTTCTGCTGGCTTCAGGCATTTGCTTGTCTTGATAGGGTTGTTTTGTGAAGTGCAGAATTGAGTATTTATATATGATTTGGTTTGCTGGACTGCAGTTTCCCATGTCTACCAACCGGTGGTGCTCTTGAGGAACATCTTGCTGGAGTGCAGTTTCACTAACCTACCAGCAGGTGGAGCTCTCAAGTAGGTCTTCCCCAAACTTCTCCTGTGGGGTGGGCAGAGTCCAAACCTGGCAGGGAACCAATCAGTATACCAGATCTCTGTGTGCTCTGGGGAATCCCAGTCCTGGGGCTCCCACATGGGCCCCAAGCAGGTAGCCAGTGAACCTGATCAAGAGTACCCCATAGGTGGGACATGGGCCCTGCCTGCTGGTTCCCTGCCTGCCCTGCACACATGAGTCTCTGGGGTGCAGTAGGGACTCCAGATCACCACTATGATGGCTCTCCCTTCTCCACTTCTCATCACTGCACCCCCCCACTTCTGGTGGGAGAGAGCAATCACAGCCCACCATCTCCCTCATGGGAGCTTCCCACTGTCTGGCAGTGGAAGATCACCCCCAGCAAACCATCAAGGTAGATGGATGGCAGCAGAGAGCTGCTACTCACTCCCTTGCCTGACAGCAGTTTTACTGCTGCTGGCCTGGCAGGGGGGTGGGGTGGTCCAATTGGGAATGAACTCACTCCATTCCTTGACCTGCCATCTCTCCTCTCTTGCAGGTTTGTTGATGTGCTTAGAAGAGATAAGGCATATAAAGTGCCCTGCAGAGATTCTGGTACATTGTATGTTCTCAGCATACTCTTGCAGTTATCCCACAGATTTTGGGTATTTCAGGGTGATTCTCCTGCTTCTGCATTTCAACTGGACTTGGTCTCAACAGCACCACTTTTCACATCCTCCACCCTTCATATCCTCCAAGGCATTTACCCCTTCTGGAGTATGCAGTTTTACTTCTTTGGTGTTTTAGATGATATGGCTTCCTCCCTCTCTATTTGTCCCTCCTCAGAAAGGACAAAGATTGCAAGGGCATTCTCACTGTAGTCCATTTGCAGCATTGTGCAGTTCAGCTCTGTATCCACAGGAGATAGTATTCCTCCATCTGGTGCATCATGGACACTAGCACTGTGGTGTTCTTGTCCACTAAGAAACTGGAACCTTTTTCCATTTTGGATGCATCAAAAAGATTTGTCCACTGTGCTTAAAATAGAGAGAGAAAAGAGGGATTTGTTTTAAACCAATATTAGCACCAACATGAGATTTTTCATAAGTCATCTCATCTAGTAGTTAAGACCACTGCAAAAGTAGGTACCTACCATCAACTAGTTTTACAGGTGAGTAATTGAGGATCAGGGAGAGCTCAGCTAGCAGGTGGAAGAGCCAGGAGTCTCACCAAGTGTTTTGGGCAGCATGGCCTATGTTCAGAACCATTATATGTACACAAAACAACCAGAGCCACAGTTTCCTCTTCATAAAAATTTATAAGAACATCCAATGTACAGGTTAAAATAAGACAACAGTTGTCTTCTGCTGTTTTACCCATCTACAAGAGTGTGGTTTGTGGCCAAAAACTGTTCATTCTTCTACCAAATGTGGCTGAGATATGATGTAAGAAAAATCACTTGGGCACAGAACCTTCAGGAAAGGGTCAAATGATTCTTGTTACAAATACCAGCTTTGGGGTCACAGGCCAGAAATTTATTAACTGAATTTCAGCTCTTGTGAGGATTAGATGAGGCAATATGTGAAACCACACAGGTAGCATGGTGCTTGTTATATAGGGGGTGCCTAGTACATGATGGAAGTATTTATGTAACATGATCAAGAGTGCATATCAAGTGAGGGTCACAGCAGGGTTTAAACTCCAGTTTGTTTTTTCTAGCTCTGTTGTCACCCTACCCAGGAGATATGTTAACAAGAGCAGCTTGGAAGTTTATGAAACAAAGTTTCAATAATAGCCATTTGGGTCATTACTTATTATGGTGGTTTGGAGCTCTGTGTACCCCCCAAAATCATGCTCTTAAAATTAATCCATTCCTGTGGGTGTGAACCCATTGTAAGTAGATCCTTTTGATGAGACTACTTCAGATAAGATGATACCCACCTTATTCAGGATGCATCTTGATTTTAATCCTATTATTGACATCCTTCATAAATGAAAGCAAGAAGCACACAGAAGCAAGAAGCTGAAATCAATGAAACCTAGAAAAGAAGGGAGAGACCAGCAGAAACCATTATGTGCCTTGCCCTGTGGCAGAGGAGCCAAGGATCACTGGCAGCTGGTCTTCAGGAAGAAAGCATCACCTTGATAATGCCTTGCTATGGAATTTTTCCCAGCCTCAAACCTTAAACTAATACATTCCCATTGTTTAAAAAAAAACCCCATTAGTGTCCCTGTCAAGCCCAAGCTTGTCACACAAATCTTTTGGATACCATGATGCTTTAGCCAGATATGAGCAGAATATTCATGCCTTTGTCACTCACCTCCCTGTGAAAGTGCCATCTCCATAGAAATTTCCTGGACTCACCCACAGAGCTGTGTGTCCCTCTTGGGAGATCCAGCACTATCTTCAGTTATGCTCAGTAGAGTGAGGAAAACCTGCTGGTGCCAGGAGAAAGAGACCACAAACTATCTCCCACACCCCCTACAAAATTATCTAAATACTGAGCTTGAAATCAACACCTTAGGGCCTTACCTTTAAAGCAAATGTCATTCATCAGGACTATGATGGTGTTTGGCTTGGGGTTTGGATGTTGCCCTTTCCCTTTGGTTTGCTTCTCCACATGCCTGTTGATCTGCTGCTGGATTGCAGAAACATTTGAGAAGTCAGTAGAAAAGACTTCAGTCTCATAGAAGCTCTTGACATCTTCCAAAAGCTGCCAGTGGTTTCAGCCACTTCCCAATGAAGAATGTGTTTCCCATTTACACTTAGAGCTCCCTCTTCAGAAAATTGAGTGAACAGATGAAATACTAGAAGCCCTGATGGATCTTGGCCATTGGAGTGTCTGTGAGGTTGAACCCCAAGCCCTCTAGGATCTGAGTTTGGGTACTGGAGCAAGCACCAAGGAAAAGCATGGCTGAAGCTGCAGAAATGCTCACAGAGGAAAAGATGTTCTGTTTGGGGTCTCCACAGTGAACCTCTGGTACAGGTTGAATGTAAAGTTGGCAATTCTAGATTGCATCTTATAGAGAATGGCATTTTTGGAGAATGGTAGGTGGTTATTTTTGCCTTCAGATCTGTTAGGTGGTACACAATGGATTTTAGTATGAAATCCAAGTACCAAGAGAACAAGATAGATCAATAGTGGCATTTTGGAAGGAATGTATCCTATAAGAGATGTGGTGAGAGAACCCATTGGGGGAGTTTAACTTTATGAAACAGACACACATCAAGATTAATAAAACAATAGCAAATATTTGACAGTGTGCATACCAGGATCTGGGTGGAGGCCTCTCTCCCCTGAAAAATGGTTGAGACATCTAATGGAGGCAGGGAGTAGGAGAGGTGGCTTGTTAGGGCCACAGAAATCAGGCCATCTCATTCAGACATAATAGCAACATTATGAAAATGCCATGAGTAAATTAAATTTATGGAAATTGCATCAATTTTTATTTGAACCAGAGGTAACCTTTTAGAGAAAGAGGTAGAACTAACACTCCCCAGCATACATTATTCTTTGTAGATTTTTGATTGTGTATTTGTTTTTAATTTGGCAGTTTCTTAAGATACAATCTATAAGAGATCAGATGAGAGAACACCTGTACTTCCCTTAGCCAAAAGAAAAAGGAAAATAATATTCATAAAATGTGTTTGGTTAGAATGTTATGGTAATAGTTTATGGAACCATGTACAAGTTTACAAGCTGAAATCCAAGCATTCATGCAACTCACAGAAGGCACAGGAGTTTTTCCAAACAAAAGGAAGATGAAAATGTAACTCTGCATTTTAGATCTCTCACCATCAGTATCATATAGAGTGTCATTTCTAAATTACAAGGTGCCCTAACACTATTATTCTAACATCCATGTACATTATTTTAAAATGATTAGAGAGGGAACCAGATAGATATGGTTGGCACAAGGTGTTCCAAGCATGGAAGAATAGAAGGCAACAGAGTAAGGAAGTCAACTGTGGAACTCCCAATGACAGTGAGCATAAGTGGTCAGTAGGAAGAGATCCATAACATCAGGACCAGTTGTCAGCCCTCTTTTCTCTTCCTAGGTGATCTCATCCACTTCCAGGAACTTAACTGCCACCTCACAACTATGTATCTCCAGTCCAGATCACTCTCCTGAGTTCCTAACCACTGACCCAGTTGCCTACTGGATATATCTACCAGAATATTCCACAAATACCTCAATCTCAAAGTTTCCAAAAGTAACATAACAGCATCTCCCTACCTCTCAAGCCTGCTTTTTTTTTACCATCATTCCTCATCTCTGTTGATTACCTCACTGTCTAGTGAGACCACCACATCAGAAACTGGGGGTCATCCTAGGGTTTTTTCTCATTCTCATTCCCCACACCCAATGAAACAAGATGCCCTATGAATATTACCTTCTAAATACTTCTCAAAATGTCACCTTCTCTTAATCCCTATTTCATGGCCTGATCAGGCCTGCAACAGCTCCTAGCAGCTTACACTACCTCCAGACCCTCCACCCCAGTCCCCTGCTTCCACCACTCTATCTAATCTTCACATTGTTACCAGATTCCTCTTTCTCTAAATGTCACAGAGGATGGTAGATGGCCACTTATCAGATGACCACACTTAGACTTTGGCCCCTGGGGCCAGGAGTTCAGAGGGCATAGTGATTTGAGACTGTGACTGCTGATAGAGACTTTCAAATTTCCCAAAGAGAAAAATAAATACTTAGAACATTTGCCCAAGAAGCCACTTCCAACTCTCAGAAAATGAAATCTTTCTGTCTTTATAATATGACCTAAATTACAAAATTCATTAACATTGGCATTAACCCCATGACAATATTTTCAAATCTGATACCCAAAACCAAGGCCAAGAGCAACCAAGCAAAAAAATAATAAGGGTGGAAATTTGGATAATTGCTTTGGGTGCAAGAGAAGGAGGACTGTCAGAACTGGTGAAGCCCAGGCTTGTGCAAGGAAAAGTGTGCCTCTTCAGCTGGCAGAATGAGAGCCATGGACAAAAATGTCAAAAGGCAATGGGGGAAAGACTTCTCACCATTAGGTCTAAATAGTGCTGGAATTGGCAGCCTTTTGAGGGAAAGTTTCATACAGGCAGAGGCTGATTGAGTCTCTTTAATGGGTGGTGTAGAAATTAATTATGCATTGACTTGGAGGAGATGATGTCAAAAGTAGCTTCCAACACTAGGCTTCTGATGTTGCACACACATATGTTTGCTTAGGGGGAGAACCATTCCTGTTCCCTGGTCACTAAAATCCCCTGGGCCACATGACTCGATGTTCTAGTTTGCTAATGCTGTGGGAATGCAACACACCAAAAATGGATTGGCTTTTATAAAAGGGTGGTTATTTGGTTACACAGTTACAGTCTTAAGGCCATAAAGGGTCCAAGGTAATGCATCAACAATTGGGTACCTTCACTGGAGGATGGCCAATGGCACCTATGTTAGCTGGGAAGGCATGTGGCTGGCATCTGCTCTGGAGTTCTGGTTTCAAGATAGCTTTCTCCTGGGACATTCCTCTCTAGACTTCAGCTTCTCTCCAAAATGTCACTCTCAGTTGCTCTTGGGGCATTTGTGCTTTCTTAGCTTCTCCAGAGCAAAAGTCTGCTTTCAAAGGCCATCTCCAAATTGTCTCTGTAAGCTTCAGCTCCTCTCTCAGCTCATGTGCATTCATCAGTGTCCCTTTTGGCTGTAGCAAGCTTGCTCCTTCTGTCTAAGCTTATATAGAGCTCCAGTAAACTAATCAAGGCCTATGCTGGGTGGGCAGGGCCACACCTCCATGGAAACTATCCAATTAGAGTCATCACCCGCAGTTGGGTGGGTCACATCTCCATGGAAACACTCAAAGAATTACAATCTAATCAACACAGATACATTTGCCCACACAAGATTACATCAAAGATAATGGCATTTTGGGGGACATAATACATTCAAACTGGCATGCTCCAAAACAATGCAGAAGGAGCCAAGAAGAGTAGAATCAAAGACTCCACTCTTCCAAAATTAACTCTGTACTGGCTATGTGCAAAGACGCAGTTAGAGAAAAGATCACTGGACTCATTCAGGAGACTTGAGTTTGACTTTAGTTCTGCCAGTTTCTAGCTAAAGTAATAATAATAATAATAGCAAATCCTGCTTATTGAGTATTTACAATGTACAGGATATGATGCAGAATACTTGATTCCAGACACTGCCTGCTTTAGCTCTACATTAAAGATGTGTATTTGTTAAGTGTGTGTTGAGGGAAGGGGGGTATTGGGGTAGTTTGAGCTAAGCCTAGATGCAGTTCATGATGGGATTTGGAAGCCAGGACAACTAGCATGAACTTTACCCTGAAAACAATGGGAAGTCCCTGGAAGATTGTGACAAGGAATGATTTTGACAAGGGTGATTGTGCTATGATGTTATTTCTCCTCAACCAAACATTGACTGAATTCCTGCTATGTGAAAGGAGCCATTCTCAGCACTGTGGTTGCAGAGGTGAATGTTAAATATTGGTCCTGAGCCCAAGTGATCTAACAATCTGGCACACACTACCCTAACTTTAATAGGAAAAGACACACATCACACATGGAATGGTCACTGGTATATGCATCACGCAGCAAGCACAGGTGTCCTGACTGCAAGGCCTGTCCATGCTCACTCCTGGTAATACAACACAGAGTCTGCTCTCAGCCACAGAAAGCTTCTAAGGGAAAAATAGAAAAGACTATCTGAAAAGAAAATTTAAAAACCTGTGATATCTGGCTACATAGTCAGACAATGACACAGCCTTTGTTTTCTGCTGCATCTGATTCAGTTGAACTTTGTTAGCACATAGTAACTGCAGGGTCTGTCTCTGACACATGAGATGGATGTCCCTCTACCCACAGGTGCCCCTGTCCTGTGATCTGGAATCAGGTGTCTGTTACCACTTGTAACACATTTTCATTATCTAGGTCTGTTTGCTCTCCTCATCATACCAACTCTGACACTATAAACAGCATAGTATAGCTGAAAAGCCATAGGAACTAAGTGAGAAAAATACACTGGATAAATTACTAATCCTCTTGGTTCTGCACGTACCATCTCCTTCAAGATTCCCAATCTCTAACAGCTGGTACTAACACTGGGAATTCCTTTACAGATCCTCCTAAAATTTCTTCTTTTTTCATTTTATTAGAGAAGTTGTGCATCTACAGAACAATCATGCATACATTACAGAATTCCCATATAATACCTGTGCTGATTTGAATCTATTATGTACCCCAGAAAAAGCCATGTTCTTTAATGCAATCTTGGGAGAGCAGACCTATTGTACATGGGATCTTTTGATTAGGTTGTTTCCATGGAGATGTGACCCACCCAGCTGTGGGTGAGACCTTTTGATTAGACTATTTCCATGGAGGTGTTACCCACCAATTCAAGGTAGGTCTTGATTAGTTTACTGGAGTCCTTAAGAGAGCTCAGGACCAGATCCTTGGAGATGCAGACAGAAAGAAGTTTGGAGATGATAAGCCAAAGGATAAAGCCCAGAGTTTGCACCAGAGAAGCTGAGGACCCCCAGATGCTTAGAGAGAAATGCCCTGGGAGAAAGAAGCAAACATGTACAGGAGCTAAGAGATAGGAGCTGAGACAGAAGCCCAGAGACATTTTGGAGGAAGCCATTTTGAAACACAACCCAGGAGCAAAGGACCAGCAGATGCCAGCCACATGCCTTCCCAGCAGACAGAGGTGATCCAAATGCCATTAGCCTTTCTTCAGGGAAGGTATACTCTTGTTGATGCCTTAGTCTGGACACTTTTATGGCCTCAAAACTGTAAATGTGTAACCTAACAAATACCCTTTATAAAAGCCAATCCATTTCTGGTATTTTGCATAACAGCAGCTTTAGCAAACTGGAATACCACCCTATTATTAGTGCCTTTCATTGATGTGGAACATTTGTTAGAATTGATAAAAGCACATTTTTATAATTGTAATATTAACTATAGTACATGGTTTCAGTTAGGGTTCATCGTTTGTGTTGTGTACCTCCATGGATTTTTTTAAAATTTCTATTCTGTTACCATATATACAACTTAACATATCCCCCCTTTTAACCACAATTGGATATATATATATATCAGTGCTGTAAATTATATTCACAAGATTGTGCTATCATCACCAATATCCATTATCAAACCATTTCAATTGTTCCAAATAGGAACCCTGAATATTTTTAGCATTAAATTTCCATTCCCTATCCCCATCCATCCCCTGATAACTTACATTCTAGATTCAAACTCTATGAGTTTGCTTACTCTAATTATTTCATATCAGTGAGGTCATACAACATTTCACTCAGTGTGAGGAAATCAAGGTTCATCCATGTGGTTGCATGTATCAGAACATCATTCATTTTTACAGCTGAATAATATTCCATTTTATGTATATACCATATTTTATTTATTCATTCATTGGTTGATGGGCACTTGTGTTGCTTCATCTTTTGGCAATTGTGAATAATGCCACTAGCAACATTGGTGTGCAAATATTTGGTCAAGACCCTGCTTTCATTTCTTTTGGTTATATACTAATAATGATATACACTAGTTGGGTCATATGGTAATTCTATCCTTAACTTTTGGAGGAACTGCCAAACTGTCTTCCACAGCAGCTGCACAATTTTACATTGCCACCAGCAATGAATGAGAATTCCTATTTCTCCACAACATCTCCAACACATGTACTTTTTGTTTTTGTTTTTTGTTTTTTAAGAGAAGCCATTCTAATGGGTGTGAGATTGTACTTCATTGTGGTTTTGAATTGCATTTCCCTGATGGCTAATGATGTTGAGCATCTTTTCATGTGCTTTCTGGCCATTTGGATATCTTCTTTGGAGAAATGTCTGTTTAAGTCTCTTGCCCATATTTTAATTGGATTGTTTGTCTTTTTGTTGTTAAGTTGAAGGATTTCTTTATATATTCTATATATTAAACCTTTATCAGATATGTGGTTTTCAAATATTTTCTCCCATTGGGTAGTTTGTTTTACTTTTATGATAAAGTCCTCTGAGGCAGAAAAGTTTTTAATTTTGATGAGGTCCCATTTATCTATTTTTTCTTTTGTTGCTTGTGCTTTGAGTGAGTGTAAACTGTAAGAAACCATTGCCTAACAAAAGGACCTGAAGGTGCTTCCCTACATTTTACTCTAAGAGTTTGCTAGTTCAGGCTCTAATATTTAGGTCTTGGATCTGTTCTGAGTTGACTTTTTTATAAAGTGTACATAGGCTTCCTCATTCTCTTTCTTTTTTCTTTTTCTTTTTTTGCAAAAGGAGAACTAGTTTTCCATGCACCATTTGTTGAAGCGACTATCTTTCTCAATTGAGTGATTTTTGTCCCCATATCAAAATTCAGTTGGCCATAAATGTGAGGGCTGATTTCTGAGCTCTCAACTCAATTCCGTTAGTCTATATGGTAGTCCTTGTGCCAGTGCCATGCTACTTTGATTACTGTGGCTTTGTAATATGTTTTAAGATTGGAAAGTGTGAGTTCTCCAACTTTCTTCCTTTTCAAGATGGCTTTAGCTATTTGGGGCCATTTACCCTTCCATATAAACTTGATGGTTGGCTTTTCCATTTCTGCTATGAATGTTCTAATTTTGATTGAGATTGCTTTGAATCTATAAATTGTTTTGTGTAGGATTGATATCTTAACAATATTTAGTCTTTCATGAACATGAACACATAATTTCCTTCCATTTATTTAGGTGTTCCTTGATTTATTTTAACAATATTTGTAGTTTTATGAGTATGACTCTTATACATCCTTGGGTAGATTTATCCCTAGATCTTTTACTCTTTTAGTTGCTATTGTAAATGGAATCTTTATATTTATTCCTTTTTCAGATTGTTCATTGCTTGTGTATAGAAACACTATGGATACTTGGTGTTGATCTTGTAGTCTGCCACTTGCTGAATTCATTTATTAGCTCTAGGAGCTTTGTTGTGGATTTTTCAGGATTTTCTATATATAGGATCATGTCTTCTGCAAATAGGGAAACTTTTACTCTTTCCATTCCAATTTGGATGCATTTTATTTCTTTTTATTGCCTGAATTTCCTGGCAAGAAATTCCAGTACATTGTAGAATAACAGTCATGACAGTGGGCATCCTTATCTTGTTCCTTATCTTAGAGGGAAAACTTTCAGTCTTTCACCATTAACTAGGATGTTAGCTATGGAATTTTCATATATGTCCTTTATCAGGCTTGGGAAGTTTCCTTCTATTCCTAGTATTCTAAATATTTTTATCAAGAAGGGGTGCCTGCAATACTGTCAGTGTAATTAACAAAGCAGAGTGTGAATGTGGTTGAAAGAGGAAGGTTAGAGTAGTATATGTCTCCAGAAGGAAAGCTACAGGATAAAAGCCAGGACTGTGTAACTTAGAGAAACCCAGAGTGGGCAATGATGGTGGTTAATTGTATAAATATAAAAGAGTTCTTCCATGAGCTAAAACAATTATGCCACCATTAAAAGGTGTTAATAATAGGGTAGTGTATGGGAAAGTACAATTAACATAAACTAAGGTCTATAGTTAAAAATAACATTGTAGTAGTCTTTCATCAATTGTTACAAAGGCAATATACCAAAGCTAAATCTTAAAAATAGAGGGATATAAAGGCTATGGGATTTTTTTCTTCAGAAGAAATGAGAATGTTCCCATACTGATTGCATTGGTGAATGCATAACTTTGTGATTATACCAAAAGCCATTGATTGTACACTTAAGATGGATTGTATGGTATATGAATAAGACTGTTTTAAAAAAAGAAGGGGTGCTGGATTTTGTCAAATGTCTTTTCTGCTTCCATTGAGATGATCATGTGTTTTTCCCTTTCATGCTGATAATATGGTGTATTACATTGATTGATTTTAAGTTGAACCACTCTTGCATAACAGGGATAAATCCCTCTTGATCATGGTTTAAATTTTTAATTTGCTGTTGGCTTTGGCTTATTAGTATTTTGTTTAGGAATTTTGCATCTATATTCCTAAGAAATATTGGACTGTGATTGCCTTTCCTTGTGGAATCTTTGTCAGACTTTCATATGAGCTTAATGTTGGTCTCCTAAAATGAAGTAGGAAGTGTTCCTTTCTCTTCCATTTTGTGAAAGAATTTGAGCAGAATGAGAATCTTGGAATGTTTGCAAAATTCCCTTATGAAGCCATCTGGTCTTGGGCTTCTCTTTGTTGGGAGGTTTTCTGTCACTGATTCAATCTCTACCAATAATTTATTTGTTGAGATCTTCTATTTCTTCTCGAGTCAGTGTCAGTATTTTGTGTGTTTCTATGAATTTGTTCATTTCCTCTAGGTTGTCTTATATATTGACATACAGTTGTCTTATTGTCCTTTTCTTTCATCAAAATGGGTAGGAATGTCCCCCTTTACATTTCTGATTTTTGTTGTTTTTATCATCTCTCATTTTTCTTTGTCATTCTAGCCAAAGCTTTGTTGATTTTATTGATCTTTTTGAATAACCAACTTTTGGTTTTGCTGATTCTCTCTATTGTTCTATTTGTCTTTTATATCATTTATCTCCACTCTAATTTTGTTATTTCCTTCCTTCCACTTGCTTTGGGTTTAGTTTGCTTTTCTTTTTCTACTTCCTCCAATTCAGAGGTTAGGTCTCTAATTTAAAGTCTTTTGCTTTTTAATGTAAGCATTTAGAACTATAAGTTTTCCTCTTAGCACTGCCTTCACTTCATCTCATAACATTTGGTAAGTTGTATTTTACTTTTCATTCACTTCAAGATATTTCCTAAATTTCCTCATGATTTCCTATCAAACCCAATGGTTATTTTAGAATATGTTGTACAATTTCCACATATTTATGAATTTACCATTTCATCTCTGTTATTGTTTTCTAGCTTCATTCTATAGTGTTCAAAGAAGAGTCATTGTGTGATTTCAATATTTTTGAATTTATTGTGACTTCTTTTGTGACCTAAGATATGGTCTCTCCTGTAGATGATTCATGCACACTCAAGAAGAATGTGCATTCTGTTGTTGTTGGGTGAAGTGATCTAAATATGTCTGCTAGGTCTAGTTGGTTTAGAGTATCATTTGAGTCTTGTATTCCTGTATTGATCTTTTGACTACATGTTCTATCCATTATTGAAAGTGGGTATTAAAGTCTCCTACTATTAATGTAGAAGCATCAATTTTTCCCTTCAAGTCTGTCAATATTTGCTTCATAATTCTGGGCTCTAATATTAGGTGCATATGTATTTATAAGTGTTACATCTTGTTGAATTGATCCCTTTATCAGTATATAATTACTGTTTTGTCTCTCATAACTGTTTTTGACTTAAAGCCTATTTTATCTAATATTCATATAGCTACCCCAGGTATTGTTTGATTAATGTTTGCAAAGTACATTTTTTCCATCCTTTCATTTTCAACCTACTTGTGTATTTGAATTGAAGGTGAGTCTCTTGCAGACAGCATATAGTTGGATCATGCCTTTATAGCCATTCTGCTAATCTCTGTCTTTTGACTAGAGAGTTTAATCCATTTACATTTAAGGTCACTACTGACAATGCAAAATTTTCTTCTGTCATTTTTCTATTTAGCATTTGTAAGTCTTTCACCTTTTTGTTATTCAATTATCCCATTAATGCCCACTTTTATTTTTATTTGATTTTTTGTGCTGTACCATTTTGAGGATCTACTCTTTTCTATCTGGATATTTTTTCATGTATTTCATATGGGATTAAAATTTAACATCCTACATATGTTATCATATTTGGTTTGATACTAACTTGATTTCAATAGCATACACATATAATTTTCCTATATCTCTTCATCACTCCCTTTTTTGGTACTTGTTACCACTTACATCTTTGTACATTGCACATTCAGAACCATAGATTTATCATTATTTTTATGCATTTGCATGTTAGCACCTAAAGAAAGAAAGAAGTGAATTTACATACCCAACATCACACTACAATAACACTGCCATTAATAATTATCCAAATGATTACCTTTACCAGAGGTCTTTATTTCTTTTTACCACTTTGAACTACTGCCTAGTGTCCTTTCCTTTCAGTCTGAAGATCTCCCTTTAACGTTGCTTGTAGGGAAGGTCTAATGGTGATGAACTCCCTCAGCTTTTGTTTATCTGGGAATGTCTTACTTAATCTTTCCTTCATTTATGAAAGTCAGTCTTGCCAGATATTGACTTTTTGGTTGGTAGTTGTTTTCTTTCAGGACTTTAAGTATCTCAACCTACCCTCTTCTTGCTGCCATATTTTCTGATGATAAATCAGTACTCAATCTAATTGGGACTCTCTTGTACATAACACATTGCTTTGATCTTGCAGCATTCAGAACTCTGTTCTTGCATTTTGCATTTGATAGTGTGATTAATATATAATGGGTTATATTTTTCTTCATTTTTATCCTGTTTTGTGTTCTCTGGGCCTTGTGGATGTGCACATTCTCCTCATTTGCTAAGCTTGAGAAGTCTGTCACTATTCCTTTGATTATTCTTTCTGCCCCTTTCTCTCTTTCTTCTCCTTCTGGGATTTCCATAATGTGTATATTGGTATGCTTGATGCTGTCCAAGAGGTGTCTTAGGCTTTTTTCAATTTTTCTAATTCTTTGTTCTTTCTGCTTCTCAGCATGACTCATTTCACTTGTTTTGTCTTTGGGTTCACTGATTCTCTCTTCTGCTAGCTCCAATCTGCTGCTGAAACCCTCCTGGGAATTTATCATTTCAGTCATTGTGGTCTTCAACTCCATTTGTTCTGCTTGCTTCCTTTTAAAAATCACTGTCTCTTCACTAAGATTCTCATATTGTTCATTCATTGTTTTACAGATATCATTTAGTTCTTTCTCTGTATTTTCCTCCATCTCTTTCAGCATTTTTTAAAGATTTTTATAAAAATTTTGTTTGATATGTCCACATTCTTGTCTTCTTCATTTGTATTTTCTGGATTTTTATCCTATTCCTTTGGATGAGTCATTAATTTCTGTTTCTTTGTTTGTCTTGTATTTTTTTGTTGCACACTGTACATTTTATATTTTAAACAGTGAACTCTGGGATTTATTCCCTGAGTTGTCTGTTTCTTGATTTTGTAACTAGCTGGTAATAAGACAAAGATTTTCCTGAGCTTCAGCCCTCCTACCAGGAAGGTCTGTCCAAGGCAAATGCAGTGTGAAGGGTCCTCCCTCTCTCTTCTTGGCCTCTGTCCTGTCCTGGGATTTTGCTATTAGTTGTTTTGGAGTTCCCCTGTTTACCAGAGCTTGGTTTTCCCTTCTCTTTCCCAGGAGACAGACCCCTTCTTTAGAATGGTGCAGCCACTGTGGAAATCAGTTTGGTGGCTCCTCAGAAATTTTAAAATAGAACTACCAGGTGATCTGGCAGTCCCACCTCTAGGCATGTACCCAAAAGAATTGAAAGCAGGGACTGAAACAGATATTTGCACACTAATGTTTATAGCAACATATTCACAATAGCCAAAAGGTAGAAGGAATCCAAGTTCTATAAATAGATGAATGGATAGCAACATGTGCTATATTATATTCAATGGAATATTATTCAGCCATAAAAAAGGAATGATGTCCTGTTGCATGCTACAGCATGGACAAACCTTAAAGACATCATGTTGAGTGAAATAAACTGGATGAAAAAAGACAAATATTGGATGTTCTTGTTAGTATGAAACACCTAGAAGCATACTTTATAGAGACAGATAGTAATTTATAGGGTACCATGGCCTGGGAGGGTGGGACCAGAAGAAAGTTATAGCTTAATGGGGGAAGAGCTCATGTTCAAGTTAATGAAAAAGTAGCTGTAATGGAAATTGGTGATGGTAGCACAGTATTGTGAGTGTAATTGATATTACTGAATTGTACACTTGGATGTGGTTAAAATTGGAAATTTGGAGTTATATATTTGTTACTACAATAATTTTTTTTAATTTTTAAATAGTTAAAGAGAATGAAGATTGCAAAGCAAGTAGCTTCAGGGAAGTGCCCCTTCACTGAAGCAAACATTAAGCTGCCAAAAGCTGTCAGAATCAACTTAGACAGAACTCTGGAATCTAATTTTAAAAACCTACAACATCCAGGAGATTGCTTAATGAGGAAAGATGCTCTAAATTTGAGAAAGAGAATGTGGTGGTGTTTCTGCTTACCCACCTACCATCCCCCATTCCATAGCTCATAGCTCTTTAGCAGCTGTGGGGATGGCAGCCCATGTTCCTGGTGCAGCTTGCTGGTGCCAGGTATGGAAATACAAATATTGTTCTCAAAGTATATTTGTTGTGTGTTTTAACCTGTCTGGCAGTCCCTGAAAGATCAGCTCATAAGCATGCCTTTGTTTAACCTGTCAGAACTCTCTCAGGGCTGGAGTGGCCTCCTGAGTGGAACTGGTCAAAAGTATTTAAAGGCATATACTACCCACCAGCCACATGAGGCAAAGGATGGTAGATGGGGCAAGCAGAAGACAGACAGGAAAGTCTGGGAAGAAGGAGACTGAGAAGTAAGATGCATGGGGTAATAAGAACTTTGAAGGGCTCGTGCATATACTACAGATTTGGAAGGGCCACACACATGTCCAGGATTGTACTCATACTCAGAAAATGCTTGAGAGAGGCCTAGGTTTGCAATTTTGATGGACCTGTAGGTCCCAGGTAAGCAGGAGTTGAGAGTAAGGTGGAGTTGTAGGTGGCCTGTCTAAGCTTTAAATGATTTCCCCAGCTCAGTGCCAATCTACACAGAAGGGAAGAATGTTTTTTGTTTCACTTTGTTCTTCTTTCTTTTTTCTCTTTGGCTCAGGCATTTAAAGAAATCTGTGTCAAGTCACTGTCTAACCCCTGAGATAACAGAACAAAGACTTCTGTGACTACTCAAAAAGTAACATAGTATTTGCAAAAATAGTTTGGAAGAGTCCCTGAATAAATATATGGCTGCTGCCCAAAACAAATGATGACAGCAAGCTCTATGGATGGGGCCTCAGAAATCATACCAGAGTCTGCTCTTAAAGCAGTGGTGTCACTACAAGAGAATAAAGGTGCTGTATCTGTCTCCAGATGCAGAGTGGTTAGCACAGAGTTTCTGCCCAAGGAGAAACAGACCATTAATAAATAGAGATTTCTGTAGCCCTCCTTAAGGGGGCAACCTTTCTTTGAAGCAGAGAATGGGGAATTTCAAACCTAGGGGTACTACCAAAATCAGTGGAGATCTTTGGCAAACAATTCTGTGAGAGCAATAAATAAAAATATTTATAGGTGAGAAGATGGCAGATTAGGAAGCTCCAGGACTCAGTCTTTCCACCAGAACAGTTACTAAACAGGCAGGAACTGTCTGAAACAACTATTTTGAAAGCCTGGAGGCCAGGAGAACATTTTACAGCATCCAGGGAAGCACAGGAGGAAGACGCTGATAAATTAGAGTACAGAACATTAAATTGCTCTCTCTCTATATGGTGGCTAACAGGATCCAGCCCCCTCTCTCATGGCAGGCTGCCATTGGGTCCAGCCCCTGGCTACCTCATTGGTGCCAAAAAGGGATGTAAAAATCCTCTTCCCCAAGACCAGGGGTGGACACGGCTGTTGCTGATCATGGCTTTTGATTAGAGACTTCAGATCACTGGGGGCCTAGCTCTTAGGGCAGCCATTGTTTCAATCCACCCTTGACAAAGACCACAGCAGAGGAGAATAAGAGATGCTATGCTTCCTCAGGACTGAGTGGAAGAGTTAGTTGAAGGGATGAATATTCCAGGCAGGTCAAGAAAGCTTAGCTTTGGGGAGACATGGAAGAAACTAATGGTGTCCCTCCTATCTCCTCTCCAGGGTACTTTGTAGCTAGTCTGTGCCCCCTTCATGGGTCCCTAGCCTGCTTCAGCTGGAAAAGACTGGATTGGGAAAGTCCTCTCCATTGTGACCCTCCTCCCAGAATTTTCCCTCCAGGCAAAAGCAGCTTGAGGCAAAGTAAAAAGTGTAAGAAACTATAGAGGCAGATAATCTGGGGCAAAGGCTTCAAACACTGGGAGAGGGCTGTAACCTTGGAAACAGAGGGGACAGCTAAACTTCTGTAAACAAGGGAACTCCAAAACAAACAAACCAAAGCCCAGGACAAGACAGAGGCCAAGAAAGATATGGGAAACCCTGCATGTTGCATTTGCCTTGGACAGAGCTTCCTGATAGTAGGACTGAAGCTCAAGAAAATCTCTGTTCTTATCACCAGCTGGTTACAAAACCAAGAAACAAACATCTCAAGGAATAAATCTCAGAGTTAAATTTTAAAATATTAAACTGTACAGTATGCAGCAAGAGTACAAGACAAACAGGAAATGATATCCATCCACAGAAAGAAGATAAAAATTCAGAAAAAAATAACAATGAAGACCAGAATGTGGACATACTGAACAAAGCCTTTAAAAATATGATCTTAAAAATGCTCAAGAAGAGGAAGCAAAATACAGAGAAAGAACTAAATGATAGTAGGAGAATAATGAATGAGCAATATGAGAATCCTAATAAAGAGAAAGAAATATTAAAAAGGAACCAAACAAAACTACTTGAGTTGAAGGCCACTGTAACTGAAAAGAAAAATTTCCAGGAGGGTTTCAAGAGCAGATTGAAGCTGGCAGAAGAAAGAATCCATGAACTCAAAGACAAGACACTTGAAATGAGTCTGGCTGAGGAACAGAAAGGAAAAAGAATTATAAAAAGTGAAAATAACCTGAGACAACCCTGGGACACCATCAAGGGTACCAATATATGAATTAAAGGAGTATAAGGGAGAAGAAAAAGAGAAAGGGGAAGAAGAAATATTCAAAGAAATAATGATGGAGAACTTCCCAAACTTAACAAAAGACATGAATATGCATTCAAGACATCCAGAGAACAACAGCAAACAGGATATAAGTGAAGAATAATTCACCCCAGTATATACTGATCACCCTATTGTATGCAAAGAACAAGGAGAGTGTTCTGAAAACTGCAAGAGAAAAGCAACTTGTTATGTACAAGAGTACCAATTTGAGTGCCAAATTTTCATCAGAAATTATGAAGGAATAGTTGATTTTGTATAATATCCAAAAGTAGGGGTTATCCTTTTTTATTTCAAATGAGGATTCAGTTTTCTGGCACCATTTGTTGAAGAGACTATTCTTTCCCAACTGAGTGGTTTTTTTGCCTTCTTATGCCACAGCCAACACATCCAGAACCACATTTTAAGAAATAGAAAGAGGAAAGAAGAGAAAGCAGCAAGGAAAAATGTACAAATAAAGGCTACAGTCCAGTCCCTTATTTATGCTACCAGTCACAAGACTGGTATTTACAAAATTCCACCTATACTACCAATTCCAAGTTCATGTTGCCTTCAGCAAATTCCTAAGTTGGTATAGATTTTTACCCAATTTTTACCCAGTGACAGCATTCAAAATTTTATTTTTGAAGGTAAGCACTTGCTGATCCTACTGATAAAGATAGCTGTAGCCTGGAAATTCTCTCAAGGCAGGAAACTGCAGCAATCTTAGGGCTCACTTTGTCTGTTTCCTGTCTTTCAGAGATTACTGTCCTTAGTTGACTGATATCTAGTGCCTTGAAAATTATTGGTTCATATATTTTGTAACTTTTCAATTGTTTCAGAAAGGATAGTGAAACCAATCCATGTTATTCCATCCTAGCTTGGAGACAAACTTTTAAGTTTTTTTACTGTGATAAAGCACATAAGGTATAACTTGCCATTAGTGACATAGAAAATACACAGTATTGTGCAAACATCACCATGATCTAGATCCAGCACATTTTCATCACCCCAAAAGGACCCCCATATCCATTATGCAATCACTCCCTATTGCCCTCCCCACTACCCCCAGCAGCCACTAATCTGCTTTCTGATGCTATGGATTTGTGCATTCTGGAAATTTCATAAAAATGGAATAATAAAATATGTGGTCTTTTGTGTCTGGCTTCTTTAACTTAGCATATTTTTAATGTTCATCCTTTCTATGCATGAATAATAAAATATTGTATGGATATAATGCATTTTTGTTTATCCATTTATCAGTTGGTGGACATACAGGTTGTTTTCACCTTTAGGCTATTGTGAATACTGCTGCTGTGAACATTCATATATAAATGTTTGTTTGAATGCCTGTTTTCAATTCTAGATTTATACCTGGGAAAGGAATTCCTGGGTCATATGGCAATTTTATGTTTAACTTATTGAGGAACAGTCAAAATGTTTCCACAGCAGCTGCATCATTTTACACATTCCCACCAAGAATATACAAGGATTCAAATTTTTCCACATAATCACCAACTCTTATAATGTTCTGGGTATTATTATTATGGCCATCCTAGTGGATGTGATGTGGTATTTTATTATGGTTTTGATTTGCATTTCCATAATGAGCACCTTTTTATGTGCTTGTGGCCATTTGTATATCTTCTTTAGGGAAATGTCTGTTTAAGTTGTTTGCAAATATTTAATTGGGTTTCTTTAGTTGTTGAGTTGAGGGAGTTCATAATGTGCTCTGGATACTAGCCCCCCATCAGTTATAGTTTTGCAAATATTTTCTCCCATTCTATGGGTTGTCTTTTCTCTTTCTTGGAAGAGTTCTTTGATGCATAAAAGTGCTCAATTTTGATAAGGTCTAGTTTATCAATTTTTTATTATATTACATGTATTTTTGTTGTCATATCTCAGAAACCATCACCAAATCTGATGTCATGAAGATTTACCCCTATATTTTCTTCTAAGAGTTTTAGTTCTCACAAATGTAAGGTCTGATCCATTTTGATTTGATTTTTTATATGGTGTGACATAAGGGTCCAACTTCATTATTTTAGGTGTGGATACCCTAGTGTCCTGGAACCATTTGTTGAAGAGCCTATTCTTTTTCCATTGAAAAGCCTGGTCAAAAATCATTTGACAATAGATGTACGAGTTTATCTCTGGACTTTCAATTCCAGTCAATTGATCTATATGTCTATCCTTATGGCAGTACCACACCGTATTGATTACTGTAGTTTTGAGTAAGTACTGTAGCAAGTTTTGAAATTCAGAAGTGTGAGTCCTTGAATTTCGATTATAACATCTTATTGTGGATCTCTTGGAGTTTACCGTATTTGGAGTTCTTTGAGCTTATTGAATGTGTAGATTCATTTCTTTCATCAAATTTGGGAAGTTCTTTTAATCATTTTTCTTCAAATATTTTTTCTTTCCCTTTATCTCTCATCTCTCCTTCCCATTATGCATATCTTTATACATGAACATGGTGTCCCACAGATCACTTAGGTTCTATTCATTTTTCTTCATTCTTTTTTCCTATTCCTCAAACTGGCTAATCTCACTCAGTTGACCTATGTTTGAGTATCCTGATTCATTCTTCTGCCTGTTTAAATCTGTTCTTGAAACACTCTGGAGACTTTTTCATTTTTTAAACTCCAAAATATCTATTTGGTTCCTATTTAAAACTTCTATCTCTTTATTGATATTCTGTATTTGGTGAGATATCATTCTCCTAATTTCTTTTACTACCTTGTCAATGGTTTCTTTTAGCTCTTTGAGCATATTTCAGAAATATTTTGCTCTTTAAGCATATCTGTGGCTGTCTGGTAAGTCAAATGTCTTGGCTACTTCAGGGACAGTTCTGTTCATTTTTCCCCCTCTGTATGGGCCATACTATCATGTTTCTTTGCATACCTTGAAACACTTGGAATGTTATAATGTGGTAACTATGAAAATAAGGCTCCTCTTCCCTTCCCCAATGTTTGCTGCTACTATTTGTTTGAGTTGCAGTTGTTTGTTTGCTTAGTGATTTTTCTAAATCATTTTTAAACTAATGTATTTTTGTCATGTGTGGTCACAGAAGCCTATGTTTCTTTAGCTTAGTGATCAGTGCTAGTGATTTGACAGAGATTTCCTTAAATGCCCAAAGCCAAAAAAATAAAATAAAATAAAAGACAAAAATAAATTCTCTCCTAGTGTTTGCAGATTAGCTCTGGATTGGGGAACTCCTTCAGTGCTTAGAAAGACCATTTACAACACTGCCTTAGCCTTCAAGTCCTGCTTGTATGGTGCCTGAAGATACATTAGGGAAATGGAAGCTTAAGGTTTTCTTCAATATTTTCTCAGCATTCAGGAGGGATGTGGCTAAGGTAAGTTAAACTACCACAAGGTACTATTACTATGTTTCAGTTTTATTTTTCTTGTTAAGTATTCATTTGGTTACTGTAAGTCTTTGACTATTTTCCAGAGTTGTGATAATGTTGATTCTGACAGCTTTTCACAGTTATTTTTTTATGTTCCTGTGGAAGGACTGGCTCTTGGATTTTTTAAATATAATGTATAAAACTAAAACCTTCTGAAAAATAATGAAAATCATAAGAGAGTAATAAATTAATTGATTCATTGATTCCCACCTCTGATACTAAACTACTGAAGCCATGAGAATGATCTCAAAAAGTGAGATCACAATTAGCCATGTCAATAGCAATATAATTAACATAAATACCATCATTTGAACTGTTTGATAAATGTTAAAATAGTGATACTGAATTCAATATAACAGAGTGAGTTAATAAAAATCTGTTGTGTAAATTTGAATCTTGGATGGAAAAATTTTAAGTTCTCATTTGCAATTGTTAAACAACTCTGTGCCCAATGTGTTTCATGTAGCTATAATCTCAAATTTTGCCAATATAAATATACGTACATCTTGGTTTGAATATGTATGGGTTATATAGGAGAATTAAAATGTTGCATAGAGATAAGCATAGCATATTCCAAATTTTTCTGAGTAAACAGACAAAACATATCATGGGTATTACAATTTACAGAGGTATTTTTAAGTTTCTTGGCACATTAAAATATTTTTGTATGATGGGAATTCATACAGATGAAGATAAAAGAAGCATGAAAGAGAATAATTTATAAACAGTATTAAATATCTAATAACCAATATTGCCTCATTTTACTAGACATTCTGATAATTTTAAATATTATTCAAAAGATAACAGAACATGAACAGGCATGATTTATCATAGGAATGCATGATTAGTTCAACATTCAAAAATCAATCAATGTATCTGCTGAGCCCTCTATCATGGGACTTGCCCTTATGAAACTCATTACTGCAAAGGAGAGGCTAAACTTGAATATAATTCTGCCTAAGACTCTTCCCCTGAGTACCTCTTTATTGCTCATGTGTGGCCCTCTCTCTCTCTCTAACTGAGCCACCTCAGCAGGTGAACTCACTGACCTACCCCCTACATGGGACCTGACTCCCAGGGGTGTAAATCTCCCTGGCTATGCAGGATATCACTCCAGGGGAAGAATCTGGACCTGGCATCGTGGGATTGAGAATATCCTCTTGACCAAAAAGGGGATGCAAAATGAGATGAAATAGTTTCAGTGGCTGAGAGATTTCAAATGGAGTCAAGAGGTCCCTCTGGTGGACATCCTTATGCACTATATAGATAACACCTCATATTTTAATGTATTGGAATAGCTAGAAGTAAATACCTGAAACTATAAAACTCCAACCCAATAGTCTGGACTCCTGAAGATGATTGTATAACAATGTAGCTTACAAGGGGTTACAGTGTGATTGTGAAAACCTTATAGATCACACTCCCTTTATCTAGTGTATGGATGGATGAGTAGAAGAATGGGGACAAAAACTAAATGAAAAATAGGGTGGGATGGGGGATGATTTGGGTGTTCTTTTTTACTTTTATTTTTTATTCTTATCTGATTCTTTCTGGTATAAGGAAAATGTTCAGAAATAGATTGTGGTGATGAATGCATAACTATATGATGGTACCATGAACAGTTGATTGTATACCATGGATGATTGTATGGTATGTGAATATATTTCAATAAAACTGAATTTAATTTAAAAAATCAATCAATGTAGCATAGATTCAATCAGCATAGCAATAATAAAGGGGAGGAACACATAACCATCTTGGTCAAGTCAGAAAAACATTAAATAATAAGAACTCAACTAACTAGGAATAGAAAATAATATGCCAAATCCAATGGAGGAAATTTTTTAAAATCTCACAGCTAACACCATACTTAATGGTGAAACACTGAGAGCTTCCCCTGAAGATCAAGAACATGGTAAGGGTGCTCACACTTACCACTTTTTAATGATAATTGACACTTGATTTTTTATTCCTATTATTATTATTATTATTATTATTATTATTATTATAGAAGTTGTGGGGTTTGCAGAATAATGCAAAAAATAGAGAACTCCCATACACCACCACACCATCAACACCATGCATTGTGCTCTTATGACTTTTAATCAACATTGTATTAAAGGTTCTAGTTAGGACAACTAGGCAAGAAAAAATTAATGAAAAAGGTCCAGATTGGAATGGAAGAAGAAAACTATGTCCATCCAAAGATCACATGATCTTATATATAGAAAACACTAAAGAATACAAAAAAAAATCTATTAGAGCTAAGAAATGAGTTCAGAAAACTTGCAGGATATGAGGTCAATATAAAAAGTTCAGTTGCATTTTTATACATGGGCAATGAACAATCTGAAAATGAAGTTAAGCAAATGATTCAATTTACAATAGCATTGAAAATAATAAAAATACTTAGGAATAACTTTAAGAAGAGTGCAAAACTTATACTCTGAAAATTGTAAAACACTGTTGAAAGAAATTAAAAATCTTAAAAAATGGAAAGACATCCATGTTCATGTATTGTTAGCTTTAATATTGTTAACATGGCGATACCACCTAAAGTGATCTGCAGATTCAATGTAATCCTTATCAAGTTCCAACATTCTTCTTTGCAGAAATCAACAAACTGATCTTAAAATACATATGGAATGGAAAGGGACAGAATAGCCAATGTGATCATGACAAAGAAGAACAAAGTTGAAGGGTTCACACTTCTTACTTCAAAATTAATACAAAGCTACAGTAATCAAAACAGTGTGGTAATAACATAAAGACCAATAGAATAGAATTGAGAGTTCAGCAATAAAAATGTACATTATGGCTGTACCAGTTTGTTTATATTATGTCCCCCAGAAAAAGCCATGTTCTTTGATGCAATCTTGTAGGGGCAGACATATTAGTGTTGATTAAGTTGGAATATTTGGATTAGGTTGTTTCCATGGAGATGTACCCCATCCAACTGTGGGTGATAACACTGGATAATTTCCATGGAAGTGTGGTCCTGTCCATTCAGTGTAGGCTTTGATTAGTTTACTAGAGCACTAAATAAGCTCAGACAGAAGGAGTGACCTTGCAGCAGCCAAGAGGGACACTTTGAAGAATGCACAGAAGCTGAGAGAGGATCACCTGGGAGAAAGCCATTTTGAAACCAGAACTCTGGCACAGATGCCAGCCATGTGCCTTCCTATCTAACAGAGGTTTTCTGGATGCCACTGGCCATCCTCCAGTGAAGGTATCCGATTGTTGATGCATTACCTTGGACACTTTATGGTCTTAAGACTGTAACTGTGTAACCAAATAAACCCTCTTTTACAAAAGCCAATCCATTTCTGGTGTTTTGCATTCTGGCAACATTAGAAAACCAGAACCATGGCCAATTAATTTTTCAAAATTTTTAATGAAATTTTGAGATATATTTATATACCAGATAATCATCCAAAGTGTACAATCAATGGTTCATGGTACCATCCTTGAGTTTTGCATTCATCACCACAATCAATTTTTGAATATTTTCATTACTCTGAAAAAATAAGAATAAAGATAAAAATAAAAATAAAGAGAACACCCAAAACATCCCAAATCCCTTATCACCCCATATTATTTACTTATTTTTTGTCTTTATTTTCTTACTCATCTGTCCAGACACTGGATAAAGGGAGTGTCAGTCACAAGGTTTTCACAATTACTCAGTCACACTGTAAAAGCTGTACAATTATACAATCATCTTCAAAAATCAAGGCTACTGGATTACAGTTCAACACTTTCAGGTATTTCCTTCTAGCTATTCTAATACACTTAAAAAGGATATCTATATAATGCTTAAGAATAACTTCCAGAATGAACTCTCAACTCTATTTGAAATCTCTCAGATACTGAAACTTTATTTTGTTTCATTTCTCTTCCCCTTTTTGGTCCAAGAATTCCTTCTCAATCCCACAATGGCAGGGCCAGGCTCATCCCTGGGAGTCATGTCCCATATTGTCAAGAAGATTTACACCCCTGGGAGTCATGTCTCACATAGTGAGGAGGGCATAAAGTTTTCCTGCAGAGTTGGCTTAAAGAGAGAGGCCACATCTGAGCAACAAAATAGGTTCTATGGGAGTGACACTTAGGCTTAGCTTCTCCTTTGCAGGAATAAACTTCATAAGGGCAAGCCCCAAGAGCAAGTGCTTGGCTTTCTAAACTGGTAGTATCCAATGCTTGTGAGAGTATCATTAATTCCCCAGGTGGGGAAATTTAATATTCCCACATTTTCCCTCAGTACCTCAAAGGGGCTTTGTAAATACAATTTTATTCTCTGCCCAAATTACTCTGGGGTATATTGGGACTTCACACTAACCTGTATAACTCATCCAGATCTCACTCCCTCTTCAAGGTTCCATGTAATTATGGTGTTCAAATAAACTGGCCATACAAGTTAAATCAGATAGTATGCTACAGAAAACATAAATTTTGCACCAAATACACATCTCTTCCTTCGGTCTTACACAGAAGTTGAAGTTTTAAAATGCCATCAATATTGTTCTTTACTCTTTAGTTTGATTTGCCTTAGTCCTAACCAGATTAGCTTCATTCATCTCTCCAATTGAATGCTGATCTCTTTTTCAGCTTTTCTAACAGTTTCTATATGGGGTAATGCTGACTTTCATAGCCACAGAACTCTAGTTCTGAGTCTCAGGTGTCATACAGATACCCAAAGTTCCAGGGAATGAATAGGTTATACACAAAGAGTTCAGCATCTCAGAATTTAGAAATAACCATAACAACTCAGGAATAGATAGGACTTCTGTAAGAGCTTACAATCTAGGAACCTTTACAGTAAGATTTCCCCTGATAACCTATGCTGTCAAATTCAATTTGGCCAATTGAATTTTGACAAAGGTACACTGACCTTTCAGTGGGAAAAGAACAGTCTTCTCAATAAATGGTTCTGCGACAACTTGGACACTGGACACATGCAAAATAATTAATTTTGACCCCTACTTCACATCATATACAAAAATTAAATGGATGAAAGATTTAAATGTAATGCCTAAAACACTAACAATTTTGGAAGGATAGATGAAAATCTTCATGAGCTTGAAATAGGCAATGTTTTTTTTTTTAGATGTAACACAAAAGCACAAACAACTAAATTAAAATAGATAAATTGCACTTCAACAAAATTAAAAAATTTTGTTACTCAGAGAACACTATCATGAAAGTAAAAAGACAACCTACAGACCTAAGATGGCAGCTAGGAGAGACAGGGCAAAAAACACCTCCTTGAAAAATACTAGATAGAGGGCAGAAAGTGACCCAGAACACCACTTCCAGCAATGCACCAGCTGGAAAAGTTCTGCTAAATCCACAGGGACCGTGCACTTGGTGAAACTGGGAATCTGCATTCTGAAATGAGTGAGTGAGCCTCTTGAATGTCTGGCACCCATGCTGCAGTGTAGGGAAACCATGAGTTGGTGTTTGGAGGCAGCCTAGTTCTTTTTTAAAAAACCTAAAAGTGGCTGCAAATACAGCAGTGAGAACCACACAGTGAAGTGCGGCAGGAAAGGGCTGTGCAAATGCCTCAGTATCTGGCATGGAAGATAGCCCTTCACGCACCCACTGCTAGTTGTCTTGGAGCAAGGAGAGCAGAGGTTAGCCAAAAGGGGAAAAAAACACCCCCCCTGCAGCCATCTTCCTGGTGGGCTGGGAAAACTCATGCCTGGCACCGGAGCCACAGCCCAAAGTCACGCAAAGGGACCCAGTGTGATGGGAAGTGTTTCTGGCAACACTGTGCACATGCCACAATATCAGGCATGGACAATAGCCTTTCATGCACCCAAGCTAATTGCCCAGAGCTGGGAAGGTGGAGCTGTGCAAAAAGGAGAAAATTCACATGCCCTATTCAGCCATCTTTAAAGCAGGTTGGAAAAGCCCCTGCATGGCCCAGCAGCCCAGGGCTTCTCTTGATGGATGGCATGCAATTGTGACATAACATAGCCTTCCCTCAGCAGAGGCCCTGGGAAATCCCAGGGAACCTATGCCAATACCAAGGACTTGTGAGTCAGTGGCAGAGACAATCTGTGCTGAGACTTGAACCTTAAACCTCCTGCCTCCCTAACTGCTCAGACACACACCGCACATTCAGGGCAGACAGCACCAACAACACACTCAAACTTGGTGCACCAATTGGACCCCACAAGAACCAGACCCCCACACAACACAAAGACAAAGTTGGGGAGAACTGACTTGAAGGGAATAGGTGACTCATGGATGCCATCTGCTGCTTAGTTAGAAAAAGTGTATGCCATCAAGCTGTAGAACTGGCAAATTAGAGATTGGTGTCTGAATAATTCTTCATATCATAAAAGAAGCCTATCAAGTAAAGCAAATGCCAAGAGGCCAAAAACAGCAGAAAATTTTAAAGCATATGAAAAAAGCAGATGATATGGAGAACCCTAACCCAAACACCCAAATCAAAATATCAGAGGAGATACAGTACTTGGACCAATTAATCAAAGAACAAAAGACAAACAATGAGAGCATGCACAGGATATAAAGGACATGAAGAAGACCCTAGACGAGCATAAAAAGAAATTGCAAGAGTAAATAAAAAAAATAGATGATCTTATGGGAATAAAAGAAACTTTTGACCAAATTAAAAAGATTCTGGATACTCATAGTACAAGACTAGTGGAAGCTAAACAATGACTCAGCAACCTCAAGAACCACAGAATGGAAAATGAAATAACAAAAGAAAGAATGGAGAAAAAATTGAAAAAATCAAAATGGATATCAGGGAAATGATAGATAAAATAAAATGTCCAAATATAAGACTCATTGGTGTCCCAGAAGGGGAAGAAAAAGGTAAAGGTCTAGAAAAAGTATTCAAAGAAATTGTTGGGGAAAACTTCCCAAACCTTCTACACAATATAAATACACAAAGCATAAATGCCCAGTGAACTCCAAATAGAATATATCCAAATAAACCCACTCCAAGATACATTCTGATCAGACTGTCAAATACTGAAGAGAAGGAGCAAGTTCTGAAAGCAGCAAGAGAAAATCAATTCACCACATACAAAGGAAACAACATAAGACTAAGTAGTGACTACTCAGCGGCCACCATGGAGGCAAAAAGGCAGTGGCATGACAAATTTAAAATTCTGAGAGAGAAAAATTTCCAAGCAAGAATACTTTATCCAGCAAAGTTCTCCTTCAAATTTGAAGGAGAGCTCAAATTTTTCACAGACAAACAAATGCTGAGAGATTTTGCTAATAAAAGACCTGCCCTACTTCAGATACTAAAGGAGCCCTACCAACAGAGAAACAAAGAAAGGAGAGAGACATATAGAGAAATTTAAGAGACATATATAGAACATTACATCCCAAATCACCAGGATACACATTCTTCTCTAGTGATCACAGAACTTTCTCCAGAATAGACCATAGGCTGGGACATAAAGAAAGCCTCAATAAATTTTAAAAAAATGAAATTTTTCAGAGCACATTCTCTGACCACAATGGAACACAAATAGAAGTCAATATCCATAACCATCAGAGACAGAAAATTCACAAACACCTGGAGGTTAAAAATGAGGGGGAGATGAAAACACTACTAGATAATCAAAAGCTGAGGGAATTCATCACCAGTAGACCAGCCTTATAAGAAATGTTAAAGGGAATTGTGCAGGCTGAAAGGAAGGAACACTAAACAATTGACTGAAACCTCATGAAGAAATAAAGATTTCCAGAAAAGATCACATGGTAAATATAAATACCAATACTACTGTATTTTTGATTTGTAACTCCACTATTTACTTCCTATAGGATCTAAAAGACATAAAGTGTAATGATAAATCAGTGGTTTTGGACTCAATGTAAAATAGGTAATTTTTGACAAGAACTACATAAAGGTGGGGGAATGGAGGAGTATACGAACATAGTTTATGTGTCCTACTGAAGTTAAGTTGGTATCAAAGAAAACAAGACTGTTATAGATTTAAGATGTTAAATTTAAGCCCAATGGTAAACACAAAGGAAGTATCAGAGAATATGATCATAGAGATGAAAAGCAGAGTATGGGTTATGAGAAGTGGGGGAAGGGGCAATGGAGTTAATAAGAAATGAGTGTAGGGTTTCTGTTTGGGGTGAAGGGAAATTTCTAGTAATGGATGGTGAGAGGGTGATGGCATTGCAACATTGTGAATGTGATTAATCCCACTAATGGAATGCTTGGGAGGGGTTGGAATGGGAAGATTTATGCTGTATATATGTTGCCACAGTTGAAAAATAAGACAGTCTAAATAGATAATGACAATTAAATGCCATAGATGATCCTGGGTGAGATCTAAGAATAGAGGAGGACACAATTGGGACATAAGAAAAAAATGAAATATAGAATGTAAGCTTTATATCAATGATAAATTTCTTGAACTTCTTAACTATACTTAACATGATAACATAAATGAATATTCTTTTCATAGGAAATGTATATGAGAATTATATTATTTGTTCAAGGATGTGTGCAACTTGCTCTCATATGTTCAGAAGACAGAGCAACAGATGATGGATGATAGACAGGGAGGGATGGAGGAAGGGAAAGAAAGAAATGGTAAAGTGACAAAATATTAAAGTTGGTAGATAGGGGTATCAGTGGAGGGGGGTTGGGGTATGCTGGAGTTCTGTGTATGGGGTTTGTATTATTTTTGCAACTGTTATTTAAGTTTGAATTTATTTCAAAATAAAAATTTAAAAAAAAGACAACCTACAGAATGACAGAAAATATTTGGTAACCACATATTGGCTAAGGCTTTAATATCCAGAATATATAAAGAAATCCTACAACTCAAAAACAAAAAGAAAATCAACTCAATGAAAAAATGGTCAAAATACTTGAATAGACACTTCTCCAAAATAGATACACAAATTGTGAAAAAGCACATGAATAGATGCTCATCATCATTAGCCATTAGGGAAATGCAAATCAAAACAACAATGAGATACCATTTCACACCCACTAGCATGGCTACAATTTAAAAAGTGGAAAATAAAAGTTTTGGAGAGGATGTGGAGAAATAGGTACACTTGGTCATTGTTAGTGGGAATGTAAAATGTTGCAGCAGTTGTGGAAGACAGTTTGGCAGTTCCTCAGAAAGTTAAATATAAAATTGTCATATGACCTGGAAATCCCACTTCTGGGTCTATACTCAAAAAGAATTGAAAGAAGAACCTAAGATGGCAGCTAGGTGAGACAGGGCAAAAAAACACCTCCATGAAAAATACTAGATAAAAGCCAGAAAGTGACCCGGAACAATAGTTCCAGCAATGCAGCAGCTGTACAAGGTCTGCTGAATCCACAGGGACCGTGCACTTGGTGAAACTGGGAGGCTGCATTCGGAAATGAGTGAATGAGCTAGCTGAATGTCTGGTAGCCACACTGCTGTGTGGGGAAACTGTGGGTTGGCTTTTGGAGGCAGACTAGTTCTTTTTTTAAAAAAAAACAAAAGCAGCTGCAGATACGGCAGTGAGAACCACACAGTGAAGCACGGCAGGAATGGGCTGTGAGAACGCCTCAATATCTGGTGTGGAAGATAGCCTTTTGTACACCTGCTGCTGATTGTCTTGGAGTGAGGAAGATAGAGGTTAGCCAAAAGGGGAAAAAAAAATCATGCCCCTGGCAGCCATCTTCACTGAAGGCTGGGAATGCTGCTGCCTGGCACAGGCACCACAGCCCAGAGACACGCCAAGGGACCCAGTGTGACAGAAAGTTGTTTCTAGCAACACGAGCACATGCCACAATATCGGGCATGGACAATAGCCTTTAGTGCACCCACAGCTAATTTTCCTGGAGCTGAGAAGGTGGAGCTGTGCAGAAAGGGGAAAATTAACATGCCCCATTCAGCCATACTTACAGTAGGCTGGGAACACCCCTGCATGGCCTGGTGGCTCAGAACTTCCCTTGAGGGACAGCATGCACTTGTGACATAGCACAGCCATCCCTCAGCAGAGGCCCTAGAAGGGCACAGCTGGGAAGAGGGACTCACTCAGAAATCCCAGGGACCATATGCCAATACCAAGGACTTGTGGGTCAGCAGCAGAGACAATCTGTGGTGAGACCAAACTGAAGATTTAGACTCTTGGAACAGCCTTAAATCTCCAGGAACACATAGGAGGTTTGATTATTAAAGCTGCCCTGCCTCCCTAACCACTCAGACACACACCCCATATTCAGGGCAGACAGCACCAACAACACACCCATACTTGGTGCACCAATTGAATCCCACAAGAATCAGATCCCCACACACCACAAAGACAAGGTTGGGGAGAACTGACTTGGGGGGAATAGGTGACTCACACACATCATCTGCTGGTTAGTGATAGAAAGTGTAGGCCACCAAGCTGTAGATCTGACAAATTAGAGACTGGTGTTTCAATAATCTTTCCTATCCTAAAAGAACCCTATCAAGTAAAGCAAATGCCAAGAGCCCAAAAACAACAGAAAATTTTAAAGCTTATGATAAAACCAGATGATATGGAGAGCCCAAACCCAAACACCCAAATCAAAAGATCAGAGGAGACACAGTACTTGGACCAATTAATCAAAGAACTAAAGACAAACAATGAGAGCATGGCACAGGATATAAAGGACATGAAGAAGATCATGGCACAGGATATAAAGGACATAAAGAAGACCCTAGAAGAGCATAAAGAAGAAATTGCAGTTACTCCTCCAGGAAAGTAGGTAAAAAGCCAGGAACTGCGTGGACTGGACACCACAGAGCAATCTGTCTTTGGGCATACTTCATACAACACTCATGAAAACGTGGAACTGCTGAGATCAGCGAAATCTGTAAGTTTTTGCGGCCAGGGGACCCGCGCCCCTCCCTGCCAGGCTCAGTCCCGGGGGAGGAGGGGCTGTCAGCTCCAGGAAGGAGAAGGGAGAATTGCAGTGGCTGCTCTCATCGGAAACTCATTCTACTGATTCAAACTCCAACCATAGATAGACTGAGGCCAGACACCAGAGACTCTGAGAGCAGCCAGCCCAGCAGAGAGGAGACGGGCATAGAAGGAAAACAACACGAGAAGCTCCAAAGTAAAAGCAGAGGATTTTTGGAGTTCTGGTGAACACAGAAAGGGGAAGGGCGGAGATCAGGCCTTGAGGCGCATATGCAAATCCCGAAGCAAGGCTGATCTCTCTGCCCAGGGCACCTTTCCTTAATGGCCCTGGTTGCTTTGTCTATTAGCATTTCAATAAGCCATTAGATCTCTGAGGAGGGCCGTTTTTTTTTTTTTTTTTTTTAAATCCTTTTTGCTTTTTCTAAAACAATTACTCTAAGAAGCTCAATACAGAAAGCTTCAAAGAATTGAAATTTGGGCACGTCAAGTCAAGAGCAGAAATAAGAGAGCTCTGAGACAAAAGGCAATAATCCAGTGGCTGAGAAAATTCACTAAACAACACAACTTCCCAAGAAAAGGGGGGTGTCCGCTCACAGCCACCATCCTGGTGGACAGGAAACACTCCTGCCCATCGCCAGCCCCATAGCCCAGAGCTGCCCCAGACAACCCAGTGTGACGGAAGTGCTTCAAATAACAGGCACACACCACAAAACTGGGCGTGGACATCAGCCTTCCCTGCAACCTCAGCTGAATGTCCCAGAGCTGGGAAGGGGGAGCAGTGTGAATTAACAGAGCCCCATTCAGCCATCATTTGAGCAGACTGGGAGCCTCCCAACACAGCCCAGCAGCCCAGAACTGCCCTGGGGGGACGGCACTCACCTGTGACATAGCACAGTCATCCCTCAACAGAGGACCCGGGGTGCACAGCCTGGAAGAGGGGCCCACTTGCAAGTCTCAGGAGCCATACGCCAATACCAAAGACTTGTGGGTCAGTGGCAGAGACAAACTGTGGCAGGACTGAACTGAAGGATTAGACTATTGCAATAGCTTTAAAACTCTAGGACCATCAGGGAGATTTGATTGTTAGGGCCACCCCCCCTCCCCGACTGCCCAGAAACACACCCCACATACAGGGCAGGCAACACCAACTACACACGCAAGCTTGGGACACCAATTGGGCCCCACAAGACTCACTCCCCCACTCACCAAAAAGGCTAAGCAGGGGAGATCTGGCTTGTGGAGAACAGGTGGCTCGTGGACGCCACCTGCTGGTTAGTTAGAGAAAGTGTACTCCACGAAGCTGTAGATCTGATAAATTAAAGATAAGGACTTCAACTGGTCTACAAACCCTAAAAGAACCCTATCAAGGACAGCAAATGCCACGAGGCCAAAAACAACAGAAAATTATAAAGCATATGAAAAAACCAGACGATATGGATAACCCAAGCCCAAGCACCCAAATCAAAAGACCAGAAGAGACACACCTAGAGCAGCTACTCAAAGAACTAAAGATGAACAATGAGACCCTAGTACGGGATATGAAGGAAATCAAGAAGACCCTAGAAGAGCATAAAGAAGACATTGCAAGACTAAATAAAAAAATGGATGATCTTATGGAAATTAAAGAAACTGTTGACCAAATTAAAAAGATTCTGGACACTCATAGTACAAGACTAGAGGAAGTTGAACAACGAATCAGTGACCTGGAAGATGACAGAATGGAAAATGAAAGCATAAAAGAAAGAATGGGGAAAAAAATTGAAAAACTCGAAATGGACCTCAGGGATATGATAGATAATATGAAGCGTCCGAATATAAGACTCATTGGTGTCCCAGAAGGGGAAGAAAAGGGTAAAGGTCTAGGAAGAGTATTCAAAGAAATTGTTGGGGAAAACTTCCCAAATCTTCTAAACAACATAAATACACAAATCATAAATGCTCAGCGAACTCCAAATAGAATAAATCCAAAAAAACCCACTCCGAGACATATACTGATCACACTGTCAAACATAGAAGAGAAGGAGCAAGTTCTGAAAGCAGCAAGAGAAAAGCAATTCACCACATACAAAGGAAACAGCATAAGACTAAGTAGTGACTACTCAGCAGCCACCATGGAGGCGAGAAGGCAATGGCACGATATATTTAAAATTCTGAGAGAGAGGAATTTCCAGCCAAGAATACTTTATCCAGCAAAGCTCTCCTTCAAATTTGAGGGAGAGCTTAAATTTTTCACAGACAAAGAAATGCTGAGAGAATTTGCTAACAAGAGACCTGCCCTACTGGAGATACTAAAGGGAGCCCTACAGACAGAGAAACAAAGACAGGACAGAGAGACTTGGAGAAAGGTTCAGTACTAAAGAGATTCGGTATGGGTACAATAAAGGATATTAATAGAGAGAGGGAAAAATATGGCAAACATAATCCAAAGGATAAGATGGCCGATTCAAGAAATGCCTTCACGGTTTTAACGTTGAATGTAAATGGATTAAACTCCCCAATTAAAAGATATAGATTCGCAGAATGGATCAAAAAAAATGAACCATCAATATGTTGCATACAAGAGACTCATCTTAGACACAGGGACACAAAGAAATTGAAAGTGAAAGGATGGAAAAAAATATTTCATGCAAGCTACAGCCAAAAGAAAGCAGGTGTAGCAATATTAATCTCAGATAAAATAGACTTCAAATGCAGGGATGTTTTGAGAGACAAAGAAGGCCACTACATACTAATAAAAGGGGCAATTCAGCAAGAAGAAATAACAATCGTAAATGTCTATGCACCCAATCAAGGTGCCACAAAATACATGAGAGAAACATTGGAAAAACTAAAGGAAGCAATTGATGTTTCCACAATAATTGTGGGAGACTTCAACACATCACTCTCTCCTATAGATAGATCAACCAGACAGAAGACCAATAAGGAAATTGAAAACCTAAACAATCTGATAAATGAATTAGATTTAACAGACATCTACAGGACATTACATCCCAAATCACCAGGATACACATACTTTTCTAGTGCTCACGGAACTTTCTCCAGAATAGATCATATGCTGGGACATAAAACAAGCCTCAATAAATTTAAAAAGATTGAAATTATTCAAAGCACATTCTCTGACCACAATGGAATACAATTAGAAGTCAATAACCATCAGAGACTTAGAAAATTCACAAATACCTGGAGGTTAAACAACACACTCCTAAACAATCAGTGGGTTAAAGAAGAAATAGCAAGAGAAATTGCTAAATATATAGAGACGAATGAAAATGAGAACACAACATACCAAAACCTATGGGATGCAGCAAAAGCAGTGCTAAGGGGGAAATTTATAGCACTAAACGCATATATTAAAAAGGAAGAAAGAGCCAAAATCAAAGAACTAATGGATCAACTGAAGAAGCTAGAAAATGAACAGCAAACCAATCCTAAACCAAGTAGAAGAAAAGAAATAACAAGGATTAAAGCAGAAATAAATGACATAGAGAACAAAAAAACAATAGAAAGGATAAATATCACCAAAAGTTGGTTCTTTGAGAAGATCAACAAGATTGACAAGCCCCTAGCTAGACTGACAAAATCAAAAAGAGAGAAGACCCATATAAACAAAATAATGAATGAAAAAGGTGACATAACTGCAGATCCTGAAGAAATTAAAAAAATTATAAGAGGATATTATGAACAACTGTATGGCAACAAACTGGATAATGTAGAAGAAATGGACAATTTCCTGGAAACATATGAACAACCTAGACTGACCAGAGAAGAAATAGAAGACCTCAACCAACCCATCACAAGCAAAGAGATCCAATCAGTCATCAAAAATCTTCCCACAAATAAATGCCCAGGGCCAGATGGCTTCACAGGGGAATTCTACCAAACTTTCCAGAAAGAACTGACACCAATCTTACTCAAACTCTTTCAAAACATTGAAAAAAATGGAACACTACCTAACTCATTTTATGAAGCTAACATCAATCTAATACCAAAACCAGGCAAAGATGCTACAAAAAAGGAAAACTACCGGCCAATCTCCCTAATGAATATAGATGCAAAAATCCTCAACAAAATACTTGCAAATCGAATCCAAAGACACATTAAAAAAATCATACACCATGACCAAGTGGGGTTCATTCCAGGCATGCAAGGATGGTTCAACATCAGAAAAACAATCAATGTATTACAACACATTAAAAACTCGAAAGGAAAAAATCAATTGATCATCTCAATAGATGCTGAAAAAGCATTTGACAAAATCCAACATCCCTTTTTGATAAAAACACTTCAAAAGGTAGGAATTGAAGGAAACTTCCTCAACATGATAAAGAGCATATATGAAAAACCCACAGCCAGCATAGTACTCAATGGTGAGAGACTGAAAGCCCTCCCTCTAAGATCAGGAACAAGACAAGGATGCCCGCTGTCACCACAGTTATTCAACATTGTGCTGGAAGTGCTAGCCAGGGCAATCCGGCAAGACAAAGAAATAAAAGGCATCCAAATTGGAAAAGAAGAAGTAAAACTGTCATTGTTTGCAGATGATATGATCTTATATCTAGAAAACCCTGAGAAATCAACGATACACCTACTAGAGCTAATAAACAAATTTAGCAAAGTAGCGGGATACAAGATTAATGCACATAAGTCAGTAATGTTTCTATATGCTAGAAATGAACAAACTGAAGAGACACTCAAGAAAAAGATACCATTTTCAATAGCAACTAAAAAAATCAAGTACCTAGGAATAAACTTAACCAAAGATGTAAAAGACCTATACAAAGAAAACTACATAACTCTACTAAAAGAAATAGAAGGGGACCTTAAAAGATGGAAAAATATTCCATGTTCATGGATAGGAAGGCTAAATGTCATTAAGATGTCAATTCTACCCAAACTCATCTACAGATTCAATGCAATCCCAATCAAAATTCCAACAACCTACTTTGCAGACTTGGAAAAGCTAGTTATCAAATTTATTTGGAAAGGGAAGATGCCTCGAATTGCTAAAGACACTCTAAAAAAGAAAAACGAAGTGGGAGGACTTACACTCCCTGACTTTGAAGCTTATTATAAAGCCACAGTTGCCAAGACAGCATGGTACTGGCACAAAGATAGACATATAGATCAATGGAATCGAATTGAGAATTCAGAGATAGACCCTCAGATCTATGGCCGACTGATCTTTGATAAGGCCCCCAAAGTCACCGAACTGAGCCATAATGGTCTTTTCAACAAATGGGGCTGGGAGAGTTGGATATCCATATCCAAAAGAATGAAAGAGGACCCCTACCTCACCCCCTACACAAAAATTAACTCAAAATGGACCAAAGATCTCAATATAAAAGAAAGTACCATAAAACTCCTAGAAGATAATGTAGGAAAACATCTTCAAGACCTTGTATTAGGAGGCCACTTCCTAGACTTTACACCCAAAGCACAAGCAACAAAAGAGAAAATAGATAAATGGGAACTCCTCAAGCTTAGAAGTTTCTGCACCTCAAAGGAATTTCTCAAAAAGGTAAAGAGGCAGCCAACTCAATGGGAAAAAATTTTTGGAAACCATGTATCTGACAAAAGACTGATATCTTGCATATACAAAGAAATCCTACAACTCAATGACAATAGTACAGACAGCCCAATTATAAAATGGGCAAAAGATATGAAAAGACAGTTCTCTGAAGAGGAAATACAAATGACCAAGAAACACATGAAAAAATGTTCAGCTTCACTAGCTATTAGAGAGATGCAAATTAAGACCACAATGAGATACCATCTAACACCGGTTAGAATGGCTGCCATTAAACAAACAGGAAACTACAAATGCTGGAGGGGATGTGGAGAAATTGGAACTCTTATTCATTGTTGGTGGGACTGTATAATGGTTCAGCCACTCTGGAAGTCAGTCTGGCAGTTCCTTAGAAAACTAGATATAGAGCTACCATTCGATCCAGCGATTGCACTCCTCGGTATATACCCGGAAGATCGGAAAGCAGTGACACGAACAGATATCTGCACGCCAATGTTCATAGCAGCATTATTCACAATTGCCAAGAGATGGAAACAACCCAAATGTCCTTCAACAGATGAGTGGATAAATAAAATGTGGTATATACACACGATGGAATACTACGCGGCAGTAAGAAGGAACGATCTGGTGAAACATATGACAACATGGATGAACCTTGAAGACATAATGCTGAGCGAAATAAGCCAGGCACAAAAAGAGAAATATTATATGCTACCACTAATGTGAACTTTGAAAAATGTAAAACAAATGGTTTATAATGTAGAATGTAGGGGAACTAGCAGTAGAGAGCAATTAAGGAAGGGGGAACAATAATCCAGGAAGAACAGATAAGCTATTTAACGTTCTGGGGATGCCCAGAAATGACTATGGTCTGTTAATTTCTGATGGTTGTAGTAGGAACAAGTTCACTGAAATGTTGCTATATTATGTAACTTTCTTGGGGTAAAGTAGGAACATGTTGGAAGTTAAGCAGTTATCTTAGGTTAGTTGTCTTTTTCTTACTCCCTTGCTATGGTCTCTTTGAAATGCTCTTTTATTGTATGTTTGTTTTCTTTTTAACTTTTTTTTTCATACAGGTGATTTGAAAAAAGAAGGGAAAGTTAAAAAAAAAAAAAAAAAGAAAAAAAAAAGAAAAAAGACAAACAAGGGAAAAAAAAAAAAAAAAAAAAAAAAATGTGTGGTGCCCCCTTGAGGAGCCTGTGGAGAATGCGGGGGTGTTCGCCTACCCCACCTCCATGGTTGCTGGCATGACCACAGACATAGGGGACTGGTGGTTTGATGGGTTGAGCCCTCTACCATAGGTTTTACCCTTGGGAAGACGGTTGCTGCAAAGGAGAGGCTAGGCCTCCCTGTATTTGTGCCTAAGAGTCTCCTCCTGAATGCCTCTTTGTTGCTCAGATGTGGCCCTCTCTCTCTGGCTAAGCCAACTTGAAAGGTGAAATCACTGCCCTCCCCCCTACGTGGGATCAGACACCCAGGGAAGTGAATCTCCCTGGCAACGTGGAATATGACTCCCAGGGAGGAATGTAGACCTGGCACCGTGGGACGGAGAACATCTTCTTGACCAAAAGGGGGATGTGAAAGGAAATGAAATAAGCTTCAGTGGCAGAGAGATTCCAAAAGGAGCCGAGAGGTCACTCTGGTGGGCACTCTTATGCACACTTTAGACAACCCTTTTTAGGTTCTAAAGAATTGGGGTAGCTGGTGGTGGATACCTGAAACTATCAAACTACAACCCAGAACCCATGAATCTCGAAGACAGTTGTATAAAAATGTAGCTTATGAGGGGTGACAATGGGATTGGGAAAGCCATAAGGACCAAACACCACTTTGTCTAGTTTATGGATGGATGTGTAGAAAAGTAGGGGAAGGAAACAAACAGACAAAGGTACCCAGTGTTCTTTTTTACTTCAATTGCTCTTTTTCACTCTAATTATTATTCTTGTTATTTTTGTGTGTGTGCTAATGAAGGTGTCAGGGATTGATTTAGGTGATGAATGTACAACTATGTAATGGTACTGTAAACAATCGAAAGTACGATTTGTTTTGTATGACTGCGTGGTATGTGAATATATCTCAATAAAATGATGATTAAAAAAAAAAAAAAAAAAAAAAAAAAAAAAAAAAGACTGTAACTGTGTAACCAAATAAACCCCCTTTATAAAAGCTGAAAAAAAAAAAAAAAAAAAAAGAAGAAATTGCAAGGGTAAATAAAAAAAATAGATGATCTTATGGAAATAAAAGAAACTGTTGACCAAATTAAAAAGATTCTGGATACTCATAGTACAAGACTAGAGGAAGCTGAACAATGACTCAGCAACCTTGAGAAACACAGAATGAAAAATGAAAGAACAAAAGAAAGAATGGAGAAAAAAATCAAAAAAATCAAAATGGACCTCGGGGATATGATAGACAAAATAAAATGTCCAAATTTAAGACTCATTGGTGTCCCAGAAGGGGGAGAGAAGGGTAAAGGTCTAGAAAGAGTATTCAAAGAAATTGTTGGACTTCCCAAACCTTCTACACAATATAAATACACAAAGCATAAATGCCCAGTGAACTCCAAATAGAATAAATCCAAATATTCTGATCAGACTGTCAAATACTGAAGAGAAGGAGCAAGTTCTGAAAGCAGCAAGAGAAAAGTAATTCACCACATACACAGGAAAAAACAAGACGAAGTAGTGACTACTCAGCGGCCACCATGGAGGTGAGAAGGCAGTGGCATGACATATTTAAAATTCTGAGAGAGAAAAATTTCCAACCAAGAATACTTTATCCAGCTAAGTTATCCTTCAAATTTGAAGGAGAGCTTAAATTTTTCACAGACAAACAAATGCTAAGAGATTTTGCTAACAAAAGACCTGCCCTACTTCAGATACTAAAGGAGCCCTACCAACAGAGAAACAAAGAAAGGAGAGAGACATATAGAGAAATTTAAGAGACATATATAGAACATTACATCCCAAATCACCAGGATACACATTCTTCTCCAGTGATCACAGAACTTTCTCCAGAATAGACCATAGGCTGGGACATAAAACAAGCCTCAATAAATTAAAAAAAAAAAATTGAATTTATTCAAAGCACATTCTCTGACCATAACGAAATACAAATAGATACAAATAGAAGTCAGTAACCATCAGAGACTTAGAAAATTCACAAACATCTGGAGGTTAAAAATGAGGGGGAGATGGAAACATTCCCAGATAATCAAAAGCTGAGAGACTTCATCACCAGTAGATCAGTCCTATAAGAAATGCTAAAGGGAATTGAGCAGGCTGAAAGGAAGGGACACTAACAACTGACTGAAACCACATGAAGAAATAAGGATTTCCAGTAAAGATCACATGGTAAATATAAATACCAGTACTACTGTATTTTTGATTTGTAACTCCACTATTTACTTCCTACATGACCTAAAAGACATAGAGTGTAATGATAAATCAGTGGTTTTGGACTCAATGTAAAATAGGTAATTTTTGACAAGAACTACATAAAGGTGGGGGAATGGAGGAGTATAGGAACATAGTTTATGTGTCCTATTGAAGTTAAGTTGGTATCAAAGAAAACAAGATTGTTATAGATATAAGATATTAAATTTAAGCCCCACGGTAAACACAAAGGAAGTATCAGAGAATATGATCATAGAGATGAAATGTAGAGTATGTGTTACAAGACATTGGGGAAGGGGCATTGGGGAGTTAATAAGAAATGAGTGTAGGGTTTCTGTCTGGGGTGAGGGGAAATTTCTAGTAATGGATGGTGGGAAGGTGATGGCATTGCAACAATGTGAATGTGATTAATCCCACTAATGGAATGCTTGGGAGGTGTTGGAATGGGAAAATTTATGCTGTATATGTTTCCACAATTGAAAAAAAACACAGTCTAAATAGATAATGACAATTAAATGCCAAGGATGATCCTGGATGGGATCTGAGGAATGAGGAGAGGAGGCTCAAAGGGACACAGTTGGGACATCAGAAAAATGAAATATAGAATGTCAGCTTTGTATCAATGTTGAATTTCTTGAACTTCTTAGCTGCACATAACATGATTGCATAAATGAATATTCTTGTTCATGGGAAATGTATATGTGAATTATATTGTTTGTTTAATGATGTGTGCAGCTTGCTCTCATATGTTCAGAAGACAGAGAAATAGATGATGGATGATAGGGAGGGAGGGAGGAAGGGAGGGAGGGAGGGAAAGAAAGAAATGGTAGAGTGACAGGATGTTAAAGTTGGTGGATCTGGGGTATCGGTGGAGGGGGTTTGGGGTATGCTGGAGTTCTGTGTATGGGGTTTGTATTGTTTTTGCAACTGTTCTTAAAAGTTTGAATTTATTTCAAAATAAAATTCAACAAAAAATAAAAAAATAAAAATGCAATCAACAGAATAAAAAAAAAGAATTGAAAGCTGGAACTCAAACAGAGATTTGTACACTGATGTTCATAACAGCATTATTCACAATTGCCAAAATGTGGAAACAATCCAAGTGTCCATCAACAGATGAATGGATAAACAAAATGTGGTATATACATACAATGGAATATTATTCAGCACTACAGAGGAATGAAGTCCTAAAGCATGCAACAACATGGATGAACCTTGGGGACATTATGTTAAGTGAAATAAGTCAGACACAAAAAGACAAATATCGTATGATCTCACTGATATGAACTAATTATAATATGTAAGCTCATAGACCTAAAATATAGACTATAGGTTACCAGGATATAGAGTGATGCTAAAGAATGGGGAGCAGTTGCTTAACATGTAAGAATGTTTAGGTTGAACTTAAATGTTTGGAAATGGATAGAGATGACAGTACCACATTATTGTGCAAATAATTAACAGTACTTGGTGTGAATGTGGTGGAAAGGGGAAATTTTAGGTTGCATATATGTTACTAGAAAAGCAATTTTTTAAAAACCTGTAGGACTGTAGAACACAGTGAACCCTAATGTAAATTATGGACTATACTTAACACAATTATAACAATATTCTTTCATCAACTGTAACAAAGGTACCACACTAATGCAAGGTGCTAATAATAGGGGAGTATATGGGAACTTTGGATTTTATGCAAGATTTTCATTTAAACCTACAACTGCTTAAATAAAATAATTTTACATCTAAAAGAAACTTTACTTCCCCCAGAAGTCTTCTGAGATACAAAGATAAGGATTTATTTTTTCTTCTCCCAAAAAGTTTTGTTTGCATGTCTAGTGTAGCACTGAATAAGTTCTAGCTTATATCAGGATTGATATTGATATGTGTTTGTTTTCTTTGCTGGATTATGAGCTACTAGAAGATAAAGCTTCATGTCTTATTCATTCCTGCATTCCATTCACTAGAGTATAGCAGTGGTTCTAAAGTGCTAAGGTATGTCATACTTGTGAAATCAGTTACAATTAATATTACTAATAATAGAATATCAAAATTTAAGATGGCTTATTTTGCTTGATATACACACACATATGTGTGTGTATACATATACATTTCTTCCAGGTTATTCCAAAAATAATGTCATCATTGGTTTTATTCTATGCTTTAGTTCATTCATTCATTCTTTTTTTAAATTTTTTATCACAGAATATAACACATATGCATAGAAGTGATAACTTTCCATGTGCAATTCAACAAGCAGTTAGAGAGCAAATCTCAAAGAATACCATAGGTTACAGTTCCACATTTTCAGCCATTTCCTCAATGTGAAATACAACATACATCCAAAAGATAGCATCTTTCAAAGTATGACTCAACAAGAAGTTATATAGGAAATTTCCAAAGTTGTTATGAGTTATACACCACAATTCTTTGCATATTTGGAATGTTGATGGGCTAAATCAAGAAAGTTTATCATTGGCAATCATTAACTTGTACCCTTCATGTATCTGTGGGTCTTTGATGTTAAATTACAGAAAAATCATCTATCTTGACATGAATCTCCATGGAGTGTTCTAGAAAATAAGCAAATTGAATAAGTGGAATAAAAAACAAACTCCCCACTACATCCTGAGAGTGATAACTTGAACATCCTCTTCATGTTGTTAATAAAAGTAGGTATAGTGTTTTAAGAACTAATAGCAGTGGTTATTGTAAAAGTAGTAGTATTGATAATGAGAATGAATATTTGCTGATTAATTTTTGCTGACCTTCCAGATAATGTACTTCAGACTTCCATGTGAGTTTTCATATTTGCTGATTAATTTTTGCTGACCTTCCAGATAATGTATTTCAGACTTCCATGTGAGTTTTAACATTTAACATTCACAACAAAGATGTGCCAAAGAGACAATAATTCTAAAGCTCAGATTTGTCATGGGAATTAATTGATTGAATAAACGTGTAGAAAATATATTTGGAAAATGCATCTGGAAACAGGAAACGCAAAAGTAATCGTAGTATCACTACAACAAATCCATAACTACCAAGTACCATTTAAATATGACAGATCCAGTTCCTATTTGCAACCTAACTAACCACCAAGAAGTGTGTCTTTTCAAGAATTCCTAAGAGCAAAAATTCCCCTTTTCATATACTAAAAATTCTGTAGGTATTAGTGCTTCAAGAAGATCCCATGAAAAGATGGATGAGAAGGTGCAAAGTCCTTCCAAAATAATGATTTTAGAGCTCAGTTCTCTTAATAAAATGAACTTGGGTAAGACAAGAATTGATGCTTGTTAAGAAAGGCACAATCCAAAAGTAATGGTGCTATTTTGCCTTTTTGATATTATGATTTAAAGCACTTAGTGGAATTGTGTGGCAAGATATTTATTTAAAACTATTTCAGAAAATCTGCAAGTGTAATGATTTGAATAGAATAGTCTGAAAAACAATGGAAAGGGTTGAGAAGTAAGGTGGTGTAGCAAAAAGGAAATAAACAAAAATCAGTGTTCCTTGCACACATACAAAACTCAGCACATACAATGAAAATAAAAACATAATCAAAGCAGAAATAAAGATATACACAATTGCTAGGCATAACATCATTGTATATTTTCCAGACAACCATGAAGAGACAACATAGTTTCCACCAAAACAGAAAAGCTGGATTTCATAATTTATTAGGTACCTCTATTATGGGATGAGTGAGGGCTTAAAAGGCAAGATGCTTCATATGTTATTTGTGGACTATTTCATTTAATTCCCATAGTCACTCATGTAAAATTATAAAGCATTTCTAATGCAAGATTGTTTTCTGTTTGAATGAGGCAATATGTTTAATATACTTTTGTTAACTCAAGTGTGAAAAAGACACATAAATGATTACATTGTCACCACATTCCTTTCCACACCCATCAACTCAAATTCATTATTGACCCAGTGATGGTATATTTAGAAATTACTTATACACACAATGCATTAGTATTTGAAAATTTCTTATTATTAGTGAAGACTAATGGCCATTTTTCCATGCCCATGTTTAGAGCCTACATTTCTATTTTATCTTGGGTCCACATTGCCACCAAGGGCCACATATATCAACTCAAACCAAAGTTGTTCCCATTGCTGATGGCCAATGGTTTGATTCCTGAACAACATTGAGCTAAGCCCTGCATTTAGTGCTACACTTGTGGGACCCAGCCAGATTAACCTCAGAAAATGAGAAAAATAAGGAGCAAGTCATTTTTCCTCTACATGTCCCCAGATTCCCCACCTAATAGAAGGTGATGTTTTTTTAATTTAATTATATATTTGTTCTCTTTCTGTCAGATAGTCACATAAATACATTCATACATAGATAAATACATAAATAAAATATGTCAAGTTCTCCCACAGTGTGTGCAGGACATAGTGGGAGGAAACTGTAGTCATGATATGATATGTGCAATGGAGGGAAATCTGTTCCTGCCCCATCTCTGCCACATGGACTCTGGGCAAGTGGTCAGATTACTTGTAAAAAAATAAAAGAAGTTAATAATATTTGCCATCTATGGTTGAAATGATGTGAGTAAAGCACTATGCAAAATTTAATAGGCAAAATAAGGTATCTGAACTAGGAGAAACAAGGATGGGCTGAGTTGGCTGTGAAGATTCAGGAGGGGAAACGTGAACATCATGCTTATGCTCCAAATGGTGGGGTGTGGAGAAGAGAGATGCTTGAAAAGCAGAAGAAGTTTCCCACTCCCTACTCAAAATGTACCTTAGGCTAAAAGAAACTAGAATTAATTCCAGTCACACCATCCACAGAGCATCTCCCTACCTGCTGCTAGAATTGGAGAAAAGGCTATGATGCCAGACTGGTCAGTAGGAAATCAGCACTGATTGGAGCAGCCAGAAGAACACAGATGGGCCATGAACCATATATATATATGCATCTGTAATAAGGTCAATATATGTATCAGTAGGAAGTATGCCAAGAAGAGTAATTGCTTCAGAGGCCACATTGCCAAATATTGACACACTTTGGGGAAGGGTAGCTTAACCATGGTCTCCTGATACCTGGGGAGGGCGTAGCACACTAGCCAAAGGAAAATGAGTTCCCCAAAATTCTCTGTTCCCCATCAATCTAGGAGTTACTACCATGTGGTTCCTGGGCAGTTAGGCAGAAAGTTAAGTTGATTTGATCTATTCTGGAAATCTATAATACTTTTCTTTTCCTATTTATACCAAAGTACTTACAGTGCTCAAAAAAAAAAATTTTGCAGGACTGTAATTGGAGCAGCAGAGAAGGAAAAGAACTTCAGTATTGTAATAGATACCAGAAGAGGCCACACAGAGGTCTCCAGCAGTCCATGAAAAAGTGCTTAGGCAACTAAAAGCCTCAATTATTCCTAAAACAATGACAACAATAATATAGCATGTACTGAGTGATTACTATGTGGCATGCACTCTGTTGAGTGCTTTGTGTGGACTATGTCATCCATACCTCACAACAACCCTATGAGGTAGTTGATAATGTGATTCTATACAAGAGGACACTGAGGCTTAGAGATCACAGAGCCAATAATCAACAGAATGGGAATATGAACCCCAGTTTATGGCTTTCAGAGTCCAAATTCTTATGCACTATTCCAGCATTTTTTGAACCCCAGTCAACCATGTACCTCCATGATTTTGGCCAAATTCAGCTACCTCTTGAATAATTATCTATTAAATATTTGTTTAACTCAACTGCCCCTTTGCACCAATTTTTTTTGAGACATGAGCCTTTATTATGAGGCTTACTGACAGGGTGGAAAGTTGAACCACATTGCCCTGAATTCAGGAGCTTCTCTGAATGGATTCAGGAGCTGCTCTGAATGGTGGCAAGTTCAGAGCTCAACATGCAGATAGTCCACACTTTGGAGGTCTGAATAAGCTGGTTATAAGGGCTGGACATTCCAATTGGTATGAGAGCATAAGGCAGGAAGTGGGGGGGTCATGCAATGTAGGGAGGGATTAATTGTAATCAACAGGGAGGAGGGGAGGAATATAGATTATCTTGTAGATAACAGTATCTCAGGGAGTCTCAGGAAGGAGGTAGTTTTGGGTATAGATTAAATTTAGCACCTGATATTACAAGGAGAGTAGGTCAAACCTTAACTGTCCTAGGTCAAGCAAACAGCTGTGTGCAGTCTTCAAGACACTTGGGGGCCCAGGGCTCCCACAGTCCACCCCATGCAGCAATTTGCATTGACCATAGGACAGACATTGCATCCATAATCCACAACAGTACAGTGAACAGCAGAGTACAAGTAAACCAATACATATGGACAGTAATCCAATTAACAAGTGGCACCATGGCCAAGTTAAGGAATTAAACCATTTGGACAAAGGATCATCAGATAAATGTTCAGTGTTTTGTATATGATCTGGCATGTGATCAAGAGCTTGTTACATTTTGTGAGTTATCAGGTACATATACACAACATTCAATATTAATTAAAGCACAGGTACACCTGGGGCTAAAATAGCTAAAGGATAAAACTACCAGGCAGTCTGCTTTATTCTATATCTAGGTTTTTTTTTTTGTTTTTTTTTTACCATTTCCTCACTTTTTCCACAGAAATAAATTTCTTTTTCCGCAAACTTTCTGCTACTTTCTATATCCATCCAGGTTTTTGTCCTACATTTTCTATTTTTCATTTTGAAACAACCAGTCATTTAGGACAAAACTACTTTCCTTTTCTTTTTAATACAAAACATCCTTTATATCTCTTATACTTAAGTTACCAAAATAATTTTGGAAACTGTTTTCAAGCAGACATTCTACAGCGTACAATTACCACTAAAATTATAACTTGTTAGAATAATGTTAAATAATTAAAACACTTCAGTTAGTGCATTATTGAAACAGTAATATACAATTTTTTAACAAGAATTAATAGCACACGTAGGAACAATATATAAGCTGAGTTTTCATCAGTGGATAGAAGAGTTCTCGGTGAGGGTTTTTTTAAATGCCATATTTTGTCCCCACATGGGGAGCCCTTCAGGGCAGATCTACAGTTAGTTTGGGGTTGCAAATTTATGCATACAGTTCCCTGGGGGATGGGGGTCCCAGACGGGGAATACAAATAACCTTTGGCATAATACCCCATGGGTTTAGGATTCTCAACCAGCTTGGCTGCATGGGCCAGGACCAGAGCCAATTGACCTTATTTTCCCCAATTTCTAGTGTTTGTGACACAGGCAAGAGCAGATTATTATTGCTGCCTCACATCAGCTTAAGGGCAGATGGCCCCTCTAATCTGAATTCATAAGGCTTGCATGGGCCCAGTGGTTACCATTTCCACAGGAGCAGGAGCCACCACTTTGGGTCTGGAGTTAATGCTGGTACAGTCATGGAGTCCATTGTTATAAGGAGTTTCTATTATCCTTTAAGTGTTCCTTTAAAAGGCCAATCATTCTTTCAAGTAACCCAGCTGCTGTGGGATTATAGGGCAAGTGAAACATCCAAAGGACCTTATGTTCTGTAGTCTAGGCCTGGGTTAATTGCCCAGTAAAAAGAGTCCCCCTATTGCTGCCCACATGTGTGGGAACCCTGAAAAAGGCACTTAATGTTTCTAAGTTATGTATGGTAGCTCATTAGTTGGCCTTGCCCACTGGGAAGGCCAGCAGCAGTCCCATAGCCATATCTATGGTGGTGAAGGCATGTTTTGCCCCTTTGGACAGAGGAAAGTGGCCAATATAGTATACTTGCCACCAGGTGAGAGGAATCCAGTCTCAGCCAATGTGGTCAGGTGATAGGCAGCTGAAATTGCTGTGTCAGCTTCCACAGGGTCTTGTACCTACAGTGCTCAGTTTTCTGATGCAGCCATTCAGTCACTTCATACATTGTTGATGTTAGATTGCAAAATTTTACTAGGGCATCCACTTCTGCATTACCTAGCAATGAGTTAACATCATGGGCAAAATTATGGAAAGCAGTTACCTTACATTTCTGGCAGGACATCCAGATGTCTTTCCATAGTTCCTTCCCCCATAGGGGATGGTCAACCACTGTCCATTGCTCCTGCTTCCACATGGCCATCCATACTGTTAGGCCTTGATATATGGCCCAATTATCAGGGCAGACAGTCAAGGTGTCTCCTGGTTCATGGACAATTACCATCCATACAGCCCACAGCTCAGCCCACTGGCTGCTTTGCAAAGCTCCAGTCTCCCAGGAGATGATGTCAGTACTTGGCTGGACAGTCATGGCCATCCAGGTAGCATGTTGCCCAAGTGCCAATCCATGCAGAGTCAGGTATACTCCCTTGTCCATCAAAGGTGGGCATGGGGGGAGCCACCTCAGGAGAATCAACAGGAGATGGGACATGCTGCTCTTCCACATGGGAGACCAGTCCTAAAATTTCATGCATCTCTGCACTCACAGGGCTATTGTTAAAAATTTGGCATTGGAGAACCTAAGATGGCAGCTAGGTGAGACAGGGCAAAAAAAACACCTCCATGAAAAATACTAGATAAAAGCCAGAAAGTGACCCAGAACACCAGTTCCAGTGATGCACCAGCCAGACAAGGTCTGCTAAATCCACAGGGAGCATCCATTTGGTGAAACCAAGAGTCTACATTCTGAAATGAGTGAGTAAGCCGCCTGAAAGTCCCGCAACCGTGCCGCGTTGTGGGGAAACTGCAGGTTGGGGTTTGGAAATGGACTAGTTCTTCAAAAAAAAGAAAAAAGAAAAAAACCTGGGAGAGGCTGCAGATATGGCAGTGAGAACTGTGCAGTGAAGCACTGCAGGAGCAGGCTGTAGCCAATGCCTCAGTGTCTGGAATGGACATTAGCCCTCCCCAAACCCACTGCTGATTTTCTCAGGGACAGTGGGACAGAGGGGAGCCAAAAGGAGAAAGAAACTGTGCCCCTTGCAGACATCTCTCTGGCAGCCTGGGGATTCTCCCACCCAGGGCCGGACCCACAGCCCAGAGCCAGGCCAAGAAACCCAGTGAGATGGGGAGTCTTTCCCGCAGCACTGTGCACACACTGCAATATCGGCCGTGGACGCCTTTAGTGCACCCACATCTAATAGTCCGGCAGCTTGGAAGGCGGAGCTGTGCAAAAAGGGGGAAATTAACATGCCCCATTCAACCATATTTAAAGTGGGCTGGGGGTGCCCCTGTGTGGCCTGGCGGCCCAGAGCTTCCCTGGAGGCTGGTGCACACTTGTGATGTGGTGCAGCCTTCCCGCAGCAGAGGTCCTGGGAGGGCATGGCAGGGATAGGGGGCCTGCTCGGGGAGCCTGGGGGCCCTACGCCAATCCCAGGGACTTATGGGTCAGTGGCAGAGATGATCTGTGGCAAGACTGAAGTGAGGGCTTGGACTCTTGTAACAGCCTTAAATCTCTGGGAACACCAGGGAGGTTTGATTATTAAAGCTGCCCTTCCTCCCTAACCACCCAGACACACACCCCACATTCAGGGTGGACAGCACCAACAACACACCCAAACTTAGTGCACCAATTGAACCCCAAAAGAATCAGATCCCCACACACCACAGAGTCAGGGAGAACTGACTTGAGGGGAATAGGTGACTCGCGGACGCCATCTGCTGGCTAGTTAAAGTTTGGAGATTGGTACTTTTTTATATACAGAAAGAACCCTATCAAGTAAAGCAAATGCCTAGAGGCCAAAAACAACAGAAAATCTTAAAGCATATGATAAAACCAGACGATATGGAGAACCCAAACCAAAACACCCAAGTCAAAAGATCAGAAGAGACACAGTACTTGGCGCAATTACTCAAAGACATAAAATCACATGAGAGCATGGCACAGGACATAAAGGACATGAAGAAGACCATGGCACAGGATATAAAGGACATAAAGAAGACCCTAGAAGAGCATAAAGAAGAAATTGCAAGAGTAAATAAAAAAATAGAAGATCTTATGGAAATAAAAGAAACTGTTGGCCAAATTAAAAAGACTCTGGATACTCATAATACAAGATTAGAGGAAGTTGAACAATGACTCAGTGTCCTAGAAGACCACAGAATGGAAAATGGAAGAACAAAAGAAAGAATGGGGAAAAAATTGAAAAAATCAAAATGGATCTCAGGGATATGATAGATAAAATAAAATGACCAAACTTAAGACTCATTGGTGTCCCAGAAGGGGAAGAGAAGGGTAAAGGTCTAGAAAGAGTATTCAAAGAAATTGTTGGGTAAAACTTCCCCAACCTTCTACACAATATAAATACACAAAGCATAAATGCCCAGTGAACTCCAAATAGAATAAATCCAAATAAACCCACTCCAAGACATATTCTGATCAGACTGTCAAACACTGAAGAGAAGGAGCAAGTTCTGAAAGCAGCAAGAGAAAAGCAATTCACCACATACAAAGGAAACAACATAAGACTAAGTAGTGATTACTCAGTGGCCACCATGGAGGTGAGAAGGCAGTGGCATGACATATTTAAAATTCTGAGAGAGAAAAATTTCCAACCAGGAATACTTTATCCAGCAAAAATCTCCTTCAAATTTGAGGGAGAGCTTAAATTTTTCACCGACAAACAAATGCTGAGAGATTTTGCTAATAAAAGACCTGCCCTACTTCAGATACTAAAGGAGCCCTACCAACAGAGAAACAAAGAAAGGAGAGATATATAGAGAATTTTAACAGACATATCTAGAACATTACATCCCAAATCACCAGGACACACATTTTTCTCTAGTGATCACAGATCTTTCTCCAGAATAGACCATATGCTGGGACATAAAACAAGCCTCAATAAATTTAAAAAAAAAAACAACTGAATATAATCAAAGCACATCCTCCGACCACAATGGAATACAAATAGAAGTCAATAAGTTTTGATTTGTAACTCCACTATTTACTTCCTACAGGATATAAAATACAGAAACTCTAATGACAAATCAGTGGTTTTGGACTCAATGTAAAATATGTAATTTTTGACAAGAGCTATATAAAGGTGGGGGAATGGAGGAGTAGAGGAACATAGTTTACATGTCTTATTGAAGTTAAGTTGGTATCAAAGAAAACCAAGATTGTTATGGATTTAAGAGTTTAAATTGAAGCCCCACAGTAAACACGAAGAAATTTTCAGAGAATATGACCTTAGAGATGAAAAGTAGAGTATGGGTTATGAGGAGTGGGGGAAGGGGCAATGGGGAGTTAAGAAATGAGTGTAGGGTCGCTGTGTGAGATGAAGGGAAATTTCTAGTAATGGATGGTGAGAAAGTGATAGCATTACAACATTTTAAATGTGATTAATCCCACTAACAGAATGCTAGGGAGGGGTTGGAATGAGAAGATTTAGGCCATATATATGTTTCCACAATTGAAAAAGAAAAAAAAAAAGAAAAAGACAGTCTAAATAAGCAATGACAATTAAATGCCAAGGATGATCCTGGATGGGATCTGAGGATGGACAGGAGGCTCAAAGGGACACAGTGGGGACATAAGAAAAAAAAAAGGAAATATAGAATACAAGCTTTGCATCAATGCTGAATTTCTTGAACTTCTTAGCTGCACTTAATGGGATTGCACAAAAGAATGTTCTTGTTCATCAGAATTGTATATGTGAATTATATTGTTTGTTCAAGGATGTGTGCAGCTTGAGCAATAGATGATGGATGATAGATAGGGAGGGAGGGAGGGAAAGAAAGAAATGGTGGTGTGACAGGATGTTAAAGTTGGTGGATGGGGTATTGGGGGAGGGGGGTCGGGGTATGCTGGAGTTCTGTGTTTGGGTTTGTATTGTTTTTGCAACTGTTCCTGTAAGTTTGAATTTATTTCAAAATAAAATTTTAAAAAAAATTTGGCAGTGTAGGATATAGGCTTTCCATTTTGTCAGTGTGTTTAGCTGAGCACTCCCTGAATGGGGCTTATTTATAGTCTCCTGTGTCTACCCCTGTATGAGTGTGGCCACCCATAATCTCAATGGGCACCTTTGAGTTAGAGCTTCAACTTGTAACAGAGCATTATAAGCTGCACACAATTGCTTTTCCAACAGGCTATATAAGAGTTTTGTGCCCTTCCAAAGTTGGGACCAGAATCTAATAGTTACACATTTATCCTATTGCCTTTGCCACAAACCCCACCCAAAGCCAATATTGGCACTGGCCAGATCCAATTCACAGGGTATATCAGGGTCCACCCTGCTTAAAGCCTGGGCTTGTGCAATAGTTCACTTAGCTTTTATAAACACAGCTTGCCATGGAAAATCCCATTCCCATGCTTTTCCTTTTCTAATTAGGGTGTACAAAGGTTTTTAAATTTTTAAATAGAGTATAAACAGTTTCCAATAACCTAATAAACCAAGAAAAGCTATTAATTATTTAGGAGTTAGCAATATAGGATAACTTTATATTTTACCAACAGCTAAAGGAATAGCTTTAGTTTTACCCAACCAGACAATACCCAAGAACTTGATACAGTGTCCAGACACCTGTAATTTGCTTTGATTTGTTGCCTATCCTTGACTTTCAAGGTGGGTCACCACTGTGCTAGTGGCAATTTCTAGTTCTGGAGAAGAACTACTGGTTAGCATGACATCATAATTATAGTGAAACATAGGGGGTGCCCTTTTCTTTAAATCTTGTGCTACCAGTCCATGGCAGATGGTGGGACTGTGTAGGTGTCCTTGTGGAAGCACAGCAAATGTCCATTTTTGGTTTCCCCATGTGAAGGTGGATGCAGTCTGGCTGGAGAGATCTAAAATACTAAAATAAGCTTTGACAAGGTTTAACACAAAGTAAAATTGGCTTAATTGAGTACTCATATCCTGCAACAAGGTAGCTATATATGACATGGCTGCAAACAAAGTAGTTACTAAATTAAGTTTGATGTAATTAATAGTCATTTGCCAGGTACCATTAGTTTTTTTCACTGGCCAGACAGGGCTTTGAAATGACCCTGGTAATTTATACTGATGTATTGCCACAGTACCTACGGGGGAAGGCACCTTTTGTTGAACCAGAGGATGTGCATGCTTACTTTCCTCAGTTTTAATTTCCCGGTCAGACAGGGGCTCATCCTCTTTTGATGAGGAATCAACAGAGTCCCACACTTTAGATTCCCAGTCAGGGAAAGGTAGGGTATGCCTAACTTGCCCTTTGGGCAGCTTATGCCCTCTTACTCTAGTGTACTGGCATGCCAGTATTTCTAAACTTTTATCCATAACATCTTTCAATTCTTCTTGGGTCAACTGCATATCCCTTTCTAACTTCAATTTTTCTTCTAAGTGGCAGACTGCCACATCAGCATTTAAGGCCTTTTCTGTAGCTGCACACACAGCCTCCAAGAATGGCCAGGTTACTGCTGCAGCAGCCTGACAGCTTTCCTTTTTCTCATGAAATCCTATGAGTCCTGTGCCCTGTTGCAGGAGGACTCTCAGTCCAGCCAGGGAGTTATATACATCTCCATACTCCCTTGGCAGACCCCATTCATCTAAGAGGGTAGCCACCCCTCTCCCTGTAGATATCACAGGCCACCCCAGTACCCTGAGACTTCCCCTTTCCCTTCCCCAAGTTCATGTCATCAGTGGCTGGATCTCTTTAGTCTCCAGGCTGGCATGCCAATTGTCACAGCCCAAGAGGGCTTTTGTAGCCAAAGGACTAAAGAAAGCACCAGACATGTTCTGAGACATGAGCCTTTATTATGGGGCTTACTGACAGGGTGGGAAGTCAAGTCACATTGCCCCAAATTCAGGAGCTTCTCTGAACGGATTCAGGAGCTGCTCTGAATGGCAGTGAGCTCAGAGCTGAATGTGGAGATAGTCTGCCCCAAATTTTTAAAAAAGACATTTTATTGAAAAGTAGTGCCCAGGAATATAAAACCACATAAATACACATGCAGTTTAAGAAAGGCACTTTTTTATGGAATTCCCACCTTATATTAATAGTAATTGTGTACTTAAATGTATGACTATAAGTCTGATTGAGGGTAAATATTGTGACCAACTTATTTTACACATGTTGTTACTCAACAAATGTTTGCTACTTAAGAAAAAAAAAAAAGGAAAAGAAAGGCGAACACCCTTGTAATCGCCTCCCAGGTCAAGAAACAGAACTTCTTTGCTCTCCACCTCACAAACCATTTCATGGGCTCTGTCTATATCAGAACTCCATCAATTCTCCCACAAGTAATCAATACACTGACTTTAGTGTTTCACTATAGTTTTATCACCCTCATTGTACATCCCTGAACACTATAATTTAGTTTTGCTCTTTCTAAAAATCATGATATGACTTGAAAGACTTTAAAAATCTACAGATTCTCCCTCCAGTCTTTTCTTTTACTTACAATTTAGTTCTTATAGAATCTGGGCTGTTTGCCCCATAGAGTATTAGTCTGGATTTTGCTGATTGCATATTCTTGGTACAGTTCAACATATTCTTATGTCATCCATATTTTCTATAAATTGGCAGCTGTGTTCAGAGGCTTGATTAGACTTAATATCAATCTCTTTGGCAAAACTATAGGTGATGGTGTGTTCTCTCACTGAGAAGCATATAATGTCTGTTCACCTCAAAGCTTAGAACCATTGATTCATTAGGTGATACAAAGTGATGTTCTAATTGTATTATTTCATTCTCTGAAAGTGACCAATTAGTTTCTTCATACTTTCATTATAAATCCATGGAGTAAAGAACATTTGAAGGGTTTAAATCTATTGTAGTATTATACTTAAGAAATCTCAAGATATCCTCTCTTTGGCCTGATGGAACTTATTCAAGTTGGCTCCTGAGTAACAGAAAGTGATTTTTAAAAAACTATTGTGGATGGGACTCGGGCAAGATGGTGGCATAGAGAGGAGTGGAAGCTAAGTAGTCCCCCTGGAACAACTACAAAAAAACAGAAACAACTAGTAAATAATCCAGAATAACTGCAGGGGGACAAACGAGACCATCCACTCATCATACACCAACCTGAATTGGGAGGAATGCCCGAGAACACAGCATAAAATCTGTAAGTAAAACCTGCGGAACCAAGTCGTGAGACCCCCTCCCCCATAGCCCAAGCTGCAAAGCCTCATGGTGCCAGAGAGAAGCTCTCTCCCAGCAAGCGAATATAGCTCAGCTGAGCTCCAACTGGGGTTTTAAGTAGCGAGTGTGAACTGCTCACTACAGGTACGCATCCCCAAAAAACAGACAGAGGCTTTGGGTGACGACTGACCTGGGAGAGCCGGAGGGTCGCCTTGGACTGGGTCTGAAGGGGACTATCTGTTTCTTTTTTGGCTCAGTGGAGAAAGCCCCAGTCATTTTCAGTTTCCAGGGCTGTGACTCTGGGAAGGGTGGAGACAGCACAAGCAGAGAGCAAGACCATTGAAATGCTAATGACCTCCACCTGGGGGCTCTGTCTTCTCTAGGAGGAAAGGGGTGGGGCCCTTTCCATTCAGAACCAGACCCAAGAGCCTGGGGGAACACGGCCATACCTCCTCACACCAGTCAAGAATTATAGGCTAACAGGCATCACCTGCTGGGCAGAAAAGCACAGTGACCCGAGGCATCACAGGGTGGAGCAATTTTCTAAGACACACCTGCAGGGAAACCAGATACTGAATATTTCTTCCCTCTGGGACCTGAGCCTGTTCTGGTCTGGGAAAACCTGATTTGGATAACCAAGGAAACCATGCCTAGACAACAGAAAATTACAACCTACACTAAGAAAAACAAAGTTATGGCCCAGTCAAAGGAACAAACGTACACTTCAACTGAGATACAGGAATTTAAACAACTAATGCTAAATCAATTCAAAAAGTTTAGAGAAGATATTGCAAAAGAGATAGAGGCTGTAAGGAAGCACTGGGCATGTATACGGCAGAAATCAAAAGTTCAAAAACACAACTAGTAGAATCTATGGAAATGAAAGGCACAACACAAGAGATGAAAGACACAATGGAAACATACAACAGCAGATCTCAAGAGGCAGAAGAAAACACTCAGGAACTGGAGAACAAAACACCTGAAAGCCTACACACAAAGGAGCAGATGGAGAAAAGAATGAAAAAATATGAGCAACTTCTCCGAGAACTCAAGGATGAAACAAAGTACAATAATGTACGTATCACTGGTGTCCCAGAAGGAGAAGAGAAGGGAAAGGGGGCAGAAGCAATAATAGAGGAAATAATTAATGAAAATTTCCCATCTCTTATGAAAGACATACAATTACAGATCCAAGAAGCGCAGCGTACTCCAAACAGAAGAGATATGAATAGACCTATGCCAAGACACTTAATAATCAGATTATCAAATGTCAAAGACAAAGAGAGAATCCTGAAAGCAGCAAGAGAAAAGCGATCCATTACATACAAAGGAAGCTTAATAAGACTATGTGTGGATCTCTCAGCAGAAACCATGGAGGCAAGAAGGAAGTGGTGTGATATATTTAAGATACTGAAAGAGAAAAACCGCCAACCAAGAATACTGTATCCAGCAAAGCTGTCCTTCAAATATGAGGGAGAGCTCAAAATATTTTCTGACAGACAGACAATGAGAGACTTTGTGAACAAGACACCTGTCCTACAGGAAATACTAAAGGGAGCACTACAGGGTGATAGAAGACAGGAGTGCGTGGTTTGGAACACAATTTTGGGAGATGGTAGCACAACAATGTAAGTACACTGAACAAAGGTAACTATGAATACGGTTGAGAGAGGAAGGTGGGGAGCATGTAAGACACCAGAAGAAAGGAGGAAAGATAAAGACTGGGACTGTGTAACTTGGTGAAATCTAGAGTATTCAACAATTGTGATAAAATGTACAAATATGTTCTTTTACGAGGGAAAACAAGCAAATGTCAACCTTGCAAGGTGTTAAAAATGGGGAGGCATTGGGGGAGGGATGCAATCAGCATAAACTAGAGACTGTAACTAATAGAATCATTGTATTATGCTTCCTTTAATGTAACAAAGGTGATATACCAAGGTGAATGCTGATAAGAGGGGGGGATAGGGGAGGCATGTTAGACACTTGACATTGGTGGTATTGTCTGATTCTTTATTCTACTTTGATTTAAGGTTATTTTTCCTTTTGCTGCTTCCTAGCTGTCATTTTTTTTTTCCTCTTTCTTTTGCCTCTCTACCTTCTTTGACTCTCCCTCCTGCCTTGTGGAAGAAATGTAGATGCTCTTATATAGATAGTGGTGAAGGTGGTGAACACATAAATGTATGACCATGTAGAAAACCATCGATTGTTTACTTGGGATGGAATGTATGGTGAGTGAACAAAACCATATTAAAAAAAAAATGGGTTGATGACAAAACCTTGAGGGCAATATACTGAGTGAAATAAGCCAGACACATTAGGACAATTATTGCAGGGTCTCACTGATAGGAACTAGTTGTAATGTGTAGGCTCATAGACATGAAATATAAGGTACCAAGATATAGGACGAGGCTTAAGAATGGGGAGTGGTTGCTTAGTATGAGCAGAATGTTCAATTAGGATGAACTTAAATGTTTGGAAATGAACAGGGGTGTTGGTAGCAAGATGTGAGAATAACTAACAGCACCGAACGGTGTGTGAATGAGGTGGAAAGGGGAAGCTCAGAGTCATATATGTCACCAGAAGGAAAGTTGGAGGTCAAAAGATGGGAATGTGTAAAACTGAATCCTATGGTGGGCAATGTCCATGATCAACTGTACAAATACTAGAAATCACTTCCATGAACCAGAACAAATGTATGACAATACAATTAGAAGTTAATAATAGAGGGGCATATAGGGAAGAATTATATGCCTATTGCAAACTATATACTACAGTTGGTAGTATTTCAACATTTTTTCATAAACAGTAACAAATGTACTATATCAATACTACGAGTCAACAATTGAGGGGGGTTGGTTAGGGATGGGGAGGATTAGAGTTTCCTTTTCTTTTTTTCTTTTTTCATCTTTCACTTTATTTCTTGTCTGGAGTAATGAAAAGTTTCTAAAAATTGAACAAAAATTAAGTGTGATGGATGCACAGCTGTATGAGGGTACCCAGGGGCAAGTGATTGTACACTTTGGATCTTTGGATAATTGTATGGTGTCTGAACAATCTCAATAAAAATGAAAAAAAAAACTATTGTGGATATATATATATCCCAAAATTTCCTAATTTTAATCATTTTCAAGTGTATAATTCAGCGGTATTAATAACATTCACAATTTGTGTCACTATCACCACCATCTATTACCCAAACCTTTTCATCTCTCCAAACCAAAACTCTGTACTCATTAAGCATTAACTCTGTACCCTATTCCCCAAAAGGTGATTACTAAACATACTCTTATTTTTACTAAGCAAGGTGGTAGTAGTAATACCTTTTGTACTAGTACTACTGCTGCTATGAAGAAGAAGAACAGGGGGAGAAGGAGTAGTTATATTTTATAACTGGTGACATACCAGGGATGCAATGTCCCTGGGGTTTTTAGGTGGATTATCTCATTGGACTCCTAAAACAATCCTGTGTTACTCAATGACACAGGTAGGTGGTGAAGAGGAAACAAACATGTAAATTATTTTTTTAGTAATGGAATATTGCATTGTGATAATGCATTCACTTCATTTCTCAGTTACTTTTCAGATTCCAAAAGTATCTACTCGTGCTGCCTCATTAATCCTCATGACAAACCTGCATTTGTGTAAAGAACTCAATGGAAGAATTTAGAAAGATTATCAATTGCACCCATTTACCTTCACCCCAATGCATTCCCTGTGGCTTTGAGCTTGAATTTAATTGAATATATATTTATTTATTTTGGTATGGATATCCATGGAGTGTTCTGGAAAATAAATAAGTACATAATAATAACCAGTAAATGTTTCAATTTTACATGAAAAATAAGCCAACCTTACACCATAGGCCTTCCAATATAACATGGATTTTGTTTATATCTTTCAATGATATTTGTCAAATGTCATTGAAAGATAGCCACCATGTGTACATCACTGGTTAAAAATGAGATGTGGCAAGGAAGATATATATGTAATAGGAGATTATTGAATATCCTTTTATAAATAATCTCTGCTATTAAATGATTATGTAAAAAAAATCCCTATTTTCTTTACAAGTCAATACAATCATTTTTCTACTCACTTGTGAGACATTAGCAAATTTATAATCCTCTGCAAGTCCCCCAGTATTTCCTACATGTTAAAAGGTGATCATTTAACCTGCTGTTAATGTTACCAAAGAATGTAGTAGAAGTAATAGTAGTAGCAGCAGCAGCAGAAGCAATAATAGCAATAATAACTTAAATATCAGCAGGCAATGTACTTAAGCTCCCATATTGATACTTATATTTGACCCTCAAAAATCTTCTGTGCCATTGAACATTTTAGCAAATCAATAGCACTGATTTGTTGTTAATAAGAATAATGCAGTATTTGAAAATTATTTTTAACCTGAAAAGCAAGAGTGGAAAAAGCATTTCCATAATTACTACATTAAATTCAACATCTAACAAAAAAAATTAGCATTTACTTATGACATGTTGATTTCCTAACTACCAAAAGAAGTAGTTCTGTTAGGAATTCTATCTACTTGTTAAAATTTATCCTCTGTCTTAGTTGTCATATTTTTCATAAAAATATATCTCTGGATTGTAATCTTTCAGATGATGCCAGGGCAACACTTGATGTGCCAAAGCAAAATGTTCTAGAACTTGGTAGGAACCAGATCTCAGCATACAAAGTAACCCTTGCAAGATGAAGTTACAGGAGTGATTAAGTAAGGCACATTCAACAAAGCTAAGATGCTCTCTATCTTGTTTGCTTTGCAATGCACTTAATAATGGATTGAAATTGTACAACTATTTGTTCAAAAAAATTTGCTACCTTAAAATTTAGAGTTAAGCCCCAGATGCCCTAGTGAACCTAGAGTAACCTCCAAAATGAGACTTCTGAGGGGCATTATCAATAGAAAGCACCAAAATATTTGATCAACCAACAATAAAATCACTTTAAAAAAATCCTGAAGAGTCCAATGCATAAAAGGCATGGGTGAAATTTGGCTATGTAAAGTGAAATCTTAGATGGAAAAATAAAAATAAATCTAACTTACAACAATTTACCCTTTTACAATGTATTTATTACCAATGTGTTGAAGATATAATATTAAAATATTTGTACACTTATATCTATCATGTATACATATTAACAGGTATCTCTATGCCATCAGTTGAAATCTAAATCTGTATCTGTATCAATTTCTGTTTCCATATCATTTATATCTATATCAACATATCATCTGTATCTGTATTTAAATGTATAGCCATATCTTTATCACTATCCATATCTATATACCAACATAGATATATATGGAATGATTTGGAGATTAAGCAAGTTGGATATAATGAGCAGAAAATGTTCCAAGTTTCTCAAGAAAAAACAAATTAACCTCACTGCTTTGGTCATTACACTTAAATAAGTATCTAATATATGCTATTTTGTTTGTGAGAAATATTGTGAAATGATCCCTACCTGGAAGTGTTCAGTGGTTAAATAGATGTAGTACATGATTTGTAAGGGAGATTATAAAATATTTCAAATTCCCTAACTATATGTGCTGATTCTGTTGCAGGTAACAGTTTTACCAAGTGATTTGCTACTGCAAAATCCTGCCACAAAACCACTTAGTCAATGTCCCATTTCAGCAAGAGTAATGCCATCACGGAGGAGGAAAATAGTCCTAAAATTAATCTGGGTGTAGAATGAGCAGATGGAAACAATAACAACAAAAATACTTGAAGCTCCAGGAGCTCATCATAAGGCCTCTTCCATTGCTACAGCTAAGGAAGTGAAGTGGCAAGACAGTTGCACATTAGCAATTAAACACCTCACCCTGGAAACAAAGCCCTTTGACCAGGGCTAGTTAGATGGCCTTTAAACAGACTGGGAAGTATAGCTTTTGAGTGCCCATAAAATGGCAGAGAACCAGATATAGTTTAACTCTAGCAATATATACCTCAGAAACTATTGGAGGTAGTATAGCTTATGGACAAACTGTACATCTGGAATATCAAACCCTGCATTGAAATGCTAGCTCTGCCACTTGCTACCTGATAAGTGACTTAAACAAGTAGCTTTGGTTGAAAGTACAGGCAATGATACCTACCTAATTGGATAATTACTGATTTTATATATTAAGCTTGTACAATGCTTAGCATAGTTCCTAGCACACAGGAATCACTCAATTAATAATTTGGTATGAAGCATGGTGCATAAAAGCATTGTGATCCACTAGGCTGACACAGATAATCTCAGGGACATCATGGCAGTAACACTTCCAAAATACACATTATGTCTGTTCTTATTTATTTACCAGCCTTTAAATGGGAAAATATTGACACTGTTATAGTCACCACAATAAATTAGAGTGAAGACCACGATGACAGCAATGTATTGGAAAGAAAAAAATTACTGTAACAGAGGCTATTTTACTTTGCTAAAATATCATACGTTTTGTGGAACAACAGTCATTTACTATAATGAAGAGCTACTCCAAAATTACATGCTGAAATAAAAATTTAAAAAGGAAATGCATAGCAAGAGCAAATAAATGATCCTGACAATCTCTCAAAAGAGCTATTATAACATTCTCTTATTTGGTTTCTGCAAATGCTGTTACAACACATCCTGATAAGTAATTTTACCTTTATCTGTCATCAATGAGGATTTTTTAAAGAATAAAATTCTGGGCCCTTTTAAGGAAAGAAGTGTGCAAGGCAAATAAAGATTTTTCTGTGAAAGAACCCATAAAATAAACTTATTATGCTTATGATGCTAAATATTCAGAGTTTATGCAATGTGCTATTTTTCCACTTTTAGGTAGCAAGTTTATTAAAAGTTTTAAACTTATATGGTGATGATAGATAATATGTGTTTAAACTGTTGCATCTATATTAAATAAAGGTTTTCTATTTTTATATTTTTTCATTCTGTAATCAAATTTTCTTCCAGAATTTTAAAATTAACATATGATCACTGTACACAATGAGATGAAATTATGTAATGCCCTTATAAAAGAGGAATTATAATTTCACATGCACATGCATCCTTTCTTTCCTCCCCTCCAAACTCCAGATAACCATGCTAATAACCTAATAGCCTACTGTGTATTATCCCACACTTTGCTGCATATTCATTGTATGTGTATATATATACACACACATATATATAAACACACATATATATATATACATTTCACTTAATACAATACAAATATCATGTCATTAAAATAGACATAACTCATTCTTTCTCTAATAGCTGAAGAAAATGCTCTTTTATGAATGTACCACAATTTATTTAAGCAGCTGCCCATTGGTAAGCACTCAGTTATTTTTGAGCATTTTGCCATTATAAACAGTGCTTCAATAAGCATTCTTATTGTAATAGAGCATAAGGGTAAAATTTATGCACCTTTCAGTGAGAGAGGAAGAGGAAAATATAGTTACATTTCTGTTAATACAGAATCTGAAATGTAAAATATCTGCAATAATACTGTTTAAGAGAATATCTTGCAAAGGGGCCTGGGAGCCAGGGGATAGGGCAATTTAACCTTATTTTACAGATTTTCTCTAGTATTTGTTCATCTCAAACATGCACTACCTTTGTAGTTGGAAAAATAAATGAATTAGAAATTTGAAGATATGCAGAAATTATTCCTTTAAAGGTGATTCAGAAAGTTATGAAGTAAACAGTATGAGTATGGAATGATAGCAAATATGATTTTGAGTTTTTTCAAATTATTTTAAAATAATTTATAAGAAATGTATGAATAGAATAAAAAGAAGTTTATAGACACATATTAACACCAAACATTTCTGGGTAATGAGACTGCTGATAATATATATTTCCTTCTTCATAATTTTCACTATTGTTTTAGATTTTCCAATCTATATTTATAAAATCATAAAAGATTGAAACTGCAAATAGTATACCCCCTTTTTTTTGCCTGTGTTGTGTGTGCATGCACACACACATTCTTATCTTTAGATGAGAATGGAATTTTCCATGGGGCTGTAGGGTGCTGTGTATGTCCCTGGTGTCACTAGTTGTCTGACTATCAGAGTAGATTTCTCTTGCCATCTTACTGTTCAGGTCACAATATTATAATCAGAGAGAAAGAAGCTGAGAATGGCATATCACATAGTGTTAAACACCACACCTTCTCACACATGAGCACATACACATACATCTTCATTTTTAGTTTAGAATGGAATTTATCCAGGCTGAACAGTGAAGTTTATGTCTGTTGTCTCTAATTGTCTGACTCCTTGTTTGTGTTTCCATTGTAACATAGGTGGGTAAATGACTAACTTTGTTCAGCAGCTGCTACTTATTAGTCTTTTTATGCTTTGAAAGGAGGGAGGGAGGGAGGGAGGGAAGGAAAGAGGTATTATTAGAGAAGATGTGGGTTTACAGAACATACATACATAAAATAGAGGTTTCCCATATACCAATCTATTATTAATTCCTTGCATTGATATTGTAGACTTCTTACAATTAATGAAAGCACATTTTAATAATTGCACTAATAACTATAGTAAATCATTTAATTTTGAGTTCACTGCTTGTGTTGTGCAGTTCCACAGATTTTTTAAAATTTTTATGTGATGTAACATATAAACAACCTAAAACTTCCCCTTACACCCACATTCAAATATATAATTCAGTGCTGGTAATTACATTCACAATGTTATGCTAACACCACCACCATTCATTACCAAAACTTTTCCATTGTCCTAAATAGAAACTTTTTAGGAATTTTAAGCCTTAACTCCGTATTCCCTACCCACACCCCATTCCATCATGACCTATATTTTGACTATAGGAGTTTGCTTATACTAATTGTTTCATATCACTGAGGTCATACAATATTTGTCCTTTTGTATCTGGCTTATTTCACTCAACATGATGTCTTCAAGTTTCATCCATGTCATTGCATATATCAGTACTTCATTTTCTGACTGAATAACATTCCATTGTATGTATATACCACATTTTGTTCATCCATTCATTGGATGGTGAACACTTTGGTTGTTTCCATCTTTCGGCAATTGTGAATAATGCCACTATGAACATCAGTGTGCAAATATCTCTTCAAGTCCCTGCTTTCAAGTCTTTGGGGGATATACCTAGAAGTAGGACTGCCAATGTCATATGGTAAGTCTATATTGAACTTTCTGAGGAACCACCAAATTGTCTTCCACACAAGCTGCACCATTTTACATTTCCACCAGCAATGAATGAGTGTTCCTATTTCACCATATCTTCTCCAACACTTGTAATTTTCTGGGGTTTTTTTTTCCAATAGTAGCCATTCTAGTTGGTGTGAAATGGTATCTCATTGTGGCTTTGATTTGCATTTCCATAATGACAAATGATACTAAGCAACTCTTTACGTGCTTTTTGACAATTTGTGTGTTATCTTTGGAGAATGTTTTGCTCAATTTTTAATTGGGTTATATTTGTCTTTTTGTTGTTGTATTGAAGGATTTCTTTATATATTCTGGATCTTAAAACCTTATCTGGCATCTGTTTTCCAAATATTTTCTCCCATTTTGTAGGCTGTCATTTTACTTTCATGATAAAGCCCTTTGATGCACCAAAGTTTTTAATTTCAATGAGGTCCCATTTATCTATTTTTTCTTTTGTTGCTTGTGCTTTAGATGTAAAGTCTAAGAAACCATTGCCTAACACAAGATCCTGAAGATACTTGTCCACATTTTCTTCTGGGAGTTTTATAGTTCTGGCTCTTATATTTAGGTCTTTGATCCATTTTGAGTTGATTTTTGTATATGGTGTGAAATAGGGGTCCACCTTTATTCTTTTGCAAATAGAGATCTGGTACTCCAAGCCCTATTTGTTGAAGAGACTATTCCTTCCCATTTGAGTGCTCTTTGCCCCCTTGTCAAAAGCCAGTTGGCCAGAAATGTGAGGGTTGATTTCTGAACTCTCAATTCAATTCCATTGGTCTATATGACAGTCCTTGTGCAAGCATCATGCTGTTTGATTACTGTGGCTTTGTAATAACTTTTCAGATCAGGAAGTATGGGTCCTCCAACTTCATTCTTCTTTATCAAAATGGCTTTCGCTAATCAGGGTCCCTTACCCTTCCATATATATGTGATTATTGGCTTTTCCATTTCCGTAAAGAAGGTTGCTGGAATTTTTGTTGGAATTGCATGAATCTGTAAATTGCTTTGGGTAGAATTGACATCTTAACAATATCTATTCTTCCAATCCATGAAAACAGAATGACCTTCTGTTTATTTAAGTCTTTTTCATTTCTTCTGGCAATGATTTGCAGTTTTCTGTGTACGTGTCATTTGCATCTTTGGTTGATTTATTCCCAGGTATTTTATTCTTTTAGATGCAATTGTCAATGGAATATTTTCTGGGATTCTTCTTCCAATTGCTCATTACCAGTGTATAGAAACACTACTGATTTTGTGTGTTGAGCAAGTACCTCACCACGTTACTGAATTCATTTATTTGCTCTACAAGCTTTGTTGAGGAGTCTTCAAGATTTTCTGTATATATGATCCTGTCTCCTGCAAATAAGGAAAGTTTTATTTCTTCCTTTCCAATTTATATGCCTTTTCTTTTTCTTGCCTTATTGCTCTGGCTAGAGCTTTCAGTACACTGTTCAATAACAGTGGTGATGGTGGGTATCCTTGCCTTGTTCCTGATCTTATAGGGAAAGCTTTCAGTCTTTCACCATTAAGTGTTATGTTAGCTATGGGTTTTTCATGTTGAGTAAGTTTCCTTCTATTTGTAGCTTTCTAAGTGTTTTCATCAAGAAGGTTGCTGGATTTCAACAAATGCCTTTTCTGCATCAACTGAGATAATTGTGTTTTTTCCTTCATTCTGTTAATGTGGTATGTTACAGAATTGATTTCCTTATATTGAATCACCCTTGCATACCTGGGATAAGTCCCACTCAATTGTTGGGCATAATTCTTTTAATGTGCATTGGCTTTTCCATTTCCATAAAGAAGGTGCATTGGATTTGATTTGCTGGTACTTTATAAGAATTTTTCTTCTAAAGTCATAAGAGATAATGGTCTGTAATTTTCTTGCAGTATCTTTATCTTACTTTAGTGTGAAGGTATGTTGGCCTTGTAGAATGAATGAAAGAATATATCCTCCTCTTCAAATTTTTTGGAGGAATTTGCAATATTGGTGTTAATTCTTCTTAAAATGGTTGGTAACATTATCCTGTGAAAACTTCTGGTCCTGGTCTTTTCTTCGTTGAGAGGTTTTGATTATTGATTCAATCTCTGTACTAGTTATTGTTTTGTTGAGATCATCTAGTTCTTTTTGAGTCAATGTAGGTTGTTGGTGTGTTTCCAGGAATTTTTCCATTTCATCTAAATTACCTTGGTCTACAGTGGTTTATAGTATCATCTTATAAACCATTTTATTTCAGTGGGGTCACTAGTAATGTCCTCTCTTATATTTAGGTTTTTTCATTTCTGATTTTAGTCATTTGAGTCCTCTCTCTTTTTTTCTTCATCAGTCTACACAAAGGTTTATCAATTTTACTGATCTTTTCACATAATCAACTTTTGGTTTGGTTGATTCTCTCCATTTTTTATTCTCTATTTCATTTATCTCTGCTGTATTGCTTGTTTTTTCCTTCTTTCTGCTCACTTTGAGTTTAGCTTGCTCTTCTTTTTCTAGTTCTTCCAGTTTTGAGGTAAGGTCTTGGATTTGAACCCTTTCTTTTTCAATATAAGCATTTAGAGCTATAAATTTCCCTCTCAGCACTGCCTTTGCTTCATCCCATTAGTTTTAGTATGTTGTATTTTAATTTTCATTCACCTCAAGATATTTCCTAATCTCTCTTTTAAGTTCCCCCTTAAAACATTGGTTGCTTAAGAGTATGCTGTTTAAATGATTATGAGTACTGAATCATTATATAGATATTTCTTTTTAGTTTCTAGTGTATTAGAACAGCCAAAAGGAGATACCTGAAATTGTGGAAATGTAATCCATACTATACTTTGAAATTTGCTCTATAACTACCTGTTAAACTGTGTTTTGAAATTTATCATGTTTTTATATATGTATATTTCACAAGAAATGTTTAAAAAAAGAGTATGCTGTTTAATTTCCACATACCTGTGAATTTTCCATTTCTTCCTCTGTTATTGATTTCTGGTTTCATTCCATTGTGGTCAAAGAAGATATTTGTATGATTTCAATATTTTTTAATTTACTGAGACCTGTTTTGTGGCCTTAAATATGGTCTACCCTGGAGAATGATCCATGTGTACTTGAGAAGAATGTGCGTTCTGTTATTGTTAGGGGAAGTGTTCTATGTATGTCTGTTAGGACTAGTTGGTTTAGAGTATTGTTCAAGTCTTATATTTCTTTATTGATCTTCTGCCTAGATTTTCTATCAATTATTGAAAGTGATGTATTATGTCTCCTACTATTAATGTAGAACTTTCTATTTCTGCATTCAAATCTTTGCTTCATATATTTTGCTTCAAATCTTTGCTTCATATATTTTGGGGCACTGCCATTACGGGCATATATATTTATAATTGTTACATCTTCTTGTTGAATTGACCCCTTTATCAGTATATAATGATAATATTTGTCCCTCATAACAGTTTTTTACTTAAAGTCTATTTTATCTCATATTAATATACCTACCCAGCTCTCTTTTGGTTACTATGTGTATGGTATATATTTTTTCTATCCTTTCACTTTCAGCCTACTTAAGTATTTGCATTTAAGGTGAGTTTCTTATTAATAGCATATAGTTGGGTCATGCTTTTTATCCATTCTACCAACCTCTGTCTTTTGACTAGAGAGTTTAATCCATTTACATTTATATTCACTACCAATAATGCAATACATTCTTCTTTCATTTTGCTATTTAGTCTTTGCAAATCTTTTACCTTTCTTATCCTTTCTTTGTTCCTCAGTTCTTCCATTAATGACTACTTTCATATTTATTTGATTTTTATTATACAATATAGAGTCCCTTCTCATTTTTATCTGCATATATTTTTCATATATTTTCCTTGTGTTTACTGCAGGGTTAAAATTTAACCTCCTAAATATATAACAATCATATTTGATGTGATGTGATACCATCTTGACTTCGACAGTATACACATACACTGTTCCTGCATCTCTCCAGCACCCCCCCCACATTTTTTTGTACATGCTACAAATTATATCTTTGTACATTGTATGTCCAAAATCATACATTTTCATTGCTTTTTATGCATTTGCATTTTAACACCTCTAGGAAGTAAGAGGTGGAGTCATATACCAAAAAATACAATACAATGGTACTGGCATTTCTAATTACCCATATGGTTACCTTTACCATAGGTTTTTATTTTTTTATGCTTTTTTGAACTACTGATTTCTTTATACTTTTTTGAACCATTGTCCAGTGTGCTTTCCTTTTAGTCTGAAGAACTCCCTTTAGCATTCCCTGTAGGACAAGTCTAGTGGTGATGAACTCCCCCAGTATTTGTTTATGCGGAAATGTCTTAATCTCCCCCTAATTTGTTAGAGAAAATCTTGCTAAATATAAAATTCTTGATTAGCAATTGTTTTCTCTCAATATTTTAAGTATTTCAACCCACTACCTTCTTACTTCCATGGTTTCTGATGAGAAACAGGAACTTAATCTAATTGGGTCTCCCTTGTACATTACATCTGCTTTTCCCTTGCAGCTTTCTGAACCCTCTCCTCATACTTTGCATTTGACAGTATGATCAATATGTGACTAATTTCTCTTCAAAGGTATCCAGTTTGGTGTTCTATGGGCTTCCTGGATATGCATATTCATGTCTTTTGCTAAGTTTGGGAAGTTTTCTGTCATTATCTTTTTGACTATTCCTTCTGCCCTGTCTCTCTTCTCCTTCTCAGACTCCCATAATGTGTTTATAGGTCCACTTAATGTTGTCTCAAACGTCTCTTAAGTTGTTTTTGCTTTTTCTAATTCTTGTTCCTTTCTGTTCCTCAGCCTAAATTATTTCAGTGGTCTGGTCTTTGAGCTCACCGATTCTTTCTTCTGCCAGCTTCAGTCTGCTGTTGAAACCCTCTTGGGAATGTTTTACTTCAGTAATTGTGGTCTCCAACTGCAGCAGTTTTGTTTGGTTCCTTTGTAAAATTTCTCATTATTTAGATTCTAATAGTGTTTATTAATTGCTTTCCTGATATCCTTTTGTCCCTTCTTTATATTTTCATTCATCCTCTTGAGCATATTGAAGATCATTTAAAAAATTTTTTCTCCTGTATGTCCACAATCTGGTCTTCTTCACAGATGTTTTCTGGATTTTTACCATGTCCATTTTGCTGGGCCATCATTTACTGTTTCTTTTTGTCATATAATCTTTTTTTTGCACAATGTATTTTTTATTTTTTTATTGAGATTGGTCACAAACCATACAATTATCCAAAGATACAAGGTGTACAATCAGTTGCCCATGGTACCATCATATAGCTGTGCATCCATCACAATCAATTTTTTTTCAGTTTTTAGAATATTTTCACTACTCCAGAAAAGAAATAAAGACAAAAAAAGGAAACTCAGATCTTCCCATACCCCTAACCAGCTCCCCCTCCATTATTGATTCATAGTTTTGGTATAGTACATTTATTACTGTTGATGAAAGAATGTTAAAATACTACTAGCTATAGTATATATTTTGCAACAGGTATATTTTTTCCCTATATGCTCCCCTAATACTAACTTCTAGTTATAGTGTCATACATTTGTTCTAGTTCATGAAAGAGATTTCTAATATTTGTACAGTTAATCACAGACATTGTCCACCACAAGATTCACTATTTTATACATGCCCATCTTTTAACCTCCAACTTTCCTTCTGATGACATATGGGACTCTGAGCTCCCCCTTTCCACCACATTCACACACCATTCAGCACTGCTAGTTTTTCTTACAATGTGCTACCATCACCTCTGCCCATTTCCAAACATTTAAGGTCACCCTAGTTGGACATTCTGCTCATAATAAGCAACCACTCCCCATTCTTTAGCCTCATTCTATATCCTGGTAACTTATATTTCATGTCTATGAGTTTACATATTATAATTAGTTCATATCACTGAGACCCTGAAATATTTGCCTTTATGTGTCTGTCTTATTTCCCTCAACATAGTGCCCTCAAGGTTTCTTCATCAACCAATTTTTAAGACGGTTTTGTTCACACACCATACATTCTGTCCTAAGTAAACAATAGTTGGTTCCCTGTATAGTCACATATTTATGTATTCAGCACCATCACCACTATCTATATAATGACATCTCCATTTCTTCCACAAAAAAGGAGGAAGAGTCAAAGAATGTAGAGGGACAAAAGAAGAAAAAGAGAGAGAGAGAGAGAGAGAGAGAGAGAGAGAGAGAGAGAGAGAGAGAACAAACATGAGAGCTAGAAAGCAGCAAAAAGAAAGATACCATTAAACTAAAGTGGAATAATGGGTCAGACAAGATCACCAATGCCAGGAGTCCCATATCCTTCCCCTATGCCCCCCCATATGCATTTACCTTTGGTATATTGCCTTTGTTATATTAAAGGAAGCAAAATACAATGTTCCTGTTAATTATAGTCTCTAGTTTGCATTGACTGTATTTCCCCCCCAATTCCACCTTATTTTTAACACCTTGCAATGTTGACATTCATTTGTTCTACCTCATGTAAAAACATATTTGTACCTTTTATTACAATCATTGAGCTCCCTTGGTTTCACTGAGTTATACAGTACCAGTCTTTATCGTTCCTCTTTCCTTCTGGTGTCCCACATGGTCCTAACCTTCCTCTTTCAACCATGCTCACAGTCATCTTTTGTCATTGTACATACATTGCTGGGCTACTATCTCCCAAAATTGTTTTCCAAACCTCTCACTCCTGTTTTTTCCTTTCTGTCTGCAGTGCTTCCTTTAGTGTTTCCTGTAGAGCAGGTATCTTGTTCACAAACACTGTCATTGTCTGTTTGTCAGAGAATATTTTAAGCTCTCCCTCATATTTGAAGGAGAGTCTTGCCAGTTATAGGATTCTTGGTTGGTGGTTTTTCTCTTTCAGTATCTTAAATATATCACCCCACTTCCTTCTTGCCTCCATGGTTTCTATTGGGAAATCCTCACATAGTCTTATCAAGCTTCTTTTATACGTGATTGATTGCTTTTCTCTTGTTGCTTTCAGGATTCTCTCTTTTATCTTTGATGATTGATAATCTGATTATTAAGTGTCTTGGCATAGGCCTATTCAGATCTATTCTGTTTGGGTTACGCTATGCTTCTAGGATCTGTAATTTTATATCTTTCATAAGAGTTGGGAACTTTCATTGATTATTTCCTCTATTATTGCTTCTGCCCCTTTTCCCTTCTCTTCTCCTTCTGGGACACCAATGACATGTAGATTCCTGCTTTTCATTTTGCCCTTAAGTTCCCAGAGATGTTGGTCATATTTTTCCATTCTTTTCTCCATCTTTTCTTTTGTGTGTAGGCTTTCAGGTGCCTTGTTCTCCAGTGCCTGAGTGTTTCTTCTGCCTCTTGAAATCTGCTGTTGTGTATTTCCATTGTGTCTTTCATCTCTTGGGTTTTGCCTTTCATTTCCATAGATTCTGCCGGTTGTTTTTTCAAACTTTTGATTTCTACTTTTATGTACCTCCAGTGTTTTCATTATATGCTTCATCTCTTTTGCCATATCTTCCCTAAACTTTTTGAATTTATTTAGTATTGGTTGTTTAAATTCCTGTATCTCAGTTGAAGTGTAAGTTTTTTCCTCTGACTGGCCCATAACTTCATTTTTCTTAGTGTAGGTTGTAGTTTTCTGTTGTCTAAGCATCTGGTTTCCTTGGTTACCCCACTCAGGTTTTCCCAGACCAGAATGGGCTCAGGTCTCGGAAAGAGGGAATGGTATCTGGTTTCCTGAGGGTGTCCTAGAAGATTGGTGCACTCTGTGAGGTCTCAAGTCACTGTGATTTTCCGCCCAGCAGGTGACACCTGTCAGCCTGTAGCTCCTGACTGGTGTAAGTAGGTGTGGCCCATGGCTGTTTTCCCCAGGCTCTGGGGTCTGGTTCTGAATTGAAGGCAGGTAGTAGAGCTGGGGCCCCACCTCTTCCCTCTTAGGGAAGATAACTCCCCTAGGGAGAGGTCATTAGCATGTGAATAGTCTCCCTGCCTGTACTATCTCCACCCTTATCTGGGTCAGAGAGCTGGGAACTGAACATGGCTGAGGTTTTCTCCACTGAACCGAAGACAGGACAGAAAACCCCATTCAGGGCCAGTATGTGGCTACCCTCTGGCTCTCCAAGGTCAGTCATCACCAAAAGCCTCTGTCTGCTTGTTGGGTATTCACAATTGTATTGAGCCATTCATGCTTGTTAATTAAAACCCCAGTTGGAACTCAGCTGAGCTATATTCACTTGCTGGGAGAGTGCTGCTCTCTAGCACCACAAGGCTTTGCAGTTTGGGCCATGGGGGGAATGGGCTTCTGACTTGGATCTGCAGTTTTTATTACAGATTTTATGCTGCAATCTCAGGCATTCCTCCCAATTCAGGTTGGTGTATGATGAGTGGACACTCATGTTTGACCCCCCTCCAGATTATTTACTAGTTGTTTCTGGTTTTTTATTAGTTGTTACAGGGGTACTAACTAGCTTCCACTCCTATCTATGCCACCATATTCTTCCATCTCACACTGGGTATTTTAATATTTAAAAATTTTAACTCCAGGATTTATTCCCTGAGATGTCTGATTCTTGAGTTTGTATCCAGCTAGTGATATGACAGAGAATTTCTTGTGTGTCAGGAGCTAACAAAACCAAGGAAACTTAAGCAAAAATCACCTTTCACCATCTTTGAAAGTTGGATTTGCATTGGCTGGTGCACTCCTTCAGACTTCAGCCCTCCTATCAGGAAAGTCAACCCACAGTGATTGGAAAGTACAGGGTCCTCCCTGTCTTGTCTGGGCATGGACTTGTGCTTGCTTGTGGCCTTAGGAGGTCCCCTATTTACAGGCATTTGAATGCCCCCTCTACTTCCTAAGAAACAGACCTTCTCTCTCTCCCAGGAGTTTCACTGCAGGACTTAAAGCAGATGTGCCTATGCTCTAGGAGTCCCACCTCAATTGTTTCTTGCACTGCTTTGTCTCAAGCTGCTTTTGCCTGGAGGCCAAGTTCTGGGAGAGGGGAATACCAGAGAGGAGTTTCCCAAGTCAGTCTTTCCCAGCCAGAAAAAGGCCAGAGACCCCCAAAGGGAACACTAGCCATCATCAAAATGCTCTGGGGGAAGAGGGGGCCTGAAGGAGGGGCCAGGTTCATGGATTCCCAAAGCTATACTTTTTTGACTCAGCACCTGCCCAGAAAATGTAGCCCTTCAACTGTCCTCTGCAGCTCTGCGGAAGCATTCTGTCTTTAAGTCTCCTCTGCTGCCTTTTTCCAGGACAGTTTAGAATAATAGCACCCTCAGAGCCAGGTGTCCAGTGATCTGAAGTAGCTAATCAATAGCATTGGTAAGCGATTGGGCTGCACACTCCTCCCCCACCCCCTCTAATCTTGGTGGGCTATGTATTTATGTTCCTCTCTGGCACCAGCAAGCTATGCCAGGGACTAGACTCCACTACTGTCTGTTACAAGTCTGTGGGATGGGTAATGGTAACTACTGAGTGGAGGGAGAAATTTGCTGGAATTTGCTGCAACTTAATCAGCCTTTCCCTCCCACTCTTACCTGGATGCTGCACAGTGTTCTACTGAACTCTGAAGTTTTGAAATAGTTAATTCAGATAGTTCCTACCTGTTTAATGGTTATTCTGGTGGAGGGACAGATTCTTGGAGTTTCCTACTCCACCATCTTCCTACAATTCCTCCCAAAATTCATTTTTGTATACTGATCTTTATCCAGGAAACTTGCTAAATTTACTAAATAATTCTAATAGGTTATTTGTAAACAATTTTAGGTTTTCTACACACACAATTGTGTCATCTATGAACAATGAAACATTTACTTCTTCCTTACCAATCTTTGTAAGTTCATTTCCTTTTCTTATTTTATTTTACTAGCTACAATATCCAGTACAATGTTGAATAGAAATGGTGTCAGCAGAAAACAAGGTTATCTCTGATCTCAGAAGCAAAGTTTTCAATATTTCATCATTAATATGCTGTCTGTTGTAGATTTTTTAATACCCTTTGTCAGATTAAGAAAATTTCCTTCTATTCCTAGCTTTTCACATAAATGAGTGTTGTATTTTATCAAGGGTTCTATCAAAATTATCATATATTCTTTTTATGCTAATGTGATGAATTATATTATTGCTTTTTTTGAAAGTCAGCCACTTTATATTTTATAAAATCACAAACTTATTTTCATTTGCCTTAACTTTAAAATTAAAAATTGAGGAAAGGAAGAATCAAATACAAAAATCCATGGGGTTTTCATGCATGGGCACTTCCACCTAGCCAACCACAGTGACCCACTTGTTAAGGTTTTGTAAGTAGAAGAAATGTGTACCAAGACAAAATGGGAATACTTCCTCTAAGTTAAAGGAGGCCAGTTTCATTCATGTTTTTGTTTAGCTGTCTAAACTTTTTTTTTGTAAACAGTTTTATTCACACACTCTATAATCCATCCTAAGTGTACAATCAATGGCTCCTGGTATGATCAAATAGTTATGCATTAACCACCATAATCAATATGGGAACATTCCCATTTCTTCCAGAAAAAAAATCTCATGTCCCTTATATCCCCCTATTATTGACATTTAGCTTTGTTATGGTACCTGTGTTACAATTAATGAAAAAATATTACCATGTTGACAGTAACTGTATAATCCATTAAATGTATACAATCAATGGTTCTTGATATAATCACAAAGTTATGCATTAACCACTATAATCAATTTGATAACATTTTCATTGCTCTGGAAAAAAATCCCATATTCCTTATATCCCATTATTGATGCTTAGCTTTAGTATAGTACAATTTTAACAATTGATGAAAGAATAATACGTTACTGTTAACTATAGTCCTTAGTTTGCATTAATTATATTTTTCCTGTATACCACCCTATTATTAACACTTTGTTATAGTAAAGTACATTTCTTCTAGTTCATGTAAGAACTTTCATATATTTGTACAGTTAACCACCATCATCATCTACTCTAGGTTTTGCTAAGTTATACAGTCCCAGTCATTATCCTCTAGCTTTCCTTCTGGTGATGTACACATGATACTAGCCTTCTCTTTCAACCATACACACACTACATTTTGTTAATTACCTTACACTTTTGTGCTACCATCACGAAGTTTTTTGCTATCCATTTCTGAACATTTGTAATCAACCTTATTAAACCTTCTGTACTCCTTAAGCATCAATTGCCCAATCTCTGCCTTCTTTCTACCTCCTGATTACCTATGTTCTCACATTTAACTCTCAGGGTTTGCTCTTATAGTTAGTTCATATCAGTGAAACCATACAGTATTTGTCCTTTTGTTTCTGGCTTATTTCTCTCAACATAATGCCTCAAGGTTTATCTATGTTTTTGCATGCATGATGACTTCATTCCTTCTTACATCTGCATAATATTCCATCGTATGTGTGACCACAGTTTATCTACTCATCAGTTATTATCTTTTCAATATCTATAGATTCTGTACTAAGGTTCCTTTTTCATTCTTGACACTTGCAATTTATGCCTTCTCTCTGTTTTTCATCAATATTACCACAGATTTATCAATTTCATTAGCCTTTTCAAAGAACCAAATTTGGCTTTGTTGATCTCTATCATCTAATTTTTTTCTACTTTTTTGCTTTTTGCTCTTTATTATTTACCTCCTTCTCCTTTCTTGGAGTTTAATTTGCTATTTTTTAAAACTTTTTGATGTGTGATGGGTGCCTACATCATTAATTTTTGGCTTTTCTTCCTTTCTAATATATGTATGTAAGGCTTTAAAGATGCCTCTAAGCACCACTTTAGATGCATTTGACAAGTTGTGATATGTCATATTTTCATGATAATTCAGTTCAAAATATTTCATAGTTTTTATTTTGAGTTCTTCTTTGACCCTTCTGTTATTTAGAAGCATATTGCTTAATCTTCCAATATTTGAGTATCTTTTTGTAATTCAGTTTAGTTTAATTCAACTATGGTCAGAGAACATACTGTGAATTTTTTGTCTGCTTATTCCATCAGTTACTGGAAGAAGTATGCTAAAATTTCCAACCATGCTTGTAGATTTATCTTTTCTGCTTTGAGCTCTGTCGGTTTTAGCTTTAGGTATTTCAGAGCTATTTTATTATGAGTAAATCAATGAAGGTTTCTTTTATCATGTTCTTGAATTGACCCTCTAATGTCTGCGAAATGTCCTTCTATATCTCATAATGCTTTATGTCATAACACCTAATTTTACCTGATATTGGTATAACTATAGCAGCTTTATTTTTGTTCATATTTGCAGGGGATATATTTTTCAACACTTTTACTTTTGAACTTTGTATGTCTTATTTAAGTTATGTGTCTTATAAGAAGCACATATTTGTAATTTGTCTTTTTGTCTATTCTGACAATATTTGTTTTTAAATTGGAGTGCACAGTCTATTTCTATTTCATATGATTACTAGGAAATTTAGGATTTAATCTGCCATTTTACCATTTGTTTTCTAATTGTCTTATCTCTTCTTTATTGATTTTTCTCTTCTTTTGCATTGATCAAGCAGATATTTATTTCAACACTCCTGTAGCTATCTATGATGCAATTTTCATTAATAATTAGTTACTGTCATGGCAGCCCTGGCGAGGTAAGAAATACCACAAACTGGTTAGCTTAAAAACAGGAATTTATTATCTCCTGAACATAGCTTGATATTTTTCTTCATTTGCTGGATGATCCTTGGCAGGCATTTCTTCAAATATTGTTTTTGATCTCTTTTCTCTTTCTTCTCTTCTTTTCAGATTACAAGTAACATACATGTTAGACCTTTTCTACATGTTCTCTCTTATACTCTATATTTTATATATATATTCTCCAATAGTTTTCTCTCTGGGCTTTAGACTGGATATTTTCTACTTACCTATCTATATTCCAGTTTACTAATCCTCTCTTCTGCTCTGTTTAATCTTCATTAAACCTACCAAGTAGAGCAAATTTTATTAAAGGAGATCTGTGGGAAACATAAACAGCATCTTCTACCCTTAACAATATTCTCCATCCCCTGAAAGGGTGGCTGTAGTCCTGAAGATACTCTAAGAATTCCTTTTGAACTGGAAAATAATAGGAGGCAAATGAACATTTTCTTCTTCGCTCTTTCTTTAGTTATAGGTTACTGATATTATTATTATCATTTTTTAAATTTAACTATGGAAACCACTGAATCCATTACAGGGAGTTTAGGACTTCAGTAAGTTGGGATACAGTGTGTATTAATTTAAATCAGTCAATTTTTCAATATATAATTATATACATATATCTTCTAATTTTTCTAGATTTTTACATAAATCATGATTGAAAACATATTAGAGACTCTGGCACTCAGCTATAAAATTGTTATTTGATTAAAAGTGCCAACATTCCTAGACAGCCTTAGGCATTTAAAGAGGTAGAGCCAATGGTCTGGACAATTAGAGAGAGGTGGGGGTGTGGAATAGAGTCCGTGAGCAGACATTCCAAACACTAGTGAATTCCAAACACACTCAAAGCTCCTGTACTATTGCTAACCCTAAGAAGCCTTTTATACTACATATAGCTTGAACACCTTGGCAGCATTACAGAAAATTCTAGAGAGAAAATCCTATGACATTTGCTAGAAAGAGTCTATCTGATAGTGAGACCTCATATCCAATTCAGAAAATAGTTTTTAAGGCTGAAATAACTTTAAAGAGAATATCATCCCATCACACATGTATTCATTTGAAATGTTTACCATGTGCTATGCACTGGGGATACATAATAAGCAAAACATGTCCACGATATCAATTTTTAAGATGCTTGGTAGGGCCACTAACAATAATATGATCTTTAAATATTATCTTTCACCTCAGAGTTAAGCTTCCACTTAATAATATTAAATTTTATTTGTAAATAAATTCTGCAATTATTTTTCTCCTTTAAAACATAACACAGAAGTAACTTCCTGAATGGCTGAGTAAAGACCTCCAAAAATCCACTCCTCCATAAAAACACAGGCAGAAAAAAAATTTTTAATCGAATATTTCAAAACTTTAGAAATTAACTAAAGGTTTACAATAATTCTGGCAGTGTTTATTCAAGAAAAGTGTCTGAACCTCAGTAAGAAGTGCATTCTTTGTGACTTTTTAACTTACCCTAATCCCATGACCATCTCTCCAGCTCTGCAGTAGCCTGATAACCAATAACTTCAAAACCTGTGAATGATAAGTCAGAGTTGCAAACTGCTAGAGCATTGAAAGCATACCCCAGTAACCACACAGAGCCCATCATTGTTTGGTTGGTTAAATGGTTACATGCATTTAAGGTAATTTCTGTCCAAACATTAGCTGACAACTAAAATAACCAAGCAGAGAAGTCAGTTGCCACACATGACAAAGAACATAGAGTGTACAAAATTATTCCAGAAAGTGAAAGTCATTAAACAAAATAGCAACAACACACAACATCAACAAAACAGCCAAGGGCACCAGCATCAATCAACCAACCATTTATTGTGCATCTAATATGTATTCAGGATAAGCAAAGGCATGGGTACAAATATAAGCATTTGTCTAAGTTACTGAAGGGCAAAAAGGAATCTACAAACATTGTAATGGTGAGCTTGTGTCCCTGTGTTAGAGACTTCTGTTTATGCACCTGCAACAAATAAATCAAACCATATTCAACATATGATAGAAAGGCTACATAGAAACATCCTTGATTCCAATGATATAAGGGATATTACAGGCTATGCAGATCCATTCTTGTATATTGTTCTGGTTTGCTAATGCTGCCATTATGCAAAATACCAGAAATGGATTGGCTTTTATAAAGGGGGGTTATTTGGCTACAAAGTTATAGTCTTAAGGCCATAAAAGTGTCCAAGCTGAGGCGTCAACAATGGGGTACCTTCACAGAAGAATGGCCAATGACATCTGGAACACCTCTGTTGTCTGGAAAGGCACGTGGCTGGCCTCTTCTTTCTTTGATCCCAGGTTATGTTTCAAAAAGTCATTCTCCAAAATGTCAGCATCAGCTTTCAACAGCCATCTCCAAAATGTCTCTCTAAGCTGCAGCAGTGAGCTCCTTCTGTCTGTAAGCTCTTTATAGGATTCCAGTGATTAAATCAAGACCCACCCTGAATGGGCAGGGTCCATATCTCAATGGAAATAATTTAATCAAACGTTTCACCCACAGTTGATTGAGTCACATCTCCATGGAAGCACTAAATCAAAGGATTCCAACCTAATCAACACTAATACATCTGCCCCCACAAGATTGCATCAAAGAACATGGTGTTTTGGGGGGCATAATACATCCAAACTAGCACACATATAGAGGCAATTTAGCTAATAAAAACATCAAGTGCAGCCTTATAAAATGGAACAATGTTAGAAAAGGGCAGTACCAAGCTGGGGCTTGCAGTGCTCTGGTTGCCAGGCAGCCACGCTCAGGCCCTCTCTTGTTACCATGGTGATGTTTGGAGAGCTTACCTAAATACTCTTTGAGCTAGCGTCCATCTTTTAGCACCAGCTAGTCATGCCATTTCTTTTTCCTCCTCCCTCACAACTCCAGTCACACTCTAATAACCTTATGAAATTGATGATCCCAATAGAGTGCCTCCAATGCCCCAAGTCAGGGATTTGCCTACCCCCAACAAATTAATAATAGGATAGTCAACTGAATAAAAGGGTAGCCTAAAACAAGGTTCTTCAAATAAAAAATTTAAATACTTGGGGGATACTTTATCCATTTGAACTAACTTAATTTTTTAACAACCGTGACTCTCTTATTAGTATAGTTGAGGAAAAACAATGTGGCTGAAGTGATCCCAGCGCGCACCCGCTGGGAGAGCAGAATCTCAGAGGCAGTGCCACAGGAAACAGAGGGACGAATCCAGCATGGCACGCCACAGCTTTCGTCTGAGCCAAGATGCGATGTCGAGGCTCTGTTGCCGGCTGCTTTGGGCCGCCACCTACGTGGCCATGCTCTGTGTGCTGTCCACAGACTAAGAACGTCACTCCCACCCAGAGCTAAACCCAAGACTTTAGCGTCCACCTCCAAGATTTTCCCGACACCCACAACGACCTCCACACGGCCACCACTCCAGCACCAGAAACCTGTGAAAGCCACAACTGCTTATCCTGTGTTAATGCTAGCTTTGCTAATAATGCCTGCTTCTGGAAACAATGTAAAGAAGGTACGAGTTGCTGCTGGCATTATTCAGCAGTTTGTGATTGAGGCGTGATGAATGGCACAGAAACCTGTTCTGCTAAAACCACAACTTTTCCTTCCTCTACCACAGCTTCTTCCACAGTTATTACATCAGGTGAAACAAATACCACTTGGGCTCCAACCTCACAACCTGTAAGAAAATATACCTTTGATGCAGCCAGTTTCAATGAAAGAATTGTCCTTGTCTTGGCTGGGCAGGCTGTAATTTTCTTTCTCTATAAATTCAGCAAATCTAAAGAATGAAGCTACCACATTGTAAATCCCATCAAAGTAACATAGGCAGTTCATTTGTGTAATTCACTGAAACCAGAATATTATCTTTCAAGATGTCCCAAATGGAAGACATTACAGGTTCTTTACATTTCCAAAGGATGCCTACAGGATAATTTGGAGCATAGTCCTTGAAGAAAAATCAGTTAAAGCATTTTGTTCAACAGAAATATTTAAAATATTCTGTGGGGATCCTTGTGGCTATCTTCTTTTATTTTACATGGCTGCTGCTGTGGGATTATGTTCTCTCCTCTTGACATGCCAAATGTAACTTTTTGTAATTGATGGAAAACATTGTCCTGCTCAGACAAACTTGTGATTCTTTTGGGAGTTTAAATTCAATCATTTTTAAAGCCTGGATGCTACATTATTTTCTTCCCAACTCAGGATGCAGTTTAGTGAACAGAAATGAGAAGAATGTGCCAAATATGCATCAATCAGGTGGACTTTTTGCTATCATTTCAAGAGTGGAATAAATTTATACATTTAATTGTACTAGACTGTATCCTTAGAGTAAAATTTAGAACTTAATAAGTTACTTTCCTACATTAGAAATAAGATGCCACACAGGAAATTGCATTCCAGATTTAAAGAAATGAATAGAAAGAATACAAACCATTATGGATAGAAGGTTATTGTTCATATTTGTAAGACACCTCATACCATTGAAAAGATAAAGAGTGCCTTAAAGAAAACAAAACAAACAAACAAACAAAAACCTAATGTGGCTGACATCTTTATCAAACTTAAGGGACTAACAAAATTAATTTAATGATGTATTTAAAGTGTTTTTCAATATCTTGAAGCATCACCATTTTATAAAATATTATCTTGTCTATTTTTTTCAATTATAAGTTCAGGAAGGCACTATAACAAACTTTCCAGATCTGAGGGAAGAAAAATCAATAAATTCAATGATGCCCATTTCTGGCTCTAAAAGTAATTTTTTCCTTACTTATTCTATTATTGTTTAACTCTGATATGAAATAGGTGCTTAGTAATGTCACATCAGGAAGCATACATACTTCCACAGGTATGACTACTACTCAAATAGACATCTTAATTCTTGGGGCAATCCACTGTCAGCACATTGTCAGTAGGAAAACACAAAAGACTCCAAATGTTTGCTCCACAGTCACCATACTCTTTATTGTGAGTAATATTGTAAAAACAAACATGGGTGCTATTTCTTCTCAATTCTGGTAATTACTCAACCAGTAAGCACCATGGCCAATATTCATCTTTCGTGATTAGGTAGAAGGACCCAGAAGGTAAGGATACATTGCTATTACCTGTAAGTTCCACTGAGTATACAGTTTAGGAGATGCTGAAGCAGCAGATATGAAAGACTTTAACCAGTTTGTTATGGATTGAATTGTGTCCCACAAAATCACATGTTCAAGTCCTAATTCCCTGTCGTGTAAATGTGAACATATTTGTAAATAGGAACTTTGAAGATGTTAGTGGTTAAGATGAGATAAAACTGGGTTAGGGTGGGCCCTTAATCCAATGTGAAAACATATCCAATGTGTCTTTATAAGCAGAGGACATTTTGACACAGGAAGATAAGAAGCAGACAGAGAGAGAAATGGCCATGTGACGGAGACAGAGATTAATATGCCACAAGCCAAGGAACATCATGGATTGCTGACCACTGCCAGAACCCTACAGGCTCCAAAGGAGCATGGCCTGCTGATACTTTGATTTCAAACATACAGTCTCCAGAACTGTGACAATAAATCTCTATTGTTTAAGTAAATTAGTCTATGGTGTTTTGTTACGGTACCTCTGGCAAACTAAAATACGGTTCTCCTTGGATAAATAATAGAGATAGTTTATATCAATAATGTCATCCAGTCATTCAACAATTATTATTGAGCACCTACTACATGTCCAGTGCTGATTTTGGCACTGGAGATTCAGTAATGGACATTACCAAGTACCTGCATTCAGAGAACTTAGCTTATGCTTTGTAAGTTTGGATTATTGCATATTGCATTTGTTTGGGGAAAGGCAAACTTGTATATTACCTTTGGTAGAGAGGCAGTGAGAATTATATGTTTCATTTATTTAAAATTTTTTATTAAGTGACTTTTATGCATAGAAGTATTGATGGAACTACAGGAACCAAAAAAGGAATAAATCAGTTTCTGCTCTCAAAAGGCTTACAGTCTAGTTATAACAGTGGTTTCCCAAAAGGGCAATTTTGTTCCCCAGTGGACATTTGGCAATGTCTAGAGTCATGTTTGGTTGTCATAATTGAAGAGGGTGGGTGCTCATGGCATCTAGTAGGTAAAGGCCAGGAATACTGCTAAATATCCAACAATGCACAGGATGGCCCCACAACAAATAATTTTCTGGCCAAAATGTCAAGAGTGCCCAGGTTGAGAAACCCTGATTTAGAGACACAGGATACACAAATTAAACATTGTTTTTTTTTTTTTTAACTACAAGGTATTAGATAGTAAATGCTAAATGAGTGATACATACAAAGTGAAATGGAGAAGAGAAAGATCATTCTAGACTGTAGTGTTTAGAGATGTCTTAATGAAGGAAGTGGGGATCAAGTTGAGGTGTCATGTCACTCCTCTGCTCCAAACAGGGGAAAGTCAACAGGGCTCTGCTACCTCTCTGATCTCATCTTCTACCACTCTCATCCTTGTCTCTCCACTCCAGCCAAACAGCCTTTGCATTTCTTTGAAAATGCCAAGCACACTTCTGTCTCTTGGAATCATCTCTTGCTGTTCCTTCTGACTGAAGTGTCCTCCCAGGTATAGACATAGCTCATTCCCTCACATCCTGCAAATCTCTGAGCTGATCAGTCTCTTATTAGAAAGCCCTTCCCTATTCACACTCTCTATTTGAAATATTAACTCCTGCCCTCTCTACTCCCTTTACCTTTATTATGATTTTTGGTCTCCATAGCAGGACCCTACATCACCTAGAGCAGATACTGAAGATATATGTGTTGAGTGAATGAGTCAGTTAAATATTAATAATGGCATGATTCTTCAGCCCAAGAAATGAGAAGCTTTACTAAATTGGAGCCTAATATTATCCCTAATTGCCTAGAACAGTGTCCACCTCATATTAGGGAATTTATAAATAGTAAATAATGATAAAATGAAGAGCAAATGGGGGGTTGATATAACAAAAATAAGTATATAACCATCTTTTTTAAAATTGTGATTGTTCACATGCCATACAATTATCCAAAGATCCAAAGTGTACAATCAGTTGCCCCCAGTACCATCATACAGCTGTGCATCCATCACCACAATTAATTTTTTGTTCAATTTTAGAACATATTCATTACTCCAGAAAATAAATAAAGACCAAAAAAAGGAAACTCAAGTCCTCCCATATCCCTAACCACCCCCCTTCCATTGTTGACTCGTATGTATTGGTAGAGTACATTTGTTACTGTTTATGAAAGAACATTTGAAATACTACTAACTGTAGTATATAGTTTGCAATAGGTATATATCTTTTTCCTATATGCCCCTCTATTATTAACTTCTAGTTATAGTGTCATACATTTGTTCTGGTTCATGGAAGAGATTTCTAATATTTGTACAGTTAATCATGGACATTGTCCACCACAAGATTCACTGTTTTATACATTCCCATCTGTTAACCTCCAACTTTCCTTCTGGTGACTTATGTGACTCTGAGCTTCCCCTTTCCATCACATGCACGCACCATTCAGCACTGTTAGTTATTCTCACAACGTGCTACCGTCACATCTTTTAAAAGTATTCTTAGAACAACTACTACTTTGTGTGTATAATGGCACAACTTGGTACATCTAATGTTTTATGCTTAATTCTGACCATTCTTACCGGCTTTTTCAGTTTACATTCATTACCTATATATTCCTTCTAGTGTAGTGATGCAGTTTCTGAAATTCTGTATCCTAGCTGTATGTTAAGCAATGTACTGCATTTAAAAAAAAAATGTTTTCAAGAAATCTAATCTAAAGCTAGCTCTTTACCAAGCCAGTTCTACAATTTTCCTTTTTAATTTGCACTTAATCACTGATTTATTCACCCTATACTCAGGTAGCCACTACTGACAATTATGCTAATGATAATAGTTACAGCAGCTAACATTTATTGAGGACTTTTTTTGCTAGGGACTGTCCTGAAGGCTGCGAATACATTATCTATTAAATTCATACTACAATAGACCCATGATATCACATGCCTGTATATTAACCAACTCTAATTTAGTTTCCTATGCTGGTCCAAGGCCCAAACCCTAAAATCCCGAGTTCTGACTACCTGCACTCGACCTGCAGGCACTTTTCCTTTCCATTGCCTCTTAGTTCCCTCCTTTCCAGGGGAGCCACGAGTTTCCTTCACCCTTCCCCTCCGTTTGGTTTTGCTTTGGGAGCTCCGGCTCCCGCGCCTTCCTCTTTCCCCTCGCCCGCCACCCTCCCCTACGCGGCAATCCACCCGGCATAAGATTGGAGGATCTGTTAAATAATACGCTGGTGTGACTGCTTAGCAACAAGGCCTCGGAGCGGAAGGGGGCGGAGCGAAAGGCGGAACTATGTTGCTGGCGAGCGCAAGCATAATGTCTTCTCTGCGCCTTTACGGTACAGACCGTCGCGGGTCAGCAGAGGCAGAGTAGCGAACGTCGCCTAAGCGCGCGGTTTCTCTTTATCAGGTGTTGGACTAGGGAAGTTGGCTTTTTGCAGGGGAGAGGGTAAGCAATTTCCCCACAATGTCTGGTGAGTCAGACCATCCTCAACCTGGCCCCTCACAGGCTAGGGTAGGCCAGCCAAACCCTGAGAGAGATCGGGCTGGGGTCCCGGGAGGGGTGATTCAAAGAGCCGACGCCCAAGGGCCCAGGGCCTGGATCCAAAAGGTTCTTGACAAAGTTATGGATTCACCTGGTCAGTGGGTCACCCTCTCGGAGGTGGTGCCTGTCGCTGTGCTGGCTAGCCAAAGATACCTGTTAAAGGATGAGCCACGTGACCAGATGCCCAGGCTTCCCCTTTATGGTTATGTGAAGATCTCAGACGGGGTGTACCAAGAAAAGTGTTACCTGGCCCCCAACTTGAACGCTCTTGTTTATAAAAATATTCTTAAAGGCATAGAAGTGAAGATTTCTAGAGTCTTGTGTCCTTACAATGAGAAAAGATTAGGCCAGGGGATCTTGTGCATAGATAGCATCCTCTGTGGGGAGACCTTGGACTTTTATCTCTTTAGAAACTCCCTTCAGAAATAGAGCACACCAAGAGAAGCCAGAGAGGCCTTTAAGGGGCGGGAGAGCTCATTGCCTGACGCTGTGGAATAACGAAGATCCGAAGATCCGTATGGAGATACCTGGTTGAACAACAAGCAACCTGAAGAACACGATTTTAACAGTAAGTTAACGGAGGGACGACAGAGGGTTAAAAACAAAATAGTTTTCATGAGCTTGCGTTAACGGAAAGGAAAGGAAGGGGCACTCGTGTTGTTAGTAACAAGCCAGCAGTGACGGTAAGCAAATTTTCATGAATGACAACGAAATATGCGTTTGCACGTGTCTTACGTTGATTATAGAGTGGCCTTTAAGGAACTGTCTGAATACATCTTAAATTTAATATGGCAAGCATGTTGATGTTACAGTCAAGCATTCGTTATACGTTTGACTACAGTTGAATTTATCTTAGTTTCATTCCCATTCCAATTGTAGAGATAGAACGGTCTATATTGGTTGAAGTGTGTATAGATTTTATTTCAGCATAATAGTTGTAAGCAATGGCGGTTTTGCATGTTTTAACCTTTATCCAAAAAGGTATGTTCCGTAATTTATTCCTTAACAATTTACATTATTGAAACATCACATTTATGTCTTTGAGTGTAACAATTACATAAATATCACTTTGATTGTGTGATTTTGTGAGAAGGCTTGGAATTCTCATTTTCATGTTTCTTATTTACCACGGTCAGTGCTGATCAGAGATGTTCAATTTTTCTATAACTAAAGTAGGAAGTTAACCTGAAAATGCCAGCTCGTCATTAGCAACTGGTCTAAAACATTTTTTTTTTCTATAAGAGATGGAATTAAGGGGAATTATAGTACTACAGTCATATGGAGTGAGGAAGAAATAAAGTTGCAAACAAAATAGAGAAAGTAGTGGAGGGAGAAAGATGATAACTTTCTACATTTACCGCTTTTCAGTCCTTTTTATAATGCTGTAGTCACAATGTTAAAACGTAGATACTATGGTATAATTACTATAGTTATACTATAATTATAGTTACTATGACGTGCATGAGCAGAAATTTGAAAGTGAAAAGATAACTGGGTCTAAAAATATGCAATTAGAGTCATATCCAATTATAAGGAAAAGAAGAAGTTATAGAAATGTGTGGCCAAGGATGATTGAAATAACCAAGTCATAAAAGCAAGATAGTCATTTTAGGGATGAAACAATGGAAATGATTTTATCTCAAGCATGGAATAAGGCAGTAGTGCATTACTACTTTAAGTGTTGGTTGATTTTTTGGTTTTTAGAATTGAATATTTACTCTAGAAAAAATTGTACTCTAGAAGAAGCATTGAGAGGGACAATAATTTGTAAAAATATATTTTGTTTTTATTCTGATTTGATTTTGTTCTGATTGAAAGTAATATCGATTGATTTATTGAAACAATGTTTTTTATTTAAAAAGGTATTATATCCATGTGCTAAAAAAAATCCAAACCATATATTTAAAGGTATATTGTGTAAAAAGTGTAAAACTCAAATATAGCAAAATGTTGATGGCAAAATCTAGGAAGTTGATATACTGGTGTCTACTGTAAAATTCTTTCAGATTTGCTATATGTTTAAAAATTTTAACAATAAAATGTTTAACAATAAAGATCCCTTTCACCTCCTTCCTCACTTTCAGATTTCCTCTCAAAACTCCAAATTGTCAGCAGTTTGAAAAAAAAAATTATTGTATGGCATTGTGTGATTTGCTATTTCCACTTAATATATGTCAGGCATCTTTCATCTATGTCTGTACATAGTATGGTATGGATGTACCATAATTTATATAATTATTCCCTTATGAATAAATAATTTGTAATTTCAGGCAGTTATTAGTTTTTCACTATTAGACACTTAACATCTTAGAATGCACATTAAAATATAAGATATTTCTGTTGAATGGATTCCTAGCAGTGAAATTGCTGGATTTTAGGATATTTGAATTTTTAATTTAATGAATATTGACAAATCACCTTTGGAAAAGGTTGTGCTAATTTACAAACTGCTGTAAGTCTCAACTGTCCAGTGTCAGCTGTAGTGTGTTTGGACTTCTCATGCTATTTAGGGTTGGGGATCCCTCATTCACAAATGGAGTGACAAGGAGGTAATCAGAACAATCAGGTTTTTTTTTTAGTTTATCTGATGGCACTTCATTATTTTATTTTCCATTTGTCTGATTACTGATGAGGGTGAGCATCCTTTCATGTGTTTATTGGCCACTTACATAAATTTCCCTGAATTGCTTGTTTATATCCTTTTACTATGTATTAAATTGTGTCATTTGAATTTTTCTAATTAATTTATAGGATTTCTTTGCTAACGGGTATTAAATTTTTGTCTGCTATATATTGCAAAGTAGTTTCTCACGCTCTGTCCCTTTTATCTTAACTTTGTTTATGGTGCTTTTTTATGCTTCTGAAATTTATAATTTTTATGTAGTCAAATCTGTCAACTTTATGGTTTCTAGTTTTGGGACCTTGCTTATGAATTCCAACTATGACCAAAGATTATGAAAGAATGTTCATGTATTTTGTTCTAATGTTTTAATTTTGTTTTGTTTTTTGTTTTTTCTATTTAGCTCCTTAATCCAGTTGGCATTTATTTTGTGTGGGATGAGGTAAGAAATATAACTTCAGTTTCTTCATGAGGATCTATATCCCAATCCACCAGCATGTCTGATTACTTCTATCTCCAAAATAGGTTTGAAATTGGTTCATTTCTCTTCATCTCTACTATTACCACCCTAACCCATGACATTATCTTCTCTTATCTAGGCTACTACAGTAACCTCCTACCTGGTCATCCTGTTGCCCATCTGCAATTCACTTTCCATACAGCAGCCACTGATTTTGTTTATTTTTAAATTAAGGTATAACTCTCACAGAGTAAAGTGAGGTCTTAAACATACAGCTTGATAAATTTATACACACACACACACACACACACACACCTAGGTAACCACTCCCCCAAAATCAAGATATAGAACATTTTCAGAGCCCCAAAAGGCTCCCTCATGCTCTCTCACAGTTAATACCCTATCCTAATGGTAACCACTATTGTGACCTTCAAGATAACTTTTTAAAATGGAAGTTAGATCATGACACTCTTCTGCCTAAATCTCTTCAATTGTACCCCATTGCACTTAGACCGCAATCCAATCTTCCTGTTAGGGTCACAAGCTTTTTCTTTTTGGAAAGTTCTTTCCCATCCTCATGTTTCAGCTCAAATATATAAAACATATTAGAAAGGACTAATTAAAGAAGTATCCCTCTCCATTTATTCTTATTACATCACCCTGCAAATGCCCTTCTTATAATTGATAACACTTTGAAATTACTTTACTTGTTGTTTTCTTCCCCCACTAGTTTATAAGCTCCGTGAGGGCAAGGACCCTGTCTGTGTTTTCCACTGCTATATGTATTCCTTTGCCTGGAACAATATCTGGCACATAATAGGCATTCAGTAAGTGTTTGTTGAATAAAGGAATGAATGAAATAAAGTATGTAAATAGATATTCTAGTATTGAACCACTTTTGCATTCCAGGGATAATACCTACTTGTTCATGATTATTGTTTTATTATTATTACTTGTACATCTGTATATTTAAGTGAATTTAGTCCACAGGTCTTGTTTTTCTGGAGGGGTACCATTTCAATCCAATTTTGATATCAGGTTTATACTAGCCTACTGGAATGAGTTAGGAAGCTTGCCCATTTTTCTGTGCTTCCAGAAATTGTGTTAATTGAAGGTTTGGTAGAGTTTACCCATAAAAATTTCTGAGCCTTGGGCTAGGGTTGGGTGGGGGAAATGACTTATTTGCAATTTCTCATAGAAAATGTGATGAAACCAACAACACTTCTTCTTGAGTCTACTTTTGTGAGTTGGATATTTCACTAGGAAATTTCATTTCACATAGATCTCAAAGTTGCACATAGTAATCTATATTTTTTAGTCTCTGTTGTTAGTTATGCCCCTGTTCACATTCCTAATGTTTGTGTTTTCACCTTTTTTTGTGATTAGACTTATAGACTTACCAGGGGTTTGTCCATTTTACTAGTATTCAAAAAAAAAAAGAAAAACTCTTGGCTTTACTAATTAAGAAGTCTACAGTGGGGAGATGCTTCCTACTTAATTTCTGCTATCATCTTTAATTCTTTCTACTTCTTTTGTTCATATTTTTTTCTTCTATTAGATTCTTGTGTTGAAAGCTTGGTTCATTTATTCCCTTGTTTTTTTTTTCCTTCCAAAAGCTTTAAAAACTGAAATCTTCCATGGGTAATGTTTCGGCTTCATTCCCTAGGTTTTGAAGTATAGAGTTTCATTATTGTTCATTACTTATATTTTCCAATTTTAAATTTGAGTTCCTCTTTACCCCTCCCCAAACTTAGAAAAAAATTATTTATTAGGTATGAAGTTCCTTATTATACCAAGCTTTTAAAATGTAATTCAAATATTCCACACGCTTATTTTTTAATTATGTTTATTGCCCATTTCCCTGAGAAGGGTACTGGCTTTTCTTTATGATGGTGGTTTTGTTCCTTTCTCCTGATATTTCTAAAAGATTTTCCTTTAGATATTGATATAATGTGTAAAGTTTTATAAGTGAATAGTATCTTATTGGTGAATATTATCCATAATCAATATGGAATTTGTTGCTGTCTCTTTGTCTTGAATTCTATTCTATCTGATAGTTATATTTACCATTTCTCTTTTCTTTTAGTTAACTTTCAGGGCAATGGTTCTCAAATTTGAGTAGGCATCCATATTACCTGGGGAGTGTGTTAAAATGCAGATTATTGGGCCCAAGCATCTGTTTCTGATTCAGTAGGTTTGTTGTGGGGCCCTATAATTTGCATTTCTAACAGATTCACAGTTGGTAATGATGCTGCTGGTCCAAAGGCAACACTTTGAGAACCACTGGCTTAAGATATCTTTGTCCATCCATTTGTTTACATTTTGTTTCAAGTTAGTCTGTTTTAAGAAGCAGACAGCTAGATTCTTCTTTTTGACTCAAATCATTTTTTTCTGTTTTATAAGAGATGAATTTAATCTCTTTAAATTAAGTGTGATTAATGATATTTATACCTATTCTTGCAATCCTACTTGATGTTTACTATTTTCCATGCTTTATTATTTTTTCTTTTTTTGACTTTTGCCAGATTTCTTTAATTATCCTAGTAGTTACCCTTAAGGTTTTAACGGAATTATTTAAAGTTACATTTTTGTGTTGGTCTCCCAAATATTTTTATGATTTATAATATTCCCTTCCTGAACAACACAAGACCTTTAGGACTATACTTTGATCATGGCACAGTAGTCTCATGATGTATTTGGATTTGAAAGCATTTGATGTAGGATTTTTGCCATCATAAATGGCATTTGATTTAGGATTTTTGCCATCATAAATGATATTGGTTTATAGTTTTCTTTTTTGTACTATTTCTGTCAGAATTTTTCAGGGTTATGCTAAGTTTATAAAACGAATTGATACAATTTTTATATTTTACTATGCTCTGGAAAAATAAATAGTAAAGGGAAATAACTATTCTTTGAAAGTTATTAGAATTTTCTTGCAAAAGTATGTGAACCTATGCCATTTTTGGAGGTCACTATTTGTGAACTTTTCCATTTTCTTCGATGGTTATTGACCTTTTCCAG